>NW_027206135.1:8657500-9098932 GCF_024711535.1 Dipodomys merriami | reverse complement strand
GGGCCTCAGGCATGCAAGGCAAGCACTCTACCACTGGGCCACCTTCCCAGCCCCTTGAAGAATTCTTGAATGGAGCAGGATGGATGGATGTGATGGACTATGATATTAGAATGAACTGAGTATTTTATTTTTAGTTTTGGTGCTAGTCCTGAGGCTTGAACTCAGGGTCTAGGAGCTGTCTCTGAGCTTCTTTGCTTAAGGCTAGTGCCCTACCACTTGAGTCATAGCTCTACCCCTGCATTTTTTTGTTTATTGGAGATAGGAATCTTATGGACTTTCCTTCCTGGGTTGACTCTGAGTCACAATCCTCAGATCTCAATGTACTGAGTCACTAGGTTTATAGACAAGAGCCACTGGCACACAGAAAGCTGAGTCTTTAATAGAAATCAATCAAGAAAAAAAAGATTTTTCAAAAAACTTGATGCAACTTTAAAATATTGCTGCAAAATTCTAAAAAGGTATTGAACATAGAGAACGTAGTAACACATTAGCTATGGCCAAGTTGGACTCATTCAATTAATGTGAGCACCAGTACAATGCAATCTATTACTATTTATCTTTTATTTTTGATACCAAGGACTAAACCCAGGACCTTATACACTTTAAAATATATACTCTGTGACTGAACCACACTCCATTCCCTATAATGCTAATAAAATTAATAGATGAAAGGTAGAAAATCATGTGATCTTCTTAATAGATGCCTAATAAAGGCAACTGGAAAAATTCAATATTTACTATTTACTTTATAATATTTACTTAATTTTTATTTTTTCCTTTGTTTTAAAATATGGTGACAGGGGCTGGGAAGGTGGCTCAGTGGTAGAGTGCTTGCCTTGCATGCCTGAGGCCCTGGGTTCGACTCCTCAGCACCACATAAGCAAAAAGAAAAAAAGCCGGAAATGGCGCTGTGGCTCAAGTGGTAGAGTGCTAGCCTTGAGCTGAACAGCTGAGGGACAGCGCCCAGGCCCAGAGTTCAGCCCACATGACCGGACACAAAAAGAAAAAAAAAAAATATGGTGACAACAGGCGATAAAACTTGTGGGGGGGGAGGGGGGGAATCAAAAGGAAAAAGAAATCATGTAGATTATTAAGAGCAACAACAAAAGAAAACCTCTTGTGTCCATGTCTTAGAATTCATGTTGCTTAGCATCATTTTTTTTTTTTTGCTTGGTCATGGGGCTTGATGCTGTCTAGGCTTGGGTGCTGTCCTTGTGCTTTACAGCTCAAGGCAATTGCTTTACCACTTGAGCCACAGCACCACTTCCAGCATCATCTTATATGGTGATATGTACCTAGCTATTGAGCTATTCTGCTTATCTGCTAAGATTATCCTATATGTATTCCTATTTATTACCAAAAAGAGAAACCATGGGACCTATGGTTTCTTTGGGTCTGGCTTATTTCATTTAATATGATTTTTTCCACGTCCTTCCATTTCTTCACAAATGGGGCAGGAGATCCTTTGTTTCTTGAGTCCTGTTTATTTTGTCATATCTCCTTACATTTTGAATTTAACATCTGCATATCAGGAAGAATATGTGGTGTTTATCTTTCTTTCTGATCTTGGCTTATTTCACTTAACATCATTTGTTCTAGTTCCATCCATTTCCCTGTGAATTCCATTTTTTTGGTCCTTTCTAATGGCTGTGTAATATCTCATTGTATATTGGTAGCATAGTTTTTGGATCCACTCATCTGTAGTGGGGGATCTGGGTTGTTTCCATATCTTGTCTATTGTGAATAATGCAGCAATGAACTTGGAGGTGCATGTGTCCTTGTATCCTGGTTCCTGTTGCTCAGGGTAGATGCCTAATAGTGGTATGGCTGGATCGTAGGGAAGGTCTATGTTTAGTTTTTTGAGGAACTTCCAGACTGCTTTCCAGAACGGTTGTATTAGCTTACATTCCCATTAGCAGTGCAGTAGGGTTCCTCTTTCTCCACATCCCTGCCAGCATTTGTCATTGTCTGAATTTAGCATATAGGCTCGGGTAAGGTTGTATCTCAGGGTTTTTATTTGCTTTTCTTTATGGCCAGGGATGATGGACATTTCCTCCTGTTTGTTTGTCAATTTTATCTCTTCTTCCTAGAAGTCTCTCTTTAGTTCCCTTACCAATTTGATGATTAGTTCATTAGATATGGGAGGGATTAGTTTCTTGAGTTCCCTGTATATACTGGATTTTAGGCCTTTGTGTGATATATTGCTGGTAAATATCTTCTCCTAATTGGCTGGCTGTCTTTCTAGTTTGGTAGCTATGTCTTTAGCTGTGTAGAAACTTTTGATTTTAAGGTAGTCCCATTTGTCATGCTTCTCTCCAATTTGTTATGACCCTGGGATTCTGTCCAGGATGTCCTTACCTGTGCCTATAAGTTCTAGTGTCTCTCCAACTCTGTTCTGCAGTAGTTTCAGAGTTTCATGTTTGATGTTAAGGTCTTTAATCCATTTTGAGTTGATGTTAGTGCATGACAATAGGCTGGGTACCACTTTTAATTTAGTTTTCTGTGTGGGGCTGCCAAGGTTTCCCAGCACCAATAGTTGAAGAGGCTATGTGTTTTCCCCTCTTTTTTTTCTGTACATCTTTATATTTCTCTTAGAGAGGACTTCCTTTCTTACTGACTTGTGCATCCTAAAGTGTCCTTTTTGCCCTTTTAGTGTAAGGGTCAGTGGGAAGGATGTAAGTTCTAGATTCAAATCCACGTTCCCACTGAGGTTATGGAATATCATTAAGCAGGGCAACTTGAAGTCACTAAAGGGACATGATGGGGGACACTGGTGGTGTGTGTGTGGTGGGCAGTCAGGACAGCCTGGGCTAGGTCCAGAAAATGATCCTCACTTTTCTTTTTGTAGTAGACAGAGAGTGTGGTTCTTCAGGAAGAGCCTCAGCCATCTTCCCCAGGGCAGGGGGTCAGATCCCTGGTTGAGGTGGGTGACAGGTTCCTTCACCAGGTTTGTATTTAGAAAAAGACAACCTCTCACATCAATGTGCTTTACAGGGAGAGTGGTTGATAGGCTCCCATGAGCCTCCATTCCTGAAGATCAGTTTCTTTTTTTGTCCTCTTTTACCCAGAGCCAGTCTTCCACCCCCAAATTCTGGTTCATTCATTAACCAGCACATCAGGCTGGTGCAATGTCAGCCTGGAGTGTTGGATCCCAGGGACCACAGAGAACGTGACAGTGACCTGGCTGAACCAAAGCTTCAGTGGGGAGTTGGGGCAGAGAGGAACTCTAGCAGCAGCTCCCAACTCCAGGAATCTAAGCCTCAGCCTTTCCCGGAGCCAGCTGAATGGCCACCTCATCTGTGTGGTCAGCAATCCTGCAGACCAGAAGAATGTGACCTTAGACCTTAGCATCTGTCCACAAATGGGTAAGTGTGAGCTCCCAGGAAGGGTGCTGGGAATGGGCTGGCACCAATGGGGAGAGTCGGCTAGACCTGAAGGACGCAGGCTGGCTGGCAATGTCCAGGAGGATCAGGGTGAGGCTGTTCACTTGGTAAGCCCTGATGATTCCCCTCTGCTCTGAGCAACTGCATCCCCATGACACAAGGCCAGAAATCACTCAATATATGAATATAAATGTAGGATGGCTTGTGGGCACCCTACTGCCCTACATGGAGGAGCTAGGATCCTAGAGTAGCCATCAGAATTCACACAAAGGGAGGGGAAGGACAGAGCAGTCAGCACTGGCCATCCGTTAGCACAGTTCCAGCCTTGGTTTCTCCTGACCCCACTCACACTCAGGCTTTCTCCCAGGGCGGGCTGACATCAATGGCCCATTCATGCCATTAGATGTGTGAGGTTTTTGCTGCATGCCAGCTGTCCCCTTCCTGGCGACCGTTCCTAAAGTATCACTCATTCTCACTTCCCAGGACTTTTCCGCAGGAACAGACTGATGCAATAAGGAGCTGTTTCATGGGGTCAGCTGCTCTGTCCCATCAATGTCCTCCTGAGCTCGGCTTGCTCACGTGGGCAGGGTCTCCTCTGAGTAGCCTCACCCTTGTCATTTCTTAACTCACCTATTCAACATTAAGTTCACATTCTTGAGCTGAGTACTTATGATGTGTTGGAGTAAGGGAAAAATCACCATGAAAAATAAGAGAAGCACCCGTCTTCAAGGAACATACAGTACAACGACTTCATCATCACACACTGGCCATCTTTTCTTGGAGAAGCTATATAACTTTTGAGCCTTTCTACCTACATGATGGATAATAACCCTACCAGTTCTATAGTGTTATTGTGAGAATTAAAATAGGCAGTTCAAGTAAATTTGTCAATCCAGTCTATGACAAGGAGCATGACAATGAGCAGTGGCATTACAAACATTACAGAAATATTTACAGGCTTACACTTGTAATCCTAGCTACTCAGGAGGATTGCAGTTCAAAGCCAGCCTATGCAAGAAGTTCCATGAGTGTCTTATCTCCAGTTAACCAGCAAAAAGCCAGAAGTAGAGCTATGGCTTGAGTGGTAGATTGGTAGCCTTGACAGACAGGCTCATGGCTAGTGCTTAGGCCTTGAGTTCAAGCCCTCAGGCTAGTTCAGGAGCACACAGAGTGAGTACATATCTAAAAGTAAAGCTAGATGTAAAATGCTTCATAGATAAGCCAAGATATAAAGTATGGTTCAAGAAGAAAAGAAAACAAGGAATGGAAGAAAATGAGAAACTTCTATAGGAGTTGGGAATGGCATTACAGGGAAAGGAACACATGTGTTAGACCTTGAAGGATGAATAGGATTTTCTTGTAGCCATAAGAATGACATCCTATTTGGGCACTGGTTGCTCATGCATATAATCCAAGTTATTCAGGAGGTTGAGATCTGAGAATCAGTGTTGAAAAGCAGCCTGGCTAGGAAAGTTCTTAAAGCTCTTATCTCCAATTATCCATCAATAACCCGGAAGTGGCACTGTGGCTCAAAGTGGTAGAACACTAGCCTTCAGGGAAAAAAGAGCTCAGGGACATGCACCCAGGCCCTGAGTTCAAGCCCGGTAATCACCACCACCACCAACAAACCAAATAGAGACAACCTAGCAAAGAGCATAATATGGGAAACCCCATATTCTTCCATCCCCTTCCCTCTCTTGCAATGTACTTTGCTTCTGCAAGTCTGCAAGGAGAAAAGAGGGACAGATTGAGGGGTGAACAGTGTCAATCCAGCCTAGACCATTTCCTGAGGTTCTTGTGTATAGACTGGACAGAAAGCCTGGCAGCAGAAGCATTAATATGGATGTGACCAGGTCACAGAGAAAGAGTAGAAGGGAGAAAATTCATGCAGGCTGCAGCGTTTACACACTGGGAAACAGGCCTGGAGCTAGAGCTAGGGTAATCCTCCCCAGTTTCCCCATCTTTTCCCCCTGCCCCCGCTCCCATCCTATGTCTTACCTGACCATGGCAGATCATGACAGCAAATTGTCTTCAGCCCAAGGTTCCCAATGGAACAAATGGATAAGACTGGTTGCTGTGGTGCTGTTCGTGATTTCAGGGATTGGAATATGGATCTGGATGAGGAAGGGGACAGAGACTGGAAAAGGCAGGTTCTGGGGACTCTTGGGTCTGGGCTGGCTGGAGGAGGGGCAGTGGGTTGAGGAGATCCCAGGGACAATGGACCGCTAAAAGTCTGGGGTGCTGAGTGTGGGTATATGTCTGACTACCAAAAGAGAAAGGCCACGGATGGCTCACATCTGTAGTCCTAGTTAGTTGGGATGCTGAGATCTGAGGATCGAGGTTCATAGGTAGCCTAGGTATGAAAGTGTAAGACACTTTTCTCCAATTAATCACCAAAAAAGCTGAAAGTGTAGTTGTGGTTCAAGTGGTAGAGCAACTGCACCAATTATAACTGTACCAAATTAATGTCCAAATCCAAGAATAAAAAGTGCAGTGTGCATGGTGGCAGGAACAGAGTATGGGTTTAAGACCTGTGCTTCTGGTCCCTGGGACCGTGGCTGCCCTTGATGGATCTGATGGGTGTGTGTTGATGACATCAATGCACTGAAGGTGTTCTGCATAAAGTGGGTCCATTTCTTTTCCAGCCATGCGAGGCTCCACAGCTGCCCCCCAGGTCCTTCTCACAGAGGACACTGCTGAAGATCAAAAGAGTGGGCTTGCCGCACCTGAGCTTTATGCAGAGATCAACCTCTTGGTTGACTGGAAGGTGAAACTGAGGGAATGAAATCAGGGCAACTTACTGACTTAACCTCAGAGTTTGGGAGTCCCAGGAAGTCTGGCATACTCTGTTCCACAGTCAGCCTCCAGGTCTACTCCTTGTCTTGGACCCTATGTCTGTGTATCTGTGTACCCACAGCACATGGGGATTAGTGTAGTGATTGGAAGGGAGGCCCCACAGCCACGGTCCCATCAGTCTTCATGGCCACTCCTTGGGGAGAGCCCAAATGAAGCAAGGGCACCAGCTTAGCGGGGCAGCCCAGGGATGAGAGCCTTGGAGGGCATCCTTACCAGGACAGTTAAACCTGGGTCACAGGGAAGTAAGAGTGCAAAGTCATCAGGGGGCTGTTGGGATGCTACTAGGTTGCAACTGATACACAAGGCTCAAAGGAAGCAAAAGCAGGTCCTGGGAGCTGGGCAGGGCAGAAGTGGCTCTAGGGGAGGAAGACAATTCAAGTAAAGCCAACCCTGATCGTATGCCCTATTGAACCTCAGTCTCTAGCCTCAGGGAGCTCTGAGCGTGTGGGGAAAACAAGGCCTCCCAGGACACAAAAAGACAAGAACCTAAGGGAGCAGAGCTGGTGGCAAAGCCAGCTCTGAGGCAGACTTCCTGTCCAGCTTTACCCCCTTGGAACTCAGTTTCCAAGCATGCACATGTGGAAAATAAGAGCCTTCATGGAGATGATGCTTTACAGCATTTTTTCAAAATCTCTTCTCACTGAGGGGATTCAAGATGGTAAAGACATCTGTTAGAGAACCAACCAGGGTATCCTATCCTCTTCAAATCACTCTAATTTGGGCCATAGAAGTTAAGAACAATCATCAATAAATGTCCTTCTCAATGAAGTTACCTCTACTAAGGATGTGTTTTAAGAGGAGGAGGATAATGATACAATAAATGATCAAATTCTGATATATTGAGTGGGGGTATGTGCCAAGGATAAAGCAAAACAAGCAAGATGAATAGGAACATGATCAGATATATATTTGCAGATATATTTGCATGTGCGTTTATTTGCACATATATATTTGCAACTGTTGTAAGGTTATCTAGGAAGATGACACTGAGAAGAGAGAGCCTGGAATAGATGAGGATGTTGGGTGGTCGGTGGAGAAGGCAGAGGACAGAGCAAGTGCAGAGACTGGACTTCAGAGAGAGAGATCTGCACTGATGTTTCTTTGGAGGACTTTAGACAGGGGGTGGGGGTGGGGGTGGGGGTGGGAGGAGTTAGCAGGATGGGGAGCCAGAACTTTGTGGTTGAGGAGGAGAGGCACAAAGGACATAATTTGACTGACCCTGTCCCTGAGTCTGAGAAGCTGACCAAGACCACTCTTCAAACCCACTTGAATTATAGGAGGACTCAGAGAGGAGCAGGGGCCATGGGCAGGTTCAGCAAGTCCACACTACGTATGCAAATATCCAGGAACCCAGAGCATGAAGAAACTGGAGCAATGAGGGGCATTGGTAAAGTTGGCTTCACCTCACCCTTTACCTCAGAATCTTTGGCTATCCATCCTTAAGGTGGAGCTGAGACCTGACTCCATCGTCTTTAAAATTAACATCTATTATTTCTACAAGGGGGTTCCATTTTGTCATGCTAATATATACATACAATACATCTTCTCCATACTCTCCCACCTGCTCTTCCCACCCCTCCAAAACAACCTCAACAAGTTTCATGCCTCCATTTTTACACATGTACATCAAGTATTTTGACTATATTCACCCTCTTTCACCCTCTGTGTTTGCCTTCTCTGCTCCTACTAGCACCCACACCTCAGACAGGATATGTTTTACTTCAATAGTAGTGATTTTTGGTGACGTGCATGCTGATTGTTCAATGGGGCTTCACCATGGTATTTTACAATGCATATATCCTACAAGAATATATATATATATATGTATATATATATATATATATATATATATATATATAATCATGTATCTTTATCTTTTAGGCATGGCATCCACATGTGAGAGAAAACTCATCCTTCTGAACATGGCTTACTTCATTCAACATGATGTATTCGAGTACCATCCATTTCATTCTTCTTTATGGATGAATACTACTGCATTGTGTATATGTGCCACATTTTCTGGATCCACTGATCAATTAGTTGTAGGGCATTTGGATTGTTTCCACGTCTTGGCTACAGGGAATGGTGTCATGATGAATGAATGTGCAGGGGCCTTTACTATATTCCTGACTTAAATTCCTTTGGCTATCTGCCCAAGAGTGGTATGACTAGATTATAGGTCAGTTCTGTTTTTAGTTTCTGAGGAAGTTCTATACCAATTTCCATAGCAGCTGCACTAGTTTACATTCTCACCAACAGTGTATGAGTATTCCTTCTTCCTTTACTAGCATTTATGCTTAGTGCTTTTGATAATGGACATCCTGAATAGAGTCAGATGAAATCTCAATGCCATTTTGGTTTGCCTATCTCTCTCTCTCTCTCTCTCTCTCTCTCTCTCTCTCTCTCTCTCTCTCTCTCTCTCTCTCTCCTCTCTCTCGATGTTGAGTATTTCTTATGTATTAATCCTCCATTTGTGCTTTTTAAAGATGTTTATTTCATTAGTTTGTGTATTTATTAATTCATTTGTTAATTCTTGGGCGGTTAGTTCTGTGAACTCCCTATATGTTCTGATTATTAATACCTTGTCAGAAACAAAGGAGGAAGCAACAATGCTCGATAACAAATGTATTCATTCATGTAGTTGTAACCCTTCTGTATGGTATTTTCACAATAAAACAAATAAACAAAACAACAAAAACAATAACAACAACAAATACCTTGTCAGATGTATAGCTGAAAAAAAATCTCCTGTCTGGTGGATGTCCCAGCAGACTACTATTTCCTTTCTATGCAGAAACTTTTTTCCTGGTCTGGGGTTTGAACTCAGGCTCTGGGCACCATCCTTGAGCACCTCTGTGCTCTAGACTAGAGCTCTGCCACTTGAGCCACAGCACCACTTCCAGCTCGGTTGCGTACGTTTTTGTTTTTGTTGTTGTTGTTGTCGGTGGTGGTGGGGCTTGAACTCTGGGCCTGGGCACCGTCCCTGCACTCTTCAGCTAAAGGCAAGTACTCTACACTTAATTCACAGTGCCACTTCCAGTTTTGTGAGTGGTTTATTGGAAATAAAAGTCTCAATTACTTTCTTGCTGGGTCTGGCTTTAAAGGCAATTCTCAGATCCCAGCCTCCTGAGTAAGTAGGATTACAGGAGTGAACCACCATTGCCTGGCTCTTTTGAGTAGTTTATTGGAAATAACAGTCTCACAGAGTTTCCTTCCTGGGCTGGCTTAGGACAGTGATCCTCAGATTCTCAGCTGCGAGGGACCAGCTCGGCCGGAGCACTGGGACCGACAGGACAGGGATCTCGGGATAGGTGGGCAAAGGAGTCGGCGAAGTGACAAACAGACACAGACTCAAAAGAGTTGCATCTGAGTGTATCTTTATTGAGGAGAATTAACATTTTTATACAGTGTGTGTTTGTGACATAGATTCTTTGTTCATTTAAGCACGTAATCAATTTTTTTAAAGGCAAAGCGTTGATGAATTACATGAAAATTAATGACTATCCCACCAACTGTTTAAGCTAAGCGGTGCGAAACAAGTCTAGCATATTGTTTAATAGAATACGTCATCTATTCAGCCTTTTTATGTTTAATAATTAACAAACCTAAGACAGGGCTGTACTTACATTATACTCTTTTTGATTTTATTTTTATCCAACTAATTTCATCTTTATAAACTCCTGTATAAGGAAATGGTTCTTGGTTGGTTCAGGATGAAAACACCATCTATTCCCTATAACATAAGTTGGACTAAACTTAATCATAACTGTTGGGAGAATCTTTCTTTTTCTTTTATAATCAGAGGTCTCTTCTTTTTTAGAACTCTCTAAACTACTAGGATAACTCTTTCTAACATAGTTTAATTTGTTGATTTTGTCTGTTGGACATATCTAGAAATTTTAAGTCTCTATATTTACTATGCGTGAGCTGCAAAACCGCTTGTGAAGTTGTAGGAATTTCTGGAGGCAACGTCACATCAAATGATCGATTGATTGGGGGATTGCCCACATTTAATCTTTGGCCTTAGTCTTTATTACTTAGAGAAGCCGTCTCTATTGGACTGGAAAAATACAACATGCTCTGTTCGCGGATCAATAGAAAAATAGCCAAAATGAGAATAAAGGCAACGAATGTACAGCCAAGAAGAATATAGTAAGAATAAAGGTAGAGGCTAGAAAGGTGCAGCCAAGTGTATGGGAAGCCTTGATCCAACACCCCCTTCCTGGGGGCATGCTTCCTTGAAGCTCTTTGTCCAACGCGATCTCTCACGCAGACTCCGCAGAAGGTGGCGTGGCACCCACTGGTCACAGAAAGATGTCCACTCCGCTGGAAATACCAGGAACCACTGGAAGTGGAGAAACTTAAGCGTTTGACCTTGTTTCTCTGGCCAGAGACTATTCATTGAACTTGCAGTCCCTTATTCTGTTGTCAATGTCAAATCAGAAGCCATCTATCCATCACAGGCAGCTTTATGGAAGTGCTCCGCCCACCTGCGCCAGCCTCTCTTTGCTGAACCCAGCTAAGGACTCCTTGTAGACACATCTTCATGGCTGCTTTGCCTGCTGTGATCTCTGCTCCTTTCCAAACGCTTGCTTTGGCAGCTTCTTCTCCATTGTGCCTCTTGGACTGGGTTCCCATGGTGGTTGGATACTGAGCTGCTTGTTAGAGGAGGAAACAAGGGTTGTTGTGTACAATGGCAGGCCTGAACTGGCCTGGAGGCAGGACAGATGCTCTCCCAGGTGGGACTTGTCAGGGCACAGGGCAGGCATCCTGCCACTGGGCCCTGGGTCACTGTGGTGAGCAGCAGTCACACTGGAACTTCTCTTTCTCAGAGAACAACGGGTTAAGTCTGACCAGATTGTCTTTTTTAGGGAATCCAGTTCTCCACCAACTCCTGGGGGATGCCTGGGGCTTGAGTCTATGCCAGGCTCCACTCCTGTCCAGAACCTTTCATTCCAAAAGTTTCAACCAAGTGTATGTGGCATGGCACTCAGCCTTCTGAGTAGCTAGGATTACAGATATATGTCACTGGCACCCAGCTGCAGAAACTTTTTAGTTGATCAAATCTCATTTGTTCAAATCCTTGCTCTTATTTGCTGAGCTATTGGAATATTCAGAAAGTTATATCCTGGGGAAAAAGTTGTAGTGCTTTCCAAGTTGTTTCCTATAATATTTTCAAAGTTTCATGTTTTAACATTAAGATCCTAATCCAAGCTGAGTGCCAGTGGCTCCCAACTCCTGGCTGAGATTTGAGAATTGCATTTAGAATCCAGTCTGGGAAGACAAATCCATGACAATCTTCTTCAATTAAAGCAAAAGGAGGGAAATGGAGGTATGGCTCAAGAGGTAGAATTATGAATGAATAAGCTGAAGAGGCTGGATTGGGGTTGAGGTCAAGCCTCAGCCCCAGTGTGTGTGTGTGTGTGTGTGTGTGTGTGTGTGTGTGTGTGTGTGTGTGCGCATACACACACACACACTCAGGATCCTTGATCCACTTTAAATTGTATCTGTACATGGCAAGAGACAGGAATCTATTTTGTTTTCTGCATGTGGCTATTCAATTTTCCCAGCACCATGTTGTTCAGAGGCTAGGTTTCTCCAGTGTGCATTTTGAGCTCCTTTGTCAAAAATCAGAGAGCTATCAGTGTGACGATTTATTTCTTGTTCTTGTAATCTGTTTCACTGGTGTTTGTGTTTTCATTACTAAGGCTCTGTAGTTTAATTTGAAGTCTAGTTTTGTGATATCCTCAGCATTGCTTTTTTCTTCTTCTCTTCACAAGATTGTTCTGGCTGTTTGTACATCTTTTGTGCATTCAATGAATTTTAGGATTCATTTTTCTATCTCTGTGAAGAGTATTTGGGATTTTGATGAGTATGTCATTGAATTTGTAGTTTACTTTTGTTCATTTTCCTGATATTAATTTTAGTGATCTATCAGCCTGGGAGGTTTTTCTATCTTCTAGTGTCTTCATCAATTTCACTTTCTTTCTTCCTTTCTCTTTCTTCCTTCCTTTCTCTTTCTTCCTTTCTCTCTCTCTTTCTTTCTTTCTTTCTTTCTCTCTCTTTCTCTCTCTTTCTCTCTCTTTCTTTCCTTCTTTCTTCCTCCTTCCTTCCTTCCCTCCTTCCCTCCTTCCCTCCTTCCCTCCTTCCCTCCTTCCCTCCTTTCTTTCTTTCTTTCTTTCTTTCTTTCTTTCTTTCTTTCTTTCTTTCTTTCTTTCTTTCTTTCTTTCTTTCTTTCTTTCTTTCTTTCTTTCTTTCTTTCTTTCTTTCTGTAGTTGTGGGGCTTGAACTCAGGGCCTGGGCACTATCCCTGTGCTCTTTTTGCTACCACTCTGAGCCTTGGCACCACTTCCTATTTTCTGGTGGTTCGTTGGAGGTAAGAGTCTCATGGACTTTTCTGCTCTTTTTTATTTTCTTCAAGGTTATTATAGTTTTCTTGTAGACTTCTTTCACATCCTTGATTAAGTTTATTTCTAGGTATTTTATTTACTTAGTTTTTGAGACTGTTTTGAGTAGGATTTTTCTATTTTCTTCTCACTCTCTCATTCATTGCTATATAGAAAAGATACTATGGTGGCTGGGAATGTGGCTTACCTAGCATGCATGAACCTCTGGATTTGAATCCTCAGTACCACAAAAACAGAAAAAGCTGGATGTGGTGCTTTGGCTGAAGTGGTAGAGTGCTAGCCTTGAGCACAGAGAGGCTCAGGGACAGTGCCCAGGCAGTTTTAGGGTAGAATCTTCAGAGTCTTTTTGCAGATCCATATGATCTGCAAATAGAGACAATTTGATTTCTTTCTTTCCTATCTGGATCCATTTTATTTCCTTCTCCTCCCTATTGCTCAGACTAGGAATTCTAGTAGTATATTCTAGTACTATATTGAGTAAGAATGGAGAAAATGAACTCTCTTGTCTCATTCTCCACTTTAAAGGAAATGGTTTCAGGTTTCCCCCATTTAGTAAGATGTTTAGTATGTACTTAATGTACTTTCCTTCTATTTCTAGCCTCTCCAGGGCTTTTTTTTTTAATCATAAAAGGATGGTGTATTTTTGTTGCTGCAATCTAATACAACACAAAGGGATATGGGAGCCAAAGAAATAAGAATGACAAAGAGGGAGTAGGGAAGCAGGGGTTTCAGTAGTCACCAGCTTTTAAACCCCAAGCTCCTTTAAGCAAGCTTATTTATTTTATTTAATACAATGGGAGGTCACTTACAGATACATGCAGAAAACCAGGTATCAAGTTATCCTCTGGTTGCAACCTTTAGCTTGAGATATAGTTTGTGTACATAGTGATAATTGACTCCCTTATCACTAGAGAACAGGAGGAAGTGTGGTAAATATTTAACCCTAACACAAACCTATTTCCCACAGTCTCAAGCTTTATTTATTTATTTATTTATTTTGGTGAGTTGTTGGGCTTGAACTCTAGGCTGGGTGCTGTCCCTGAGCTCTTCAGCACAAGGCAAATGTTCTACCACTTGAACCACAGCACTACTGGTTTTCTGGTGGTTAGTTGGATATAAGAGTCTCTAGGACTTTCCTGCCAAGGCTGCCTTTGAACCTTCATCCTCAGATCTCAGCCTCCTGAGTAGCTAGGATTACAGGGGTGAGCTACTGGCACCTGGTCTCAAGCTTTATGAGGTCCAAACAGCTCTAATTTAAACAACAATGCAGTCCAATTAATAGTAATTTAAGTATTTGTTTTGCCTTGTTTGTTTGACCTTTCCAGGGTGCAGTTCTTCACCTTTGAAGTACTGACAAGGTAGCATTTCAACCTCTTAACCCTTTTCTGGTCTCACAGCTTAGGCTTAGAGTTCCCTTCATATTTTGTTAAAGCCTTTTTTGTCTGTCAGTAGAGATAATCATATATGATCATTGTCCTTGATCCTGTTTCTGTGCTGTATTACAATTATTGCTTTACATATGTTAAACCAACCTTGCAAACCTGGAATGACACCGATTTGATCTTGGTATGTTGTTGAATTCTCTTAGCAAGCATTAGGTTGAGAATGTTGGCATCTATGTTCACCCAGGAGATCTGGTATATAGTTCTATTTCCTTGAGGTGTCCCTGTCAGGGTTTGGAATGAGTTTCGTTCTGGATTTATAGAATTCATTTTGTAGTGTTTCCTCCCTTGCATTTCATGGGAAAGTTTGGGGAGTATCAGTGTTAATACTTCTTTAAAGGTCCTATAGAATTCACAGCGTGTCCTGGGCTTTTCTAGGTTAGGAAGTCTATTATCACTTCAATCTTAGTGATCCTTATAGATCCATTTCAGTGATTTTTGTATTCTTTTCTTTTTCTCATATGTTAACTATACAGTAATAAAATTTAGTTCTTGTGTTATTTGAATTAGGCTTAGTTGAAATATTATCTGATCATACAAAATGATATTTACTGAAATGAGCTCCAGGAAATGGAAACAAGATATGGTTTTCTTTTTTTTCTTTTTTATTATTATTATTTTTATTGTGAAAATACTGTACAGAGGGGTTACAATTACATGAGCAAGATAATGAGAACATTTCTTATCAAGCATTGTAGTCTCCTCCTTTGTTTCCCCTTCCCATCCCTTCCCTTCCTCCCCCCTCCCCCGCAAATATATGGTTTTCTTTGTTGCTGTTTTCTTTTTTTTTTCTTTCTTCTTTTTTTTGTTTTTGTTTTTTTTTTTATTTTGGGTCCGGTCGTGGGCCTGAATTCTGAGCCTGGGCGCTGCCCCTCAGCTCTTCAGCTCAAGGCTAGCGCTCTACCACTTGAGCCACAGCTCCACTTCTGGCTTTTTTCTTTTTGCTTATGTGGTGCTGAGGAATAGAACCCAGGGCCTCATGCATACAAGGCTAGTGCTCTACCACTTGAGCCACAGCGCCACTTCCGACTTTTTTTTTTTTTTTTTTGCTTATGGGTGCTGAGGAATTGAACCCAGGGCCTCAAGCATGCAAGGCAAGCGCTTTACCACTGAGCCACCTTCCCAGCCCTTTTTCTTTCTTCTTGTTTGATCATTTATATGTCTTTGGGAGTGTAAGGGCAGACACAGGAATGGAGGGAAAAAGGCATAAATGCAGCAGTACACACTAGACACTATATTGAAAATGAACTATACAAGGTGTGGGTGGAGATGAGAGGAAAAACAGAGTAAGGGAAGGCGTGACATTATCCTAAAAGAAGCGTACTCTTTACCTGATTTACATAACTGTAACCCCTCTGTACATTACTATTGTAATAACAATAAAAAATTAAAAGAAGAAATATTATTCCTTTAATGTCCCACTACTTGACATCATACATTTTTTGTGTATGTGTCCATATCAGGGCTGAAGTTCAAGTTCTGGGCACTATCTTCTAGCTTTTTCACTTAGGGTTGGTACTTTATCATTTGAGCCATAGTTCTACCTCTGGCTTTTTGGTGATTAATTGGGGTAAAAGTTTTATAGACTTTCCTGTCTGGGCTGGCTTTGAGCTATGATCCTCAGATCTTAGAGTATGGGCATGAGTCTGGGGTGCCCAGTTGTCTCCATTATCTCTTTATAGATGTGCTTTTTACATTTTGGTTTACTTTTTAGGTATGAAGAGTTTCATTATATCTTATAATACTATTTTGCCTAATGCCTTTGATATATATATAGTTGTTGTTGAGGCTTGAACTCTGGGCCTGTCCCTGAGCTTTTCAACTCAAGGCAAGTGCTCTACCACTTGAGTCACAAGGCTATTTCCCGTTTTCTGGTGATTAATTGGAGATAAGAGTCTCATGGAGGGGCTGGTAAGGTGGCTCAGTGGTAGAGCGCTTGCCTTGCATGCATGAGGCCCTGGGTTAGATTCTTCAGCACCACAAAAGCAAAAAGAAAAAAGCTGGAAGTGCTGCTGTGGCTCAAGTGGTAGAGCGCTAGCCTTGAGCTGAACAGCTGAGTGACAGAGCCCAGGCTCAGAGTTCAGGCCCCACGACCGGACCCCCCCCCAAAAAAAAAAGAGTCTCAAGGACCTTGCTGCCACAGCTGGCTTTGAACCATGATCCTCAGATCTCAGCCTCCTTAATATTTAGGATTACAGGTGTGAGCCTACTGGCGCTGGCTTTGATATATTTTAAATGACGTTGTCATAATGCATATAATGTGATTTGATTATACTTCACCCTTTACCTATTCTTGTTCTTTCTTCTCCTCCCGTCCTCTTCCTTTAATAGTCTTTCTTCCATTTTGAGAAAATGCGGGATATTTGTTTTTCTGAATCAGGCTTATTTTACTTAATAGGATAACTTCCAGTTTCATCCATTTTCCTAAAAGTGATCATTTTATTCTCTTTTATTTTCTGTGTGCTTGTCCTGGGGCTTGAGTTCAGGGCCTGAGCACTGTCCTTAAGCTTTTGTGCTCCAAAGCTCAGTTTCTGTAAGCTTTTGGTAGCAACTACTACTTGAGCCATAGCTCCACTTGGGCTTTTTGGTGGTTCCTTGGTGAGAAGTGCCTCATGGACTTTCCTGTCACAGTGGGCTTTGAACTGTGATCTTTAGATCTCTGCTTTCTGAGTAGTTAGAATTATATCGTGAGCTACCACTACCTAGCTGTACTTTTTTTTTCCTGATAGTAGTGGTATTTGAACCCAAGGGATTCATGCTTGTCATGAGGTGCCTAACCTTGATCTGTGCCTTCAGCCCTGCTTCTGCTGGTATGAGATAAGGTCTTGCATTTTCTCCAAGCTGGCCTGACGCTTGACTTGCTGTTTTTGCTTTCTGTGTAGTTGGGCTGACAAGTATATGCCACTGTCTGTTTTTCTGTTGTGAACGTTCTTCCTATAGTAAAAAGTATTGTTATCTTCTAGTTTTCTGTCTACTCAGTAGCCAGGATTAGAGTTATAAGACACTAGCAACTATCCATACTTTCAGTCTTTATGGCTAAATAATACTCATGAGCCAGGCACCCGTGTCTCACACCTGTATTCGTAGCTACCTAGGAGTCTGAGATCTGAGGATCACAGTTCAAAGCCAGCCTGGGCAGGAAAGTCTGTGAGACTCTTATCTCCAACTAACCACCAGAAAACCAGAAGTGGCTCTGTGGCTTAAGTGGTAGAGCACTTGCCTTGAGCTGAAGAGCTCAGGGACAGCACCTAGGCCCAGAGTTCAAGCCCCATGACTGACAAAAATAATAGTCCATGATATATATGCATATAAATTGTAATGCATTAGAATATATATTAAATGGAATGTAGATATAATGGACTTTATGTATACAGATAATGAAATATATAAAACTGAAACTATAAAAGGGAAAAATATAGCTCATTTTTTATTCATTCATGCAATGATTGATATTTGGCCCCAGGATGATCCCATAACATGAATAATGTTACAATAAACATGGGTATCATTGTATCTGTGTTGTATGCTGATTTTGTTTCCTTCTGCTATATACTTAAATAGTATAGCTGAATCATTAGGTAAGTATTATTTTCTAATTTCTTTTTTACTAGAATTCCCATTCCTTCTTCTCCATTCCCAGTTTTTCTGCTCTATTTCAGATTGCTCTGTAACTTACCTTATAAGCCACATTTCCTTCCAAATCACAATACTCATAGAGTGGTGGGTGTATAGAGACTCACTTACTTTTAGGGGTTGTTTGGCCTTTTGTAAAATTTTCCTGATATTTGGTTTCTTGAATCTTGCTGGTAAGAATTGGAGGTGTGTTGGATAGATAAGGAGATGGAACTGGAGTTTCAGTGCCCAGGCCCAAATTCCAGGGATTCCCCAGGCCAGATCCAGCCACTGGCCCCTGCGTACCAAATAAAGAGACATAGTGAGGGGCAGAGAAAGATTTATTATGGGTCAGCCACAGAAAGACAGCACTTCAGCACATCTTTAGCTGTCAGAGTATAGGTATTTACCTTAAGTAGGGAGAATTGGGGAAAGGGTCACAAAGTTAAAACAGTCAGACTATGGTCTGACGGTCCATAGTCCCAGTCAGGATTGGTCAGTGGGAATTTTTTACAATTAGTTATTGACACCTGGCAGGTGCTCCTGGTTTTCAAGATGGCTGCAAAGTGACTACAAAGTGAGAATGTCGCCTGTAATCCTAGCTGCACTCAAGACTGAGATCTGAAGATCATGGTTTGAAGCCAGCCTGGCCAGGAAAGTCTGTGAGACTCTTATTGCCAATAAACTACTCAGCAAAAGCTGTTCATGGCATTGTAGTTCAAGTGGTAGAGCACTAGCCTTGAGCACAAAGAGGCTCACGGACTACGCTGAGGCCCTGAGTTCAAGCCCTAGGACAGGACACAGATACTAGTTGGAGTGAGCTGGGATGACTCCTGTGTGTGAATGTGGAGTATGAGTGTGTATGTGTATATATATATTGTTTGTGTGGATTCTGGGGATTGAACTCATGGCCTAGGTGCTGTCTCTGAGCTTTTTTTTTTAAGCTAAAGGCTAGCACTCTACCACTTGAACTGTAGCTTGACCTTCCCAATTCTCTTGGGTGATAAGAATCTCAAGGACTTTCTTGTCTGGGATGGCTTTGAACTGCAATTCTCAGATCTCAGCCTTTTGAGTAGCTAGCATTATAGATGTGAACTAATGGTAACAGGGAGATTCTTAGTTTTTGTCCTAGTTCATTCCAGAGCTCAAATAAGTAGTTAGTGTTTCTTAGCAAAAAAGCAGCTTTAAGGACTTCTTACAGAGATGGGTAAATCTTTTTATTTTTTTGTTTTCTTTTGCCAGTCACAGGGCTTGAACTCAGGGCCTGGGCACTGTCCTTGAGCTTCTTTTGCTCAAGGCTAGCACTCTACCACTTGAGCTACAGCACCACTTCTGGCTCTTTCTGTGTCTGTGGTACTGAGAAATGGAACCCAGGGCTTCATGCATGCTAGGCAAGTACTCACGCTATTGCTAACCCACATTCCCAGCCTGAGATGGGAAAGTCCAAACCATAAATACCAAAGGACCATATGCAAACATTAAAACCAGGAAGTCAGAGCTAAAAAAAATAAAAACAAAACCCCAAAAGGCCACCAACTAGTGTTACACAGTGAGAAAACGGAAGCCACATTTTGAGAGGTCTAATTGGGAGTCTTTATTAGAAGGCCGGGGTGGATTCTTGTCCCAAAGACCTGCAGCCTCATGAATACAGTTAATACTGTCAGAAAACTGAGCCATGAGAGCCAGAGAGGAAAGAAAAAGCAGAAGAAAATACCAACAAACCAGCTCCAAAGGAGAGCTGAAGTGGGACAGCATTATGACCCTTGAAGAGCCAGGAGACAGGATTAACAGAGACATGGCATAGCAGAATGGCAACTGAGCTGGTCTGGGCCTAAATCGGTCAGCGCAGGGGACTGGGTCACTGGGAACTTGAGTGTTCAGGACCCAAGACCGGCAGGTCCAGTAACCTATTGTCCATGTCTGTGCCCCTGCCTCTTGGAATTCAGGCACACCTATCACCTGGGAGGTGGGACTTCCCTGCCTCTATCATGAAGACAGTTAAACCCAATACTCTATTATCTACCGCATGGCCAGAATGGTGCCTGTTAAATTCAGCAACCCTACTATATGAACTCTCCCAGCTTCCCGGGGGCTGTGGGATTTGAACCCACAATCAGCGTAAGGAGTCACCAACACTCAGTCAGTTGGGCTAGGAAGCTGTATTAGCTGGGGCATCTGATCACTATAGCAGCTCTCTTGCAGCAGGATTTTAAAGGGTTTTAAAACCACTGAGGTTTTAAAAGGGCAAGCAGGTCACTCACTGGTGTCAGGATACATGATAGCAAGCAGGTTTACAGAAGCAAAACTACAGTTATGATCACAAGTAACAATTACAATTTTAATAAACAAAGCAATAAGTCATTGAAGCAAAAGTTACATTTCCAGGCTCCCGTTTTGTTTCATTCCCTATGAGGTTTAGGTGATATTTACTGAAATACATTCCAAACTTCTTACGTATCACCTCCAGAATCAAACTACCTTCTGGTGTCTAACTCCTTAAATTCCTCTGAGCCTCTATTCCTGAGAAATTCCTTTAATAATTAACGTGGAGGTGTTTTTATTTTTGTTGTTGTTGTTGTTGTTTGGTCAGTCGTAGGCCTTGAACTGAGAGTGGGCACTGTTCCCTGAAAACTTCAGCTCAAGGCTAGCACTTTACCACTTGAGTCACAGTGCCACTTCCAGTTTTCTGATGGTTAACAAGACAAGAGTACCATGGACATTCCTGTCCGGGCTGGCCTTGAACCATGATCCTCAGATCTCAGCCTCCTGAGTAGCTAGGATTACAGGTGTGAGCCACCAGCACCCAGCTCCCAGAAATATTTTTTAATGATTAAGAGTTGCTAAACAACATGGTCACCCAGCTCAAAAAGTATAAAGATTACAGATGAGAGCTGCCATTTTGAGTCTAAATTCCCATTGCCTGCCTGTGGAACCAAGAATGTTTCTCCCTTTCCTTACGTCTAATTTGATCTGTTATACAAAAATAAGTATTTGCTGAAACACCCACCTTGTGAGAATCTTCTTGTGAGACACCTTGAGTTTCTTTGCATGTGTGGATCTCAAGTGCTGGTGATTGCACTGGGAAAGTAGGAAGTTGAGGGAAGCCCCTCACCCCTCATCCAGTAACAAATGTATGCCCCTTACCTCATGGGAATTGCAAACACATTCCTACATCTCCAGGAATCTGAAATAAAACCTCAGGTAAGTGGTTACAAAGAGAAAGTAGTCATTTTGGAAGGCAGAGGAGATCGGTAGTAGAAGAATATCTAGACATTAGAGGTATACAGTATTGTAAGGTGAGAAACAGAGATGCCTCATGTTGAGAGGTATCTTGGAGTCTTTATTAAAAGGACAGTGACTGAATAGTGGACTCTTTCCAAAGACCAGCAGCCAGCTGGTGACTGGTGACTCATGCTTATAATCCTAGCTACTAAGGAGTCTGAGATTTTTTTTTAAATTTATTTTTATTGTGAAAATACCGTACAGTGGGGTTACAATTACATGGGCAAGATAACAAGTACATTTCTTATCAAGCATTGTTGCTTCCTCCTTTGTTTCCTCTTCTTATCACTTCCCATACCCCTCCCAGTCCCGTACCTGATCCTCTCCCCCCCACCAAAGTTGTAAAGTTCGTTTTTCCACATAACGACTTGTACATCTCATTGTTGCAATGGGTCCACCTGTATCCCTATTTAAACAATTTGTTTTTTCCCTTCCCCTCCACAAATTATACCAACATCAAATACAGTGAAAGCAGGGGTTATACCATGGGGGTGGGGAGGGACATACAAAGCAACAAAGAAATCATCTGTTAGAAACAATAGCATGAAAGAAAAAGAAACATTTGAATTCTTATCTTGGGGTTCATTTCCCTAACATCAACTTATCTGACCTTTTCTGCTTGTCTCAGATATATACTGGTTCTTGCAAATAAGGGAAACCATAGGACCTATGTTTCTTTGGGCCTGGCTTACTTCACTTAATATAATTTTTTCCAAGTCTTTCCATTTCCTAACAAATGGGGCAATGTCATTCTTTCTGATGGAGGCATAGAATTCCATTGTGTATATATACCACATTTTCTTGATCCATTCATCTACTGAAGGGCATCTGGGTTGGTTCCATATCTTAGCTATGGTAAATAATGCTGCAATAAATATAGTTGTTCTGGTAGCTTTAGTGTGGTCTTGTTTGTGATCATTTGGGTAAATGCCCAAAAGTGGGATTGCTAGGTCATAGGGGAGCTCTATGTGGAGTCTTTTGAGGAACCTCAATACTGCTTTCCAAAGTGGTTGAACAAGTTTACACTCCCACCAACAATGTAGTAAGGTTCCCTTCTGTTCACATCCCTCAAAAAATTAAATCTCCCAACAACAAATCTTCAAAGAAACAACTGCCCTATAAATAAAGTGGGCTAAAGACTTAAAGAGAAACTTCTCTGAATTGGAAAGAAAGATGGTCAATAGACACATGAAGAAATGCTCAATCTCCCTAGCCATAAAAGAAATGCAAATCAAAACAACACTGAGATACCACCTCTCCCCAGTTAGAATGGCTATAATCAAGAACTCTAATAACAACAGATGCTGGAGTCTGAGATCTTAGGATCGCAGTTTCAAAGCCAGCCCCAGCAGGAAAGTCTGTGAGACTCTTATCTCCAATTAACCACCAGAAAAGCAGAAGTGGCACTTGCCTCAAGGAGTAGAATGCTAGCCTTGAGCTGAAGAGCTAAGGGACAGTGCCCAGGCCCAGAGTTCAAGCTCTACAACCGACAAAAAAAAAAAAAAAAAAGACCAGCAGCCAGCAAATACACTTCACAGTGCTAGGAAACTGAACCATGAAGGTTGGAAAGAAAAGAAAAAGCAGAAAACAATATCAACAAACCAATTCAGCTCCAATAGAGAGTTGAAGGGGGACACTATGGTGATCAGAGAAAAGCCAGGTGACAGGAGGCAGAACAGGAACACAGACCCGTGGCATGGCATGATAACACCTGATCTGGTCTGGCCCTAAATAGGGTCATGTCAGCGGTCAGGGTCACAGGAAACTCCCAGTCTCAGGCACTAGGATAACAGGTTTAGTAACCTATCAGCCAAGAGCCAGCTCCTGCGTACACAGATTCAGACATACCCCTACCTGGGAGGTGGGGGTTTTACCTTCTCTCACCATGAAGACAAGATGCTAGACTCTGTGTTTCCTAACAGGAAAACTGTACTTCCAATCAGTCAGTTGGTAAACCAAGGGTCTGGAAAATCTTTACTAAAGGAGGCAGATCTTAGACAGGACTGTACTTGGTGTACCCCACGTAGTCAAGTGAATCTGCCATACATATTTCATCTCTGAAACACCAAGTTTGGCCGACTTGGCCAAATATGAGCTAGTTGACCCTAGGCAAGGAAACTTTTTTAACTTCAGTTTCCTTACCTGGAAAGTGGATATAACTGTTTCTGTCTCATTGGAGAAATACATGTGAAGGCTTTGTTGCTTTTCATCTTGCTCTTCTTCAAACCTCTTTTAGCTGCCCTTTTTGGACTGAATAATGACACCTTCGTGATTCCCAAACTCCTCAGCTGTTCCTGCATGGCCCCATCTTTCTCATCCCTGTTTATAGGGGGCTCACAATTTTCCACCAGAGTCCCTTTCACCACTCAGAGGAGATTTTGAGAGTCCCACCAAGGAGACAGAAGGTCAGGCCTAGCTCAAGCAGCATCTCTCCTCGCCAACTCCCAGCCCAGAAGAGGATCTGAGGCCTGTGGCTACATTTCATCAGCCTTTGGCCAATCACAGTGCCCTTCCCCTCTGCACTCAGTGAGCCACAAGGAAGCCTCTATGCATCAAGGTCCAAGCTACAGCCCACACCTGCTGGTCTGAGCAGCAGCCCTTGTGGGCCCTGCCTCCCACAGGGTAGTCAACACTGTTCTCCACAGGAGTCTCACTGTCTGCTCTCATGACATCTTTCCATCTTGGTCGTAGCATCCTGCACACATTACCTAACCACATTGCCTTTTAAGTCAGGAGAAGCCCCCACTGATGGGGAGGTCTGCGACTGTGCCCAGGGCCCACCCAGGTCTTGTGGCCAACCACCACTTGTCAGTGACACAGACCCCTCAGCCACATCAGACAGATACTTTTACTGAGCTCTCTGGAGCTCTGCTTGATTTCCTTTTTAGAGCAGTGAGATTCTAGCAGCAGTTTTCCTGTGTGGTTTTTGCGTGCCTGCTGACCTTTCCAGACAGCCCAGCTGACTCTGGGCAGCAGGCCCTGATCTGTTCGAGAAAGCAGTAGCAGCTCTGACAACATTGAGCATGTGCTGGTCACTGGAGATATGAGCAGGTGTATTGGCTCAGACCTTTCCTTGTGATGCAGGGCCTGGTCCAAGAGCAGGTGAGTTAGGGTGGGCCTCCTGCAGAGTGGTACAAGTGGGGGGTTGGCACCTGAGAAAGCGTGTGTGTGGGTTCATGCAACACCCCCTGCCCCAAAGACCAGGAGTGCCATGGAATAACAAGGCCAGGAGCTTTCAGCTAAACTTCTGATTGTAGTCTGGACAAGTTTCTGTTCAGTGCACATGGGCTAGATACACTGTGCCTAGCTAGAAGGAGCCAGTCTACCTTGCCCTGGTCACCAACTGCTTGTAATCCTTGAGGTGCCTTCATGACCGTCACGTGCATGCTGCTGTTCCAGAACAACCTCACAAACCCCATGATGAGGGATTTTCTTTCTTAGGACTCGATCATTAGTTTGTGTCCAAAGATGAAGTCCACTGTGAGTCGCCTGGCTCTCTGGAGACATACCTCATAAGGGTTCAATTGGTCACTAATGATTAATGAAAGGGGACAATAGTAAGTAAAATCCTGCACGTACACAGGATACCTTCTTTACTTAGCATGGGCCCTGCATGTCAGCCACCTATTTTATGAGGAAGTAAAGGCATTCTCTTTGTGAACATAAAAACTTAATGAAGAAGAATATGTTATTCACCAGTAAGTGAACATCCTAAGGGATTAGCAGGAGCAATGTTATTTATTCCTTTAATAAATATAAAATGTATATGTATATTGAGTACAAAATATGAATACTGAGATCCAAAAAGCATTTGGAATTATATTCCTTGAAAAAATCACATTAATTAATATCAGCACTATGTCACATATTTAACGATTTTTTTGGGGGGTCCGTTTGTGGGGCCTGAACTCTGGGCTAGGGCACTGTCCCTCAGCTCTTCAGCTCAAGGCTAGCGCTCTACCACTTGAGCTACAATGCCACTTCCGGCTTTTTTCTTTTTGCTTATGTGGTGCTGATGAATTGAACCCAGGGCCTCATGCATGCAAGGCAAGCGCTCTACCACTAAGCCACCTTCCCAGCCCCCATATTTAATGATTTTGTGTCGAGAACACCTAAAGTCTGTGGTCTTATAAGCATATAAAGCACTGTTATTGGCTATAGTCTCTATTTTGCACAACCAATATCTTGGACTTATTTCTTCTCTCTAAGTGAAATATTGTGTCTTTTGACTGACCTTTCTCCTGCTGTGCAGAGTTCTTTTCTAAGATCAGTGTACTCCAATTGATATATTTCTACCTTGTTGCCTGTGATTTTACATTTCTTTCCCCAAAAGTCTTACCTAGACCAATATCATGGAGCTATCCTGTTTTCTTCTAATAGTTTTATAGTTTATGGTCTTAGACTTAATTCTAGTTCATTTTGTTTGGGGTATAGGATAAGGTCTAGTTCCTTTTGCCAATGTGTCTACAGTTAGCAAACATAAAGAGTTTGACTGTTCTGATTTCTATGTTAAAGCCTAATGCATGGGTGGGTAATGTGGCTTAGTGGTACAGTGCTTGCCTAGCATGAATGAAGTCCTGGGTTCAATTCCTCAATACCACATCAACAGGAAAAGCCAGAAGTGGCACTGTGGTTCAAGTGGTAGAGTGCTAGCTTTGAGCAAAACAAGCTCAGGCACAGTGCACAGGCCCTGAGTTCAAGCCCCAGGACTGGCAAAAAAAAAAAAACCCAAAAAACTAAAAAGATAAAAATGAAAAACACACAACTAATGGTGGCAGGTGCTAGTGGCTCATGCCTGTAATCCTAGTTTCTGAGGAGGCTGAGACATGAGGACTGAGGTTCGAAGCCAGCCTGGGCTTAACCACTAGAAAACTGGAAATGGAGCTGGGGCTCAAATAGTTGAGTGCTAGACTTGAGCAGAAAAACTTAGGTATAATACTGAGGCTTTGAGTTCAAGCTCTCAGACTGGCACAAAAACAAATGAACAAACCTTAACGGAAAATTTTTGGGTATTCATTATCTTTCTCTTCCCTCGTTATATAGTGCCAGCCCAGGAAATTATAGTAGTAGAAAAGCCCCTGGGGAAAAGCACCATTTTTAATATGTATTTTTTATTGTAAAGATACTGCACAGAGGGGTTACAGTTACATTAGTAAGGTAATGAGTACATTTCCTAGGGAGCATTGTTATCTCCTCCTTTGTTTTCCCCTACCATCCCTTCTGTACCCAACTCTCCAACTCCTGCCTCCCCGCTCTCTCCCCCCCACCCCTTGCACCCAAAGTTGTAACATTCGTTTCAACATAGTGTCTTGTATATCTCATTGTTACAGTGGGTCAATCTGTATCTGGACTTAAGAATTTTGTTTATTCCCTTCCCCTCCCCAAATTAGAAAAATGTATATACAAGATGCAGGACACCAGAATCAAATACAGTGAAAACAGGGGTTATACGGTGTGGGAGGAACATACCAAAACAACAAAAAAACCCCAGAGTACACTATAAATATGTTAAAAACCAAATCAAGGAAGAAAAAAACCACTTGTGTCTCTTTGTGTCCCTAACTCGGGGTTCATTTTTCTTAACATCATCTTATATGGTCATAAGTACATAGCTTTTGACCTTTTCTGAAAAGCACCATTTTAATCACATTGTACTGAAGGTATGTTCTATCCACAGGACTCATCACTACTGGGGTGGATCACCTGCCTGAAGTTTTGCCTTTCAGTAGTTTTTATTTTTGCTTTGACTTCTTATTTCTATTTCCCGGAGATCTTTTTGGTATTCAGATAGTTTCTTTTTTTGAATTGGTATTTTGGTGCATGTGAGTTGTTTCTATAGGAAGGTGTTTCTAGTTTTGACAGATTCTCAAAAGGAGGTAGGTCTCAGAACAGAGATGCCATGACCATAACAAGACAATAGAGTCCTTTGGATTATCTTAGGTATAACCAGTGCTCAGTGAATCTGAACTGTTGTGATTTGGCTAAGAAAGCTTTGTTCATGGGTTGAAGGGTTGGTTCCAATTGTGGCATTGCTGAGGGGTGACTGGATGGTGCGGGTGCTAAGTTCCTCAATGGGTTAACCTGTGGGTGAATTCACAGCTGAATGGACTATTAGCAAGTGGCCTCATTGGAGGATTTATGTCACTGGGGCTGTTTCTTTGAAAGGTGTTTCTTATTGCTGGGTCCTGCTTCTCTTTTAATGCTCTCTGGATGCCATAGTACATGAAAAGAGAGCTGGGTGCCAGTGGCTCATGCCTTGCTACTCAAGGAGGCTGAGATCTGAGGCTTGTGGTTCAAAGCCAGCCAGAGCAGGAAAAGCTGAGAATATTCTTATCTCCAATAAACCACCAGAAAACCAGAAGTGGCTCTGTAGCTCAAGTGGTAGAGCACTAGCCTTGAGCTGAAGAGCTGAGGGACAGTGCTCAGGCCAAGTTCAAGCCCCATGACCGATAAAAAATAGAAAGACAGAAAGAAAAGAGAAGGAGAAGAAAGACACACTTCAACAAATCAACAGGTTTTATTCAGGTGAAAATCTGGGAAGGGCAACCGAGTTTCCTTCAGCCTGCTGTACCTCCCTTACAACTAAGGTCTCTTCCTACATAGTGTGTTGTGAGCATCGCTGTTGCATAGGTTCACCCTTTGTCCTTTGCCTCACTATTTTGTTATTTCCCTTTCCCTTGCCCAAATCAGATAATCGTATATACAAGACACAGGGCACCAAAGTCAAAAGCAGAGACAAAAGGGCATAGACCAAAGAAGGGGGGGACCAAAGTAAAAAGGAATAACTTCACACAGTACATTAAGAACAACAACAGCAACAACAACCCTCTTTTTTCCATATCTTGGAAATAAACTTTACAACTTGGAGTGGGGGGGAAGAGTAGGGGAGAGAGGAAGTGGGAGAAAACAAAGGGGTAACAAAGTTGGAGAAAAAATGTACTTGTTACCTTACTTACATAATTGAAACTTCTCTATACAATATCTTTACAATAAAATTAAAAAATTTAGAAAGTAGGGTGTCTTTATTAGGCAGGGCAGATGGAAGTGGGGTGAAATGGAGGCAGGGTGGCAGAGCAGGGGAGTGAGGATTTAAAGGTTTGATTTTTTTTTTTTGACAGTCCTGGAGCTTGAACTCAGGGCCTGAGCACTGTCCCGAATGCTTCTTTTAGCTCAAGGCTAGCACTCTACCACTTGAGCCATAGTGCCACTTGTGACTTTTTCTGTTTATGTGGTACTGAGGAATCGAACCCAGGGCTTCACGCTTGCTAAGCAAACACTCTATCACTAAGCCACATTCCCAGCCCTCAAGGTTTGAGTAGAAGGTTTAAAGGTTTCAACAGCGGCATCTGTGTCCACCAGGGGCCTCAGTGCCAGATGTGGCCTTGGTCTCAGGCTGTCTTTCAAGAGCACTGGGTACATTTGCTCAGGGGGACGGGGAGGGGAGGTCATTGAGGGGGGTGGCAGCAAGAGCAGTTCTAGGATATGGATGTCAATGGGAAGGTGTCAGCTTTTAGTTTAAGCTCTTTTCCATGAGTAAGTGAGCAGCTTTGCTCACCGTAGCCTAGAGCCTTGCTTCACCAGGATGAAATACCAGCAAGGGAAACTATAAAAGAGAATTTTTTAGTTTGGGCTCAGTTTTAGGTATTTTAGTCCATGGTCAGCTGCCTGCATTGCTTGTGGACTGAGGCAAGGCAGAGCATCCCTCTGGCTGGAGAATGTGAGAGAGGATGCTGCTGGACTTTTGCTGGCCAGCAAGCCTGGGGGTGAGGTGGGTGGAGTCAGGGCCTGGAGATAGGATACACTCTCCTGAAATACTTCCCCTAGTGTTCTCCTGACAATTAGTCTTCAAGTCCTGGTTTCCTCCACCTCCCAGTAAAGCTACTGAATTAAAATCCTTCAGTGATTAATCCACTGATTTGGTCAGAACAATGATCCAATCACCTGTCAAAGATGTGGTGTGCTACATGGAGATCAAGACTTCAAAATAAGCTTTTGGGTGGGGGTGGGGGAGATTTCATATCGATAACACACACCAACCAGGGACTAAGCCTCTGAAACCATAGTTCAAAATACATCCCTTCCCCTTCAAGATGCTTATATCATGTATGTGACAGCAGCAATCACCAGCTGACCAGCGCATGGAGGACACCCCATGTGAGGTGATCTGGTGGTTGTTTTAAATTAAAGGCGTTCAGAGACCAGTGATGCTGGAAGAGGTTTTTTTCCTCTGTGGTTCTTTTATCTGCTTGAGGACTCTGCCTACCACAGCGGAACAGGAGTATTTTCAAATCTTCTGACTGAAATAGGAAATTATGAAAGGAGGATGAATTCATAGCACAGAGAGAAAGGCACAATGCCCTCGTAGAGCCCAGATGACTCTGACCCCGGCCTTCTTTACACTCTCTGCTTGTCTCTCCATCCCCAATAGTGTCTGGGCAAGATCTGTTCCCTACCCTAGCCCCCCCCCCCAAACACAGGTGGGGCTTGAACTCTGGGCCTGAACTCTGTCCCTCAGCTCTTCAGCTCAACGCTAGAGCTCTACCACTTGAGCCACAATACAACTTCCAGTTTTCTGAGTGGACTATTGGAGATAAGAGTCTCACAGACTTTCCTGCCTGGGCTGGCTTAGAACCACGATCCTCAGATCTCAGCTTTCTGAGTAGCTGGGATTACAGGTGTGAGCCACCAGCACCCGGCAGGACCTGGTTTTTATTCCCATCATTCTTTCTTTTCTGTGTTTGTCCATTTTTCAAAGGTATTTCACATATGCCTGTGCCAGATTTTAATTGGATCCTGCCTCCATTATTTGAAGCAAAGCTATAATGAGACTTACTGGGTGTCAGCACCTCTTGAGACATAAGGTCAGAAGCAAAAGTCACTGTCCTTGAAGAGCTTCTGGGATAGTAGGAGGTAGAAGTAAAAACTGCTCCGTTTGTTTGTGTGTGTGTGCATGCATGCATAACTATGCCCCAGAGAACAGAAGTCCTTGGAAGCATTAGCTCTCATTAGGATGGCAAGAGCAATCCAGGTGACACCAGAACTGGAAGGTGTCCTAAAGGAGGGTAGCGATGGGTGACCTGCAGATGGCAGGTATAGTTCACAGGCTAGCAGGAGGTGAGGGGCTGCAGAGATTAGAAGGGATGAGGCTGGGATGAGGCCAGCTCCTGCTGGGGGGGGGGGGAGAGAAAGAAAGAGGGAGAGGGGAAGGAAGGATGGAAGGAGGGAGAGGGAATCCTAGGACCTCCAGATGGACAGAGCCCTGCCCTCCCTCCCTTACAGCTCCCAGCCCAACACATCTCAACTGGGCTCCACTTTCCACAGTTTATTCTCTTGCCACAATGTCCCCTGAAAAGCCTGATTATTCTTTTTTCTCTGACACACCAATTCAATGCAGATTTAATCTTTTAGTGTGTTAAAGATGCACCTTCTGAAATGTTAAGGAACCAGTGTCTTGCAATGGGACCTCAGTGAAAAATGAAGTATGGGTGACAGCATAAGCTGAGCCCCATCTGCTGCTTCCTGTTCCTGGAAGGGAGTCCTAAGGAAGTTTTCAGGATCAGGGTGAGTTGTGTGGACCTGAGAGAAGGGATCTCTCCTTAGTGGCCCAGATGATGGCAACCCTGGATTGCAGGTGGCAAAGGGTAGTAGGACAGCAGGGGGAGTGGGTCCATACTGTGAGGGAGCAGGGAGAATCCTGCTCCAGGAGAGAAGCTGCCCAACATTCTCAGAGGAAGGGGAGAGAAGGGAACTTGGATGGAGTCCACCACAGATGAGGCTCTCTATGATGTGTTGTTAGGCTGTGACTCCCATGATCCCAGAGACTCAGCCACTGTAATCTACAGTGATGAACCTGCCAGAGAAAACCTATGATGGTGAATGAGGGAAGCCAAGAAGCCCCTGGCCTCTGTGAGAGCTCTAAACACAGGCTTAGATAAGACATCAAGTTCATGGATACGTTTTGATGAGTTCAAACTCTAGAGAGATAAACCTGGTTGTTTTACCAGGCAGGGGCTGGGGGTGGGGGTGGGGATGGGTTTGGGGGTGTGGGGGTGGGCAGAGGGTATAATCTGAGACTTGCAATTACCCAGAGCTATGTGGGAGATCATGGTTCCTTTTTGCGGAGTTTGCTTTGTAATAGTTCATTAAACTGAACTTTTACCTGTATGTACCTTTTTCATGTACGTTTTCTCCTCTTTTCTTCTTCTTCTTCTTCTTCTTTTTTTTTGTATAGAGAGGTTTACAATTACATAAGTTTGGTAGAGTACATTTCTCATTTTTTTGTTTGCTTTGTTGTTGTTTTTTTTTGCCAGTCCTTGGACTTGAACTCTGGACTTAGGTGCTGTTCATGAGTTCCTTTTTTTGCTCAAGGCAAGTACTCTGCCACTTGAATCATAGCTCTACTTCTGGACTTTTCTGTGATTAGTTGGAAATAAGAGTGTCATGGATTTTCCTTCTGGGGCTTGTTCAAACCACAATCCTCTGAACTTAGCTTCCTGAGTAGCTAGGATTATTTCTGTGAACCAACAACACTGGGCTTAAGAGTACTTTTCCTTTTGGACAATGTTACCCTTTCATTCTTTCTCCCAACTTTTCCCTGTATGTATCTTTTTTTGTGAATTTTTTATTATTATTATGATGGCTCTGTACAGGGAAGTTACAGTTGTATACGTCATGAAAAGAGTAAATTTCTTTTTGAACAATGTCACCTCCTCCATCTCCCAGTTTTACTCCTATGCACATTAAAAATGCATCTTTTTACACATCGAAAATGCCTTTTTTTTAAAAGCAAAAAACTGTATAGCTAACTGCTCGGTGCACCTGGAGACTTTTAGCACCTTCTCTCAGCTTTGGTTAAATAAAGTACCTAGTGTGAACATTTTTATGGCTGTTGATGCCAATTAGAGACAACATTGTTTGTCACTGTTCAAATTGTGTTCCAAAAACTGCTCCTTGAGCTGAGCATCAGTGGCTCACACCTGTAATCCTAGCTATTAAGGAGGCTGTGATCTGAGGACAGTAATTCAAAGCTAGCTAGGGTAGGAAAGTCTGAGACTCTTATCTCCAATTAACCACCAGAAAACCAGAAGTGGCGCTGTGGCTCAAGTGGTAGAGCACTTGCCTTGAGCTGAAGAGCTGAGGGACAGCTCCCATGACTAGAGTTCAAGCCCAATGATTGACAAAATAAAATAAAATAAACACTGCTCCTATACTAGACCCTTTTCTGAAATGTTAGCTTGTCCTTTCTCCTATTTTGTGAATAATTTATGCACATTGCTGATGTCCCTGGGGAATACAATGCTGTTTAAAATGGCATCTCCTCAGTCCTGGGAGAGAATGTAAGGATCTGAGGAAAGGAAGATTTTGAAGATGCCAGGGAAGGTCAGGGCAACAGGCAGAAGCAGCCAGGCCCCTCTGCTTGTGGAATGTATAATTCCACAAGTTGGGGGTCTCTTCCTTGTCTGGGACCACAGAGCCAGCCATGTGCTTGGCTCCATTCAGCCTGGGTCACTGAATTGGCTGCAGGGTCAGGCCCTGCCAGCTTTGTATCTGCTTGTTCAAGTAGGTCCAAAAGGCAGCAGACAGAAGGTGTAGGCAATGCACATAGTCTGGCAACTGAACTCTGGGCCTGGGCTCTGTCCCTGAGTTTCTTTTCTCTTCTTTTCTTTTCTTCTTCTTTTTTTTTTCTTCTTCATTTCTTTTTTCTTTGTCTCTTTCTTTTCTTTGTCTCTTTCTTTTCTTTCTCCCTTTCTCCCTTTCTCCCTTCCTTCCTTTCTTCCTTCCTTTCTTTCCTCCCTCCCTCCCTCCCTTCCTCCCTCCTCCTTCCCTCCCTCCCTTCCTCCCTCCTCCTTCCCTCCCTCCCTCCCTCCCTCCCTCCTTCCTTTCTTTCTTTCTTCCTTCCTTTCTTTCTTCCTTTCTTTCTTTCTTTCTTTCTTTCTTTCTTTCTTTCTTTCTTTCTTTCTTTCTTTCTTTCTTTCTTTCTTTCTATCTCTCTTTTTTGGTTGTTGTTGTTCTTTGTCATGGGGCTTGAACTCTGGGCCTAGGTGCTGTCCCTGAGCTCTTCAGCTCAAGGCGAGTACTCTACCACTTGTGCTACAGTGCCACTTCTGGTTTTTCTGGTGGTTTATTGGAGACGAGTCTCACAGACTTTCCTGTCCAGGCTGGCTTTGAACCACGATCCTCAGATCTCAGCTCCTGAGTAGCTAGGATCACAGGCATAAGCCACTGGCACCTGGCTCCCTTTTTCTTCCACTCAAGACTAGCAAGAGATAACAGTCCGAGGGACTTTCTTCCCAGGCTGACTTTGAACTCTAACCCTCAGATCTCAGTGTCCTGGGTAGCTAGGAATACAAGTGGGAACCACTGGCACCCGGAAAGTACATCTTTTAAAAATTATCTTGAATATTATTTTTAAAAAGTAATTTTATTGGTTGACACTGTACAAAAAAAATGTACCCATTACCCACCTGGCTTATGTAATTGTAAACCTTTAGGGAAAAAGACAGATCTGAGAAATGAGAAGAATGAAAGAAGTCAAAGATGCTGGTCTCAACAGACCTGATCCACTTTCTTTCATTTTTTTTGTTTTTGTTTTTGTTTTTTTGCCAGTCAAGAAGCTTGAACTCAGGTGTTCCTGAGCTGTTTTTGCTCAAGGCTAGCACTTTAGCATTTGAGCCACAGAGCCATTTCTAGCCTTTTCTGTTAATGTGGTACTGAACAATCAAGCCCAGGGCTTCATGCATGGTAGGCAAGCACTCTACCACTAAGCCACATTCCCAGGTCCTGATCAACTTTAATGGAAAATTGAAGGGGGCGCTACGGTAGCGTGCAGAGAATCAGGAGACACAAGGTATAATGGGAGCCGGGTTGGAAGGACTTCAGGGTCATAGGTGGTAGTAAGGATGCAGGTAGCTGGAGAGTTTGAGGAGTTTGGGGACAGGCCTTGCAAGTTTGTGGTAGTGGCCGGACATAGTTTTACCCAAGCCTGTTTCAGAGAACCTACTTTGCATACCACGTGTGGCCTACTTCATGGAACTCAGATTTCTGTCATCTGGGGCGGGGGGGGGGGGGGGGGTGGCTGTGGGTGATTGGACTTTCACATTTAGGTTAAGAGTCTGGGGAGGAGCATTTCCAGAAGAGGTGTGTGTGTGTGTGTGTGTGTGTGTGTGTGTGTGTGTGTGTGTGTGTGTGTCCCTTTCTGCAGGACTCAGCCACATTGGCAGCCATGTCATCTCTATGGCAGGACCAAGATAAAATAACAAACTGGACAATTCTTGGGAGAGGACAAATTGCTTGGCAGAAGTTACAAACGTTTGTTTTATGGAACAAAAAGCAGAGTAGGACATGTTAGCTGTTATAAGGCTGAGATTTGAGTTCACTTGGGATTAAGAATCCTTCAGTCTTGAGCCACTCCATGCAATAAACTCCCACACAGTGTGCTAGAGATTGCTGGAATTATAATGAGATATTTGGAATTTTTTTTAAAGAGATGCCTAACCCAAGTGCTGTTGGCTCATACCTGTAATCCTAGCTACTCAGGAGGCTGAGACCTGAGGATTGGAGTTCTTAGACAGCTTAAGTAGGAAGGTCTGTTAGACTCTTCCCTCCAATAAACTACTCAGAAAAAGCCAGAAGTGGCACTGTGGCTCAAATGGTAGAACAGCACAAAGAGGCTCAGGGACAGCTCCATGCCCACAGTTCAAGCTCCAAGTCCAGCAAGAGAACAAGACCAAACAAGAAAAAGAGATGATTGCATTTTCTTGTTGTTGGATGGCACCAGGGGAGAGGACTGGTAGCTTGGTTGAGCTGGTGAGACTCTTCTTGTTCTTAATTCTTCAGAGATGAGGGATGGTGGAGCCTGGACTGGACTCCCAGCTTCCAGTTGATGCTGCTGTGTTTAAAACCGCTTGTCAGGCCTTGCATCCTGAGGTTGAGGCCTGAGCTTATAGAAAAAGTAGGTTTTAATCTGGGTGCTGGTGGCTCACGCCTGTAATCCTAGCTACAGAGGAGGCTGAGATCTAAGGATTATGGTTCAAAGCCAGCCAGGGCAGGAAAGCCTATGGGACTCTTAGCTCCAATTAACCGCCAGAAAACCAGAAGTGGCACTGTGGCTCAAGTGGTAGATTGCTTGCTTTGAGCTGAAGAGCTGAGGGACAGCCCCCAGGCCCAGAGTTCAAGCCCTATGACTGACCAAAAGAAAAAAAATAGTCTTTTGTATTAAACTAAAGTGCTGTATCTTGTATCTTTCTATCTTTCTCTCCCTTCCTTCCCTGCTTCCCTCCTTCCTTTCCTCCCTCCCTCCCTTCCTTTCTTTCTTTTGTTTCTCTGTTGTGGAGCTTGAACTCAGGGCCTGGGTGCTGTACCTGAGCTTTTCACTCTTGGCTAGTGCTCTACCACTTTGAGCCACAGTGCTACTTCTGGTTTTCTTGTGGTTAATTAGAGATAAGAGTCTCATGGACTTTCCTGTCTCAGCTGGCTTTGAACCACAATCCTCAGATCTCAGTCTCCTGAGTCAGTAGGATTAAAGGCATGAGCCACCAGTGTCTAGCATATATTGACATTGGTACTGATCTTTCCTGGAATTATTTGCTTTGTGACTTCAGTTATAACTATTATCTGTGCTGTCTGTAACCAGCAGCCGTGTGAGGAATGGGAATCTTTGTTGAGGAAGTTAAAAGAATAAATTGCAATTACCTGGTATTCTGCTGTGACCAGCTAGCCAAATTAGGGAGATAAATCTTTATCAAAGGAGTTAAAAGAATAAAACATCAACTCCCAAGTGTGCTGCTTCTTAGAAAGAGAAATCTTCATTGGTGGAGTTAAAAGGAGTAATACCCCCTATGGCATGGGGCCTTTCCACTGCGCTCTTCAACCTCTTCCAACGTATCTGCCAGCCACCCTGTTCTCAGCCCTACTCACAGAAAGAAAATTTGGAAAAAAAATTGTTAAAGTTGCAAATCTTACAAAAAGAATTGCCCCCTTTAGAGCCTTGGTAATCAATTATACTTTGAATGTGAGCCTAACTCCTTGACAAGGAGGAGGGGCAATTTGGACTGGGATAACAACCTAGCGAAGTCCTCTGCTTGGTATGCTTGCATAGTTGTGATATTGCACCCTTTTTTGTGTAAGCAAATGGACTTAATGTTCTCCATACCTCTTTTGGATCTATTCATTTCTGACACTGGAGGGTTGTTGTGCACTTCTAACAAGCTGAGCCAGAAAACAACTGTATTTACCTATATAGGTGAAAATCAGCCTCAGCAGCTCAGACTTGTAGGGCAAGTGATGTGAGACACACAATGTGGTAGAGGCGTTGTTGTGAAGCCTTGAGGTCATGATGAGCCCCAGGGGAGGGCTGAAGCAGAGGCACATCTAGATACAGGGAGGGGAGGAAGGAAGGGGCAAATCTGTAGTTTCTGCTTCCCTAGGTCTGACTAGCCTTCGTGGATTAAAAAGCACAGGGAAAATGTTAATAGTTCCTCCAATGGTTTATATCTTCTCTTATATTTACTCTTAGTGAAAAATTTCAAGTTAACAAGAGTTACAGTTACTTCATAACTACGAGGTTTTGTATAATGAGATATGAAAGTTAAGAATGAGTTATTGGGATTGCAACTCTTCAGCTGACTGGTTCATCAAAACGATGGGTTGATGGTTTAAAAAGTAATTTAAAAATAGGAATGGAAAGCTCTGACGGAAATGATGGCTCATTATGAGTAAAGTAAATAGACGTAAGTTCAAAACCAGTGGACCAAATAATGGGAATGTATGTCAGTCCTGTTAAACAAATCACCAACTTTGTTCCAGTAGAATGACTTTACTTGCCACATTAAATTAACATTAACTTAAATTGGCACTATATTTATATAATTTTTAAATTTTATTGTTTTGAGATAAGCATAAAGCATATAGATTTTTTGCATACCTTTTATTTGATAACAAAATAACTTAAATGAAAAATTGGGTTCAAAGTGTGTGTAGTGTTTTCTTTAACTTTAAAAAATTGTCTAAGTATTTGTATAAAAGGATTTCATTTCAACAGGTTAGTTTGTGAGTGCAATGCATTTTGATCTTGTCAAGACTTCCCATCATTCTCTCCCCTCTTTAACCCACCAATCCCATCAAGCTACCTGGTTCCATGTTTACATCTGTACATTAAGACTCTAGTTACCACCTCCCCCTTCCTCTCTCCATTAGTCTGCCTCTCCTTCCTTTAACAGCTCCCATCCATGACAAAACATGTCTTATCTTCTTCTTGGTATTTATCTTGTAAACTGTAAGCTGTTCAAAACTGTTAGTAATTCAAAAAAGTTACACCAGTGGAATCCTCTCCTGCATAAACATACTTTAGTCAGTGTGCATCTATTTATATGGCCTTTATATGGTTTCATATAAATGTATAATTTAGATCTAACTTCCACATAGGAGAGAGAGAACATGCATCCTTTACCTCTCTAGGCCTGACTCACATCACTTAACATAATTGTTTCCGGGTCCATCCACTTCCCTGCAAATAGTGTTTTAATTTTATAAGAGATGTCACTCTCAGCTCTCAGGTAAGTTATACCACTGATATCTAGTGGCTAAAATCAGAATGACAACTTTACTGAAAAACAGGGTTTCTAGGAAAAACAGGCTCCTCTTTGATATAGATTCATGTTCCAGGGAACATGAAATGAGGGGCTATTGATCCTGGATCTCCCACATTGTCATGTTCCACACTGAGGCTCTGCTTTAATGAAGCAGGTAAACAGAAGAGGGAATTTGTATTAAGCTGCAGTTAATGGTCAGGGTCATGGCTACCATGAAAGGGTTTCCTGAATTTGGTGACTTAGCCTTGCAACGCTGTGGGCTCATGAGCTTGGAGCACTGTGCAGGCAGAAGAAAGAGGATGCTACCCAGAGCAGCACCAGGCATTGCTTTAGGCCCGCTGTTCCATCTCTTTGTGCAAAACATCCATTTGAATCTCCATCTTCACTGTCTGAATAAAGTGAGCCCCTGTTAAGATCAATTGAAAATAACATTGCTCCAGCCTTTCCCAGACAAGGATGTCTTTAAATCACTTCTTCTAGTAGGAGATAGAGTTATGTACCCAGGAAGTTCATCTCTATGCCTTAGAATTTAAGGAGTTAAGCAGAATGCTTAGCTTGTGGATAGATGGGCCTGTTCCTTCCCTGAAACAATGTAGGGGTTCCATGGAGCTTGAGACAGGAGGTAACGCAGGAATGGGAGCCAGGGAGACATTTTCTTGGCCCTGTCATGAGTAGCCTAAGGAGAAAAATGCAGGTTTTTATTTATAATGTAAGTAGCAACTGAGAAATCTTTATTTTATGGATTGAGAGATCATGAAGGCGTCATTTCTTTTATTTCTGGCACGAATGTGTTATGGTGGCCAGAAAAATACCCAGAAACTCAAGTCAATGCAGAGATATCCCCCAAGAGTCCACATACTATATGGGAAATCTGTGTGGAAGACTGACTTCCTGGTTGTCCCTCCTTTCCCTTTCCTTCCTCTCTACTTCTGGGTTGAAGGACCTTATAGTTTGGGGTCCAGTAAGCTTTTGGTTGATTCTGGTATAGCCTAGCATTTGAGAAAAGATCGGATGTGTTCCCATCGCAAATGGGGGAAAGAGTCATTCCTTAGTCACCGTAAGAAAACCAAACGTGGGGGCTGGGAAGGTGGCTCAGTGGTAGAGTGCTTGCCTTGCATGCATGAGGCCCTGGGTTCGATTCCTCAGCACCACATAAGCAAAAAGAAAAAAGCCAGAAGTGGCACTGTGGCTCAAGTGGTAGAGCGCTAGCCTTGAGCTGAAGAGCTGAGGGACAGCACCCAGGCACAGAGTTCAACCCTACAACTGACCACCACCCCACCCCCCGGCAAAAAAAAAAAAAACCTGCAAATTTTAAATAGTATTTAAGGCGTTATGGTTATGTAAATACATTCACTGCTGAACCAAGTACTCATGGAAAAAGAAATAAAAGGTGATATAATTAAACCTGAGCCACTCAAAGGAGAACGGTCTATAAATGAAGGTAACTTTTCTCTCCTGCATCAACTATCCACAATTACCTCATAGTTGAGTTTGCATCAAATTTAAGCCACCATTTTCTTTCTTTCTTTTTTTTTTTTTTTGGATCCGGTCGTGGGGTCTGAACTCTGGGCCTGGGCACTGTCCCTCAGCTGTTCAGCTCAAGGCAAGTGCTCTACCACTTGAGCCACAGCGCCGCTTCTGGCTTTTTTTTCTTCTGCTTATGTGGTGCTGAGGAATTGAACCCAGGGGCTCATGCATGCAAGGCAAGCGCTCTACCACTGAGCCACCTTCCCAGCCCCTGAACCACCATTTTCTTAGACTGTCTTGTTTTTCCCCCTAGGGTTTCTAATTGCCATTCTGCTTGCCATTAAAGCTGTTATTGAAGACTCATATATCTTCATCTCTCCATTTAGAAATGACTAGGCTGCTTAGGATTTGTATTTTGAGTCTTCATTATATTTTCTGCATTGGAAGTGACTTCCTCACTAAACAGCCCCTTTAACGAGTCCTCTGACTTTCCAAGTGGCTCTCAGCTTGGACTTGTTTACATCGTACATCCAAGTCCCACATTTTCATGAGTCTTATATCATTTTCCCTTTCAGATTTTTACTTTCTTGCTAAAGTTTAGATTTCCTAGAGCATATGCTCTGTTGGTATAGCTTTACAGTCACATATAACATTGGTCTTTCAAGTTTGAGAACATGGGTCTTTATTAATAGTCTGTGGTCTTGGGCATTTCATATCCCTTTATGGACAGTTATGTGATCTCAGCATCATGGCATTGTCATCTGTCACATGGGCAAAATGTAGCTCCTTTGTGTACTACTTCGGGATAGGATGAGATAATGCTTGTTGAACTGTGAGGCACAATGACCACTAAGTGACAAAATGCTGTTTTGTGGATTGGAGAGGGAAGAATAAATTGGTGAGCTCATCTGACCCACAGAATTGGCAGCTAAAACATATTTCCAGAGTGCTCATGATGACCTGCTGTGCCACTGGACACTGCCTTGATGATCTCATGCCAACTCCTGCCAGTGACTGACAGGTCTGTCTCCAGACTTCTCTTCTAAACCTAGACTTTTGGTGCTGTCTGCTTGACAGTTCCACATGCACATGAAATGCACATTTCAAATGTTAACTTGTTCAAAAATAGACTACTAATCTTTTCTCATAAATTTATTCCATTCAGAGGCTGGGAAGGTGGCTCAGTTGTACAGTGCTTGCCTTGCATGCATGAAGCCCTGGGTTTGATTCCTCAGCACCACATAAGCAGAAAAAGCCAGAAGTGTCACTGTGGCTCAAGTGGTAGAGGGCTAGCCTTGAGCTGAAGCGCTGAGGGGCAGCGCCCAGGCCCAGAGTTCAGGCCCCACGACCAACAGCAACAACAAAATATTCCATTCATACTGCTTACCATCTTACTATGGAGCCGCCACTCACCTAGCTGCTCAGGTCAACTATTCTGGGATCATGTCGACGCTTTTCTTTCTCTTGTACTTGATATCTAATCCATCAGAAAATTCTGAGGATATTACCTTCAAAGTGTGTACTTCACTATTCTGACCACCACCGTTATCTTCTCCCTTGAACCATCATAATCTCTTGCCTGGACCTTGTGATGTCTTTGAACTGGTATCCCTGCCTCTGTCTTGTTCTCTGTTGTTTGTCCTCAGACATGTCAGGTATGATGCTGCTTTGTGGTTTGTTCCCCCTTTCTAGGCGCTTTTCCCTCCGCTGCCCATTGAGTATCCAAAGGGCCACAGTATCGCCATGCCTTTTCATCAACTCACCTTTTTCATGAGGGTTTACTTGAATACTATAGTTATAACTATGGTGTTCTATGAGTGCTTTGGATCATCTTATTCTACTCTTTCTTTTTTCTTTCATGACACATACCAACTTCTAAATTAGAGCATACATTACTTCTTATTCATCATGTTTATTACTCAATTCTAGTTCCCTTCTAGAATGTTGTGTCCTTGGGGACAGGAGTGTTTAAAAAAAAATCTGTCTTGTTGCCAGAAGCCTTCATGCCTATAATCCTAGCTACTCAGGAGCTGAGCTCTAAGGATTGTGGTTTGGGGATAGCCCAGGCAGGAAAGTCCATGAGACTCTTCTCTCCAATAAACAAGCAAGATACTGGAACTGGAGCTGAAGTTCAAGTGGTAGATCACCAGCTTTGAGCAATAAAGGTAAGGGGCGGCATCAAGGTCCTGAGTTCAAGCCCGGTATCCCCATACACACACACACACACACACACACACACACACACACACACACACACACACACACACACACACACACACACACACACACAACCTGTTTTCTTCACCAATGAATTCTAAGTGTCTGGGCCAGCTATAGACACTGAATTCATATCCAGTGAGCAAACGAGTGAGTGGCAGTGAAGGGAGCAGGGCTCCACCACACTGCATTGCTCCCAGGTGTTTGAAGGAAACTCTTAGAGGAAGTTTTTTCAAAAGTCCAAGGAGCAGAGTCTCTAAGGGAAAAATGAAGGGAGATAGCATTTAGAGTGCAAGAAGGATGCTAAGAAACCTGAAGACTTGGGGCTGAGAAGGTGGCTCGGTGGTAGAGCGCTTGCCTTGCATGCATGAGGCCCTGGGTTCGATTCCTCAGCACCACATAAGCAAAAAAGAAAAAAAGCCAGAAGTGGCACTGTGGCTCAAGTGGTAGAGCGCTAGCCTTGAGCTGAAGAGCTGAGGGTCAGTGCCCAGGCCCAGAGTTCAGGCTCCACGACCGGACCCAAAAAAAGAAAAAAGAAAAAAAGAAACCTGAGGACTTCCCACTCAGCATGCAATGAACCAGCTGGTTCCTTCCAGATCTTACGTAGGAACAGGCCTTGAGCAGTGCAGTTTCATGGCTCTGGAGCTATTCCAACATGTCTGGGTGATGTCTCAACAGGGATGTGGAAAGACTCCAGCATGAAAATGTATAAAGATTGGATCGCCTTCAAGATCTCCTCTAACAACTGGCAATCTCCATCACAGTTCCAGAATCCCTGGCCCTGTTGGGGAGTATGCATCTAGCCTTGGCACATCTCCATCACTCTATGATTTAGAGGTACGGAACCTCTTTCCCTCCTCTACCCCAAGAAGTTATCCTATTCTTGATGAGGCCAGGTAACAGTTACCTTAACTGAGAGAGGGCACCCTGGGAAGACGGAAGGAAGGTAAGTGAAAGGTACCTGTCCGAGGCTTTATGCTTTGACCTTCCAAATCTACCTCTCACTCACAGCCCTCAGACTCTCTTGGCCATCTCTGCTTCATTGTCCTCAACCACGTCCAATTCTGTCTACAGCGCCACAGTATAAGCCCAGTGGAAAGTTCTAGCCCAAAGTTGACCCTATGGCAGAGGGCTGTGTGTGGAGGAGACAGCCCTGAGAATCCCACGAGCCCAGGCACTGCTAGCTCTTTTCATCCCAGTCCTTAATCTCTTCAACTGCCTGGTGCTAGGTGATCTAGAGCTGCAGGATAGGCCAGTTGCTCACCCACGGAATTGTTATTTACATAAACTATCTCAGGAACAAATGTATCCTTTGTCAACAAGAGACTCAAAAGGGTGTTTCTAGGGAAATCATCCCTTTGATTATATTTCTCCGGAAAATGATCAAATAATACCCAAATCATGGAAATCTATCTCTGGGATATGAATACCTCTATTCCCATACCTCTTGCCTATTCCTCTCACATTAAAATGGATACCAGATTGCACAGTCTTTCATTGTCTTCTGAATTATCTTTGGGAAACTCAGCACCTGTTTCACTGTAATGAGAAGGGAGGAACCAATGAAGGTAAATGGAAACCAACACAAGCTTTTCAGTGAGCACAAGTACCTGACTACCTGCTTCCATGAACATCTGCCATTGTTTACAAGACTTTTCTCCTTCCCAATGCAATCTAGTCTAGCAGCTGTTACTACTTCTATTGCCCTACAGATCAGGTAACCAGAGCTCAGAGAAACTAAATAGTGGGTGTTAGTGGGCTCAGGAGGAGGCAAATGCCCTGACTCCAAGCTTCAGGAGCTGCTCTATTGTTCACAAATGCCTCTGTCCAAATGTGACCCATGAACCCCACCAAGAACATTTGCTCAATTAACTAAGAGCATGAACATTGGTGTTGGACAGTGCTAGTTTCTACTTACTAATATATGGTCTTGGGTTAAACTATTTACTATTTTCTTTTGTTGTTGGTGTTGGTGGTAGTGGTGGTCATGGGACTTGAACTCAGGGTCTGGGCACTGTCTCTGACCTATTCTGCTCAAGGCTAGTGCTCTACCACTTTGAGCCACAGCTCTACTTCCAGTTTTCTGGTGGTTAATTGGAGATGAGAGTCTCATGGTCCTTCCTGCCAAGGCTAGCTTTGAACCCTGATCTCAGATCTCAGCCTCCTGAGTAGCTAGGATTACAGGAGTGAGCCAACAGCACCTACCTTCTAAACTAATTTCTTTTCTTTTTATTGTTAGTCCTGGGGCTTGAACTCAGGGCCTGGGCACTGTCCCTGAACTTCTTTTGCTCAAGGCTAGCACTCTACCACTTGAGCCACAACACCATTTCTGGCTTTTTCTGTTTATGTGGTACTGAGGAATCAAATCCAGGTATCAAATCCAGCTTGCATGCTAGGCAAGCACTCTACCACTGAGCCACGTTCCCAGCCCTAAACAAATTTCTTTATGCTTCAATTTCCTTATCTGTGAAATAGGGATAATAATAGATACTGTATGAGACTGTTGTGAACATGACGATTAAGACCAGCCCTGACAGCCCACTCCATTGTGAGGGTATGCTGCCCCTTTCATTATAGTTCTGGAGGTGACAAGGTAGATCATGGTGATCTTGAATCAATGATCTTTATGGGATTACAAGTGGTGATTTCCTTCTGCACTGATTATCTATTATTTTCTGTAAAGAAGACAAATTGTCTCTTTTGACTTATTGGAAAATAAGTATCCCATGAATTGCTTTAAAATTTAATGTAAGCCGGTGGCTCATACCTGTAATCCTAACTACTCAAAAGGCTGAGATCTGAGGATCATGGTTCAAACCCAGCCTGGTCAGGAAAGTCAGTGAGACTCATATCTCAAAAAAACCACCAGAAAACTGGAAGTGGAGCTGTGGCTCAAGTGGTAGGGCACTAGCCTTGAGCCGCAGAGCTGAGGGACAGAGCCCAAATCCAGAGTTCTAGCCCAATGACCAATAACTTGTGTGTGTGTGTGTGTGTGTGTGTGTGTGTGTGTGTGTGTGTGTGTGTGTGTGTCACAGTGTTTTCTACATGGGCTGGCTTTGAATTGAGATCCTCAGCCTCCTGAGTAGCTAGGATTACAGGCATCAGCCACTAGTACCTGGCCAAAAAGACTTAAAAAAATGTATTATATCAGTTACTGCTGATCTTTGATTTATGCTCCAATTATCCTAAATTGAACTAGTAGGTGATATATCTTGCTATCCAAAAAGTTCTAGAGACTTGGCAGGACACATTAGACTATCTGAACATTGGCCCTTGGCCCACTGACTTAAAACAATCTAACCCAACCTTCATTAAAATGTTTAAAACCTTATCCCTATAAAATTATGCCCACTAAATATAATACTATTTGCTAATGTGACTGATGTATGAATCATAGAAGATAAAGGGGGAAAAGGCCTTTCTAATGTTAGCTTGATTAGAATGAGGTCAGTCTCTTGCATCTGTCTGGAGACTATGCCTTATAAGTTTATCTCAAGTGGTAGAAATCATCCTTGAGTCATTCAGCAGTTACTGTTTGGAGATAGATGTAGATATCTCTATCCCCTGACACCCAGGAGGTGCCTTTTTTTCCCCATGGAACTTAAAAATGGCTTTTTTCCAACATATTGCTTCTGTCTTTCTCAGAGCTGCATTGAGTGAGCAGTTTGGTGACATGTCTTCTGGATGAGATGATCAACAGCTTTTTCATCATGAGCTACTCTTGCTCTGTGCTCTTTTGATTTTCAATTAAACCTAAGAAAGCTGACCTTTAGGGACATTTTCTCCTTACCTCACCTTTATGGCAGCTGCCTTTCTGCAGTGAAGGTGCTTGCCGTTGCTTCATTGTGTACCAGGCTTGTGTAATAGGCACGTGCTTCCTTTGTGACTCAGCTTACCAAAGACCTGGCCTTGCCTAGGTAGGCCAAGGCCCTTGGGTTGGTCAGACATTTCATCACTGACAAAATGCCCCCCAAAAAACTTAAATGAGGAAAGATTTGTTTTGGCTCACAGTTTCAGTCCACTGTGGTGAGGAGGGCAGGGCAAGGCAGAGCAGCTCATGGCAGAGAGTAAGCGAGCGAGTGAATAAGAGAGAGACACAGACAGAAACAGAGAAACACACAGAGAGGCAAAGAGAGAGACACTGGGAAGAAGGGAGGGAGGGAGAGGGAGAGAGAGAGAATGCGAGGGATTGGGACAACAAAACAAGGACACAGAGACCTTTACCTGTACTCAAACGCTGCATGGTGTGTGCAGTGGTTGAGTGGCGGGAGGCAAAGCTAGTGCACAAGAGAAGGTGGCATCACGTCTCCATTGAGACCAAACCTGCACGGGGCGAGTTTATGGAATGAAGTCTAGTGACATGTAATGAAGTACAGGCCCAGGCTCATACAGAGATGCCCAAGGAGCAGACGAGGTGCAAGTGGTGAGCCTTGAACCAAGTTGTGGGAGATGAGGAGTTGTGGGTGGGGTGAGGGTGGAGACAAGTGTGGGTGTCAGCTGTGGTGCAGTGGGGGTATTCGAAGACATGCTGTGGCTCTGGGTGACACAGTGAAGGTGGCCACGTGGATATGGGATGATTCTATGGGGAGTCCTGAGAGGTCCCTGGTGTGCGCGGATGACAGTGGGGTCTGGTGGGAGAGCAGGGAGCAGGTGTTGTGGCCACTGGAAAAGTGCAGTTTGTGGACTAGATAGGAGTTTGAAGTGAGGGTGGTCATGTCCATGGGTAGGAGATATCAGAGGGTGAGGAGATTGTGTGGCAGGCTGGGATGAAGGTGCAGTGTGGTGGGCTGCTTTTGTGTTTGTGTGAAATGGGTTAGAGTGAAGGAGTGGTGGGCAAGAAAGGGCAAAGGAATAGTTGTGTTTGCCAGTGCCTGTGCATGTGCATGTGTGTAAATGAGGGAAGTAAGGAGCAGAGCACAAACTGGAGCAAAATGTGCTGTGATAGTGCATTGCATGGGCCGGGAATCAAACCCGGGCCTCCCGCATGGCAGGCAAGAATTCTACCACTGAACCACCCATACATAGACATGTGCTCCCGGGTCGGCGAGGGCCGGCCCTTGCCTCCCTGCCCTGTGAGCAACTGCTGGCTTCAAGAGTGCGCCGGGATCCTGGATGGCACAGGGAGCCAGCAGCTGGGCAAGTAGAAAAAAAGGTTGGCTCCCAAACAGTCAGTCGGTCCAGGAGGGAGCGGTGGGGCGCCCGGTGCTGCAGGGAAGGGGCGTGGTGAGCGAGGTGTAGACTCACTCCTTTCCCCCTTGCCATCTGGGTCAGGAGGTGCGACATGTGTCCCGCCATGCCGTGCCATGCGGTGTGCTTCCGTGAGTGGCCGAGTGCCATGGTTTCCACAGCCACCAGTACTCTCCAAAGTGTGGATGCCGTCTCTTGACGAAGCTTGCCCGGCCTGGCTGGCCTGGCCTGGCCAGTGTGGTACGATGCACAGGTCAGAGGCACCACTTGCGGTGGCGCGGGGCTGCCCTGGTGTGTTCCCACAGCCCAGGCCCTGTGCCTTCCCTTAGGGGTGCTTTGTGGTGTCCAGGTGGTCGACGCCGGGGCTGGAGCTAAGCCGCCCTGTCCACTCATGCCGGTCATTGTCTTAGCGTGGCTCAGCACCCCTCTGTTCCCTTGTTTTGCCCTGCCCTGCCCTGCCCTGCCTTGTCCTTTTCCTGGGGTCTGGCTCTCACTGGCGAGCCTAGCCTGGGTGTGCCTCATTGTGAGAGATGTTGGCCAGTGCGGGCAGAGAAAGCAATGCAGCCAGCGCGTCCAACCCCAAGGCAAGCTGTCCCATGAGGAGGAGGATGGGAAGACAGGGAGCGCGTGAACCCCGGCAGGGTGCTGTGAGAACGGGATGAGAAAAGGGAATGAGTCAGAGGACGGGGTGGGGGGTATGTGGGGCAGAGACTGGTGAACAGGACAAGAAGTGGCACAGGGTTGTCCCCTAGAGCCTCGGTGTGCAGAAATGTGCGGCTTTGGGCGAGTGGCTGCCTGGGCCCTGCTGCCATTAGCCGGTGCTGTGGGATGGGTGGGAGGGCTTTCCAAATGGCACAGGTGTGAGCGGTTGCTGGGCTCAGGGCAGCCACCATTCGGCCACTGGAGGAAAGAAGGAGGGAGCGGTAGATAGAAGGAGTGAAGCTCCACCTGGTGGGTAGTTCATGTGTTGGCAGGAAAGCGAGGGCAAGGCAGGAAGAGAAGGCAAGGTAATGCTGTGATTGTTGGTTGGGGTGGGCGGGCCGCAGGCAGGGTTCCCTGAGTGACTGTGGCCAAAAGGCAAAGTTGCCAGGAGTGGGATTCGAACCCACGCCTCCAGGGGAGACTGCGACCTGAACGCAGCGCCTTAGACCGCTCGGCCATCCTGACGCCGTGTTGCAACTGGTGGCTTCTCCTCTCGCCTGGCTTGTGCCAGGCGTGCGCCCTGGCCCTGGCCAGGAGCCACGTTCCACCGGGGTGCGCTCAGCGCGCTGTATTGCCGGTCTGGGGGTCGGAGGGCAAACGGGGTCAGCGGGGAGGCTTAGGGTCTCAGTCCCGCGAGGTCCAGCGCACGCCCGCCCCCACGATCGAACGGCGGCGGCGCGCGGCGTGCAAGGTGGAGGCGCGCAACCAGCTGCTGCGGGCCGGCCGGTGCTTCTTGCTCGGCTCCGCACGCACAGGCACCGAGGCGAAGGCGGCGGCGGCGGCGGCGGCGGCGGCGGGCAGGTGACCCCGGCCGGCAGGTGGCCCCGGGTGGGTCCTTGGCAGGCGGGTGGGGCCGGGCTTGTGGGGAGAGCGCGGCCGCGCGTGCTTGGGCTTGGGCTTGGGCTTGGGGTTTGAGGCCAGACAGGGCAGATGCGAGCCCCAGGCCGGGGCTGGAGGGCCGCGGGTCCGGGTCCGGGCGGCTGTCGGAGAGGGGCCTGTGTCCCGACGGCAGGCGGCGTCATCCTCGTTAGTATAGTGGTGAGTATCCCCGCCTGTCACGCGGGAGACCGGGGTTCGATTCCCCGACGGGGAGGCCGCTGTGGCGTTCTTTTTGCCCACCACCCAGCGCGGCCTCTCTGCTCCAAGGCGTCCTCACTTCAGCAGCTCCAGGCCCCCTGAGCCAGCGCCCGAGCGCTCGCCTTCCACCTCTCGCTCGCCGTCGTCGGCGTCTGCCGCCCAGCCACCAGTCGGGACTCACAGACGAGCCGGCGAGCGGGCCCTGCAAGTGGGGGTGCTGGGCTGCGGGTCGGACCAAGGCAGACGCTGTGGCTGTCGGCCGTCGCGTCGCCGCGCCCGCGTCCAGCCCGCAGGCGTGCCGCGCAGGGCTCGGGAGCAGTCAGGCGGCGGGAGCTCGGAGGGCGCCCCGCAGGAACCAGGAGGCTAGGCTGGACCCAACCCGTCCCTTTGCGTGGCTGCGGGGCAGCCAGCAGCTTCGGGCGTGGCGCAGGACGGGCCGTGCGTGTGTGGCTCGGGCTGGCCCGGCAGCGCCGCGTGTCCCCGCCCACAGAGAAGTGAGGTGCGAGACACGCGCTCCCCCCCACCCGCACCCGCACCGGCACCGGCACCCGCACTCCGCAACCCCCGCCTCCTTCCCCGCAGGAGCTGTGGCCCGCGCCCGTCGCCGGCGTGCTGTGTGCGCTGGCCGTGGCGTGTGGCGTTGGTGGTATAGTGGTGAGCATAGCTGCCTTCCAAGCAGTTGACCCGGGTTCGATTCCCGGCCAACGCAACGCTGCAGCACCAGGCGACTCAATGCAGCCGGCCGACCTTTTAGCCAGCTCCGGAGGAGAGGGCGTGGGTGCCGGAGTGCACGCGTGTTGTGTTGGACACTGCCGCAGCCGGCCAGGATTGCGGGCTGCTCGCGGCTACAGGCAGGAGGAGAGCTGCCGCTTGCTTTGCCTTGCCTTGCCTTGCCTTGCCTTGCCTTGCCTTGCCTTGCCTTGCCTTGCCTTGGCTTGCCTTGGCTTGGCTTGGCTTGGCTGACGGGGAGGGAGCGAGGGAGGAGGAGTGGAGACGGGCAAAGGGGGGAGGCGGAGGGGGAGGGCGAGGGGGAGGTCGGCCAGGCAACCGGCTCGCCAGTGTCCTTGTCTTTTTGGCCAGCCATACCTCCAACCCACGGGGCCGGTGGATGGCAGGTGTCCAGAGGCGGTGAGTGTCCGGCAGCGCTGCTGGGTTGCAGGACGAGTGCTCCGCGCAGGCAGCGGCACGCTCCCTGGTGGTCTAGTGGTTAGGATTCGGCGCTCTCACCGCCGCGGCCCGGGTTCGATTCCCGGTCAGGGAAGCCTTTCTTCTTCCTTTCCCACTTTCACTGGCCTTCTTCACTGCCCTTCCACTTCCCATCCTGCCTCCACCCACCCTCTTTTGCCCTCCCTCACTTCCTCTGCGCACTGACCCTTCCTCCTGCAGGCAGCATCACTGCTTGGTGGTGAGCTGGGTAGAAACTCAGCCAGCTACTCCCTCCCTGGCCTTAAACCTCCCCCAAAGAGGTGCTGCTTGACTTGGCTCAGGGGCAGGGGGAGGCAAGCACTCGTTCTTTGTCCAGCCATACCTTCAGCCATGGGACTGCTGAATGCTAGGTGTCCAGCGGTGGGAGGAATGTCTAGTAGAGCTTCTGGGCTACAATAGGGATGTGCTCCCTGTTGGCCTAGTGGTTAGGGTTCTGTACTCTGACTGTGGTGGTTGGGGTTTAATTCCCAGCTAGGAAAACCTGGCTCCACCAACTTTTACTGCCCTTCCATTTTGCTACATACTCCCATTGTTTTTTGGACAGTGGCTGGCTAGCTTATTTCTCCAGCACCCCAGCACACCCCCCCTCTGCGCACTGACCCTTCCTCCTGCAGCACTGCTTGGCTACTTCACCCCACCCTGCCACCTTCAGCTTCTTCCCTCTGCCTTTCTCTTTCTTAGCCAACACCCCCTTTCCTGATCTTGACACTGAGTAATCCACCTGCCTTCCTTCTTACTGACTTTTCTCCACTCTCTTTCTCCAGCCTCAGCCCATCACACTCTCCAAACCCAGTCTTCCAATCCACCACTCACTCACCCCACACTCCACCACTGGCCCATCCACTGCCTGCCTCTCTCCCTTTCCCTCCTAATCTTACCCTCCCTGCCTCCTTCCCTCCTGTGTTGCATCACTCCCTCTGTCTTTCACTCCCTCACTAGCTCCCTTCCTCTGTCCCTCTGTCTTGCTCTCCTTCCTTTCCTACCACCCTCAAGGACTCCCTCACCTCACTCACCTGCTTGTTCACTTGCATATCCCCTTCCCCCTGAGCTGCTCCCCCCCCCCAACCCTAAGCTCAGGCATTCTTCCCTCTGGCTCATTTGATCACCTGCTCACTCCAACTTATACCAAGATTTCCTCACCCATCTCTCTCCCTTCCTGCACATCAGCCCTTCTTCCCTCGCTCAGGCTGCCACTTGTGCACTCACTCAGTCACTCCCAGCTTCCCTCATTCACTCCCCACTCCATTCCTGTGTGTCACATAAACTCAACTCTTCTGACCACTCACTCATTCAGTCAGCTGCTCACTCTGTTCCATTTGCTGACCCAATTGTCTATTCCCTTGTTCTGCAGTTCACTCGCACCTCTACCCAGCCACCTACCTGCTCACCCACTTGCTCAGCAAGTCACTGTGTACACACATTCCTTCATCAAGCCACCCAGTCACACCCCCCTTCACCCTCCTCTTCATCCAAATACTCTCTAGATCCATCTCATCTACCCAACCCCTTGCCCATTCCATCAATCCCTGCTTAACTCACACATCTCCCTACTCAACCTTCCACACCCGTCACTCACTCACTCACTCATTCAATCATGTTGTTCATTCATCGGCAGCCTTCCTATTCCCTCTTCAACACACACACACACACACACACACACTCACACACTCACACACACACACACACACACACACACACCCCTACTCTCGCACACCAACTTTCACCAGCATTTACACGGCGGCTCACATGTCCGACCCCATTCAGTCACCTACTCACAGACTCAACAACCCATTCACTGCATCCCCATTCACCCCATTATGTACCCGCCCATTCCCTCACTCTGACACTCCTGAATCCACTCATTCCCTTCTTCCCTCCTTCCCTCCCTTCCTCCCTCGCCTCCCTCCCTCCCTCTCTCCCTCCCTGCCTGCCTCCCTTTCTTTCTCCCTCTCTCCCTGTCCCTCTTCCCCTTATTCTTCCCCCTCACTCAATGGTGTTATTTCTGGGATGGCTCCAGGATGTCGTGGCCACATCTCCTGTGGCTACAGACACATTCCCAATGGTGAGAGGGGCCTATGCCCTCCAGTTCACCTCCCTGCCTGGTCTGGTTGGCTATGTGGCAGCAGTCATTGAACTGGTTGGTACCTCCCTCTGGCCAGGCATCGAGTCCTGCACTCCAGTTTTTCTCCACCCATGGCAGAGGGTTTGGTGGTCACCTGAGTTGAGCCAGTGTGGATGGAGATCTCTCCCTCCCTGCTGCACAACCTCCCCCAAAGAGAGAGGCAGAAGTGTGAAGAGGCATCAGGGGTTAGTTAGGTGGCTGCAAAGTAGACAAGGGGCAGCTAGCTACAGGCAAGGGCAGGGAGATGTGTGTCGCTGGGGGAATAAGCAACAGCCAAGCCGACACCAATAGGCTTGGTGACAGGAGCGTGGGCTGGAGGACACCGGATGGTCATGGGCAAACTCTCAACCCTGACTCCACATGGCCAGGAGGGAACAGAGGATGTGCTCCGTGGGATCTGTAGTGGGTTGCCACTCTGGTCTGCACCTCACCTCACAGCCCAGATCCATCTTGTGCGGCTGCCTCCCAGTCAAGTGCAGAGCTCAATGGGCTTGCCGCCCCAATTCCCTTTAGAGGGAAGCCAGGCTAGCGGTCAACCTGTTGGTGACAGTTGGACACAGGGCTCCCTGCCACCTGTGCCGAGGACCCACTGTGCTTTACACATGACTGTCAGGAGGCAGGGTGATTCTCTTGCAGGTGGGTCATGAGGGTAAGCTCTTGTTCTCCCAGATGGCAGGTGTCCCATGAAGCTTGGGGCAAAGGTGACAATGAGAGTTAGATGGACAGGTAGAGTCCAGGCCCTGGGTGGTGGGAGAATGCCTGTGGGAAGTTGGGGGGAAAGGGCTGGGGATGGGGCTTGCAACAACTGAGGTTCTTCGGAGGTTCAGAGCATTTGAGCATGGGACCCTGAGCCGCGAGTGACTGTGCTGGGTGGCTTGTGGGTGGAGACTAAGGTACCATGGGTCTAAGAAGGTAGGAGGAAGCCAGGTCGAGGAGACCAAGTGATTGTGAGTGGTCAGAAAAACAAGTGAGAGAAAGCCTGTGGGAGGAGATTGGGGTGGGAGGTGGAGGAATGGTGGTGGGTGCTGGGCGTGCCAAGGGCTGAATGGGCCTCTGAGGGAGGAAGGAGAGGAGCAGCTTATAGCAAATGGGAGGAACTGGCCATGGTTCCAGTGAGATCAAGCCCCTCTGATCACAGAGGTCCACTGAGAGAGTCAGACAGACAGATGTGTGTGTGTGTGAGAAAGAGAGAGAGAGAGAGAGAGAGAGAGAGAGAGAGAGAGAGAGAGAGAGAGAGAGAGAGAGAGAGAGAGGGAGGGAGGGATGGAGGGAGGGAAGGAGGGAGGACAGGATTGGGACAGTGAGGGGCCACATGGACCCCAACTCACACTCCTCACACACTGAAAGTTGTATACAGTGGTAGGCTAGTGGTAGACCAGGCTGGTGGACTGAAAGTTGAATCTTTTCTTTTCTTTTCTTTTCTTTTTTGTCGGTTGTGGGGCTTGAACTCTGGGCTTGGGCGCTATCCCTCAGCTCTTCAGCTCAAGGCGAGTGCTCTACCACTTGAGCCACAGCACCACCTCGTTTTCTAGTGGTTTATTGGAGATAAGAGTCTCATGAACTTTCCTGCCTGGGCAGGCTTTGAACCGTGATCCTCAGATCTCAGCCTCCTGAGTAGCTAGGATTGCAGGTGTGAGCCACCGGCGCCCAGCTGAATCTTTTCTTTATTTGAGACAAAACCTGCAAGAGGTGAGTATATGTGTGAAAAGGTAATTAAGTGATGGCCAAGGAGCAGACACTGTGCAAGTGGTGAGCCTTGAGCCAAGTTGTGGATTATGGGAGATGAGGGGTTTGGGTGGGGTGAGGGTGGAGATGGTAGGTGTCAGCTGTGCTGCTGCGGGGATTCAAAGACGTGCTGTGGCTGAGGGTGGCATAGGGGAGACAGCAGTATTCATGGGGCATGGTAGCACTGGAAGTCCTGGGAGGTCCATGGTATGCACGGATAATGGTGGGGCATGTGGAGAGCTGAGAACAGGTGTTGTGGCCATTGGAAAAGTGTACTTGTGGGCTGGTTAGTGGTTGGAGAGAGGGTAGTAACGTTCAGGGGTAGGAGATGTCAGGAGGGGGATTGATGGGGTGCCCGGGCAGGATGCAGGTACGGGGTGTGTGTGCACGCGCGCGCGTGTGTGTGTGTGTGTGTGTGTGTGTGTGTGTGTGTGTGTGTGTGTGTGAAATGGTATGGGGTAAAGGAGTGGTGGGCAAGGAAGGGAAAGAGAATATTTTTCTGTGTGTGTGCCTGTGTGTAGGCAGAGGACCAAAACATAAGGGGTAACATACTGCATGGGCTGGAAATTGAACCCAGGCCTCCTGCGTGGCAGGCAAAAATTCTACCACTGAACCACCCATGCATAGTCAACACTGTGGTTGCTTCCCTGCTCTCTGTGATCAACTGCTGGCTTCAGGTGTGCGTCAGGATCCACGATGGTACAGGGGGCCAGGCCATGGGCAAGTAGAAAGAAAGGCTGGCTCCCAGACAGTGGGCTCAGGAGGGGGCCGTGGGTGCCTACTGCTGCAGGGAGGGGGTGGGGTGGGCGGGGAGTGCACTTTCCCCATCCTGTGCTATCCCTGCTGGACTGCCGATTGGGTTCAGCGTTGTATATCCGTCAGGACACTGGACGTGCCGTGCCATGTGCCATGCGTGGCTGAGCGCCACACTTTCCTTGGCTACCTGCATTCTCCAAAGCGTGGATGTCCTCTCCTGACAAAGCTCGCCTGTCCAGTCCTCTCCTGTCCTGTCAGGTCCGACGTGCAGGTCAGGGGCATCATTTCCGGTGCCGAGGGCTCCCCCTCCCCATGTTCCCTGCACTCCATACTCCTCTTACCCGAGCCATTGTTTCAGCTCATCACTCCTGCCCTCCCCGTTTTTTTTTTTGGTCGGTTGTGGGGATTGAACTCTGGGCCTGGGTGCTATCCCTCAGCTCTTCAGCTCAAGGCGAGTGCTCTACCACTTGAGCTACAGCGCCACTTCCTCCCCGTTTTTCTTTGCCCTGCTCTGTCCTGTTCTGTTCTGCTCTGCTTTGGTGATTGCTTCTCTGCTCTGCTTTGCTTTGTTGTGCTCTGCTGCTACTGTTGTGCTCTGCTCCCTACTCCACTTCCTGTGTGGTGATGGTGGTTGTGGTGGTGGTGGTGGTCTGGCTATCACTGGTGAGCTATCACCTGATTGTGCCTCATTGTGAGAGGTGTTGGCCAATCTGGGAAGAGAAAGACATCCCTCCTCCCCCACCTCACACTCCCCCCCCCCCTCCCGGCCCAACTCTGAGCCAAGCAGAGGAGGAGGAGGAGAACAGTTTCCCAGCAAGACACAGATAGCATCATCCTCAGCAGGGTGTTGAGAGAACGGAAGGGGTTGGGGGACATGGAGACATAGGGGTCCCAAGGACTGATGACCAGGACTGGAGGTGGCATGGGGGAAGGGCTGCCCCTGCAGCCTCTGTGCAGAAATGTGTGGCTTTGGGGCAAGTGATTGTTCAGGCCCTCCTTCCAGAGACAGACAGAGTGGGGCAAGGGAGGGGCTGTTCTTTCCAGCTTTCTCTTTCTTCCTGCTCTCTTCCATCTGAATCCTGTCACTCACTTCCAGGGCGGGTCCTCCTTAATCCTCTCTGAAAGCATCCTCACAGAGGAACCCAGAAGTATGATTTACTTATCTCTTAGGCATAACTCTCCAATCAAATTGCCACACCCCTCTCATAACAGAAAGCTTGAAAAGCCACATGATACACTTGGAACTCAATTGCCTTGCATTTAAAGCAGTAACTATTGCTCTGATTTCCAATAGATGAAAGGCATTAATGAAATATCTTCTTCTTCTTTCTTCTTCTTCTTCTCTTCTTCTTCTTCTTCTTCTTCTTCTTCTTCTTCTTCTTCTTCTTCTTCTTCTTCTTCTTCTTCTTCTTCTTCTCCTTCTTCCTCTTCCTCTTCCTCTTCCTCTTCCTCTTCCTCTTCTTCTTCTTCTTCTTCTTCTTCTTCTTCTTCTTCTTCTTCTTCCTCTTCCTCTTCCTCTTCCTCTTCCTCTTCCTCTTCCTCTTCCTCTTCCTCTTCCTCTTCCTCTTCCTCTTCTTCTTCTTCTTCTTCTTCTTCTTCTTCTTCTTCTTCTTCTTCTTCTTCTTCTGCCTCTCCTCCTCCTCCTCCTCCTCCTCCTCCTCCTCCTCCTCCTCCTCCTCCTCCTCCTCTCTTTGCTGCAGCCACATCTGTTCAGGGAAGTTACATTCAAGGACAAACAGGCACCTTTGCAAGACTACTGGCTTGGCAAAGGCCTTCCCTACCCTTCCCTACCAGCTGTGCCATGTCTGGCATCTGACAACTACATACTACATGGCTGTTGTTTGGCTGAAACTCTGTGGCTTCAAACCTATTGACCTGCTGTCTGAGTTCTGATTCCCTAGAAAATAGCCTGCAGCAGAAGGCCATGTGCTAGCACAGGATGGATGAGTCTAATTCCAGGGAAAAAAACATGAAAGAGAATAAGAGGGGCTAAGAAAGAAATAGAACATATACAAGGGTGAGTATGTTCAAGTTGGCCTCAGATTTGCAACAAATGACTTGCTTAGTTACTTGGGATGTCCACATATCAAGCTTTTATGTTTCTCAATAGTGCATTTGCACTGTTAAATAATCCACTAAATTAAATTTACTCACTGGATTTATTATCTTCTTAACCCCCTTACACCATCATGCCTCCACTGAGCAGGGGATCCAGGGCGGAGGTAGGTCAGGCCATATCCCCACATGTCAGGAGGAACATGGACCATTACCTGAAAACCTGATTCCACAGTTATAGGAGCCATGCAAGCCACGGCTGTAGTCACTCCAGCCAGAACAGTTCAGTGCATCTGCTCAGCATCACTTGATGGCCAGCAGATGTAACCCAGCCCAATAGCTTTAGGACAATGTCCTCATCAATGGCCACAAAACACTGCATATTGAGCCTGAGAGTTCCTCTTCCAGATTCAGCAGCCCAAAGCTAATTCAGCTCCAAACCAAGGACAGCTTCAAATAAATAGTTGTAAAAAGCCATGCTACGAAGCCCACACAGCCTGTGCCAAGCAAGTGCCACCCATATGCAAAGTCATCTGCCCGGTTATAGTAGGAGCCTCCTTCTTTGCTATGTATCTTTCCTTCTTGATTTCTCCTCTGATTTCTCAAGGATTGACATCTAATGTATCTGACATTGAGATTGAAATTATGTTCCTGAAGCTGCAGGCACTTTTTATTTTTATTTATTATTTTAAAGAGGCAGGTTCTTAGAAACATAGGGCAGAGGCGAACATGAGCTTCTGTGCGAGTCCCTTGATTATGAGAAAGGGAGACTGAGGGGCTGGATCATGCAGGCCCATACATTCCTTCTGGACCCACCGGGGAGTTGTGTCAGTGACCCTTGCTTAGAAAGTGAGGAGGGAGTAAGGGCAGAGAAGGGCCGGGAATATGGTCCATAGGGGTTCCCTCCACAAAGAGGCAATGATAGGAGTGATGGTAAGACATGCATCTTCCTCACCCCAAATTCCATCAGGCAGTCAGGGGCTGGCCTTAAGAGTTTCAGACAGATAGAGTTTCAAGAGGGTCAAACACAGTCCTGCTAGAGAGAGGTTGATCGGTCCATTGTTCTTTGGGATATGTGCTTTCTGTTTGGCATAGGATGGTAGGAACTGCACCAGGCAGATGGTAATTGAGAAATACACTCCTAAAAGCACAATTGAGAGGCTGTCCTTGCTGAGGAACACCAGCAGTAACCACAGCTGAAGCCTACCAAAGAAGCCAGGAAAGGCAATGCCTGCAGCCTGTGCTGGGAATAACAGTAAACATACAACCAGCACAGGGTGGTAGCCTGGGAAACAAGCAGGAGTCCAGCAGGGCTGGATTTTCTACTTCGGCAATCCATTTGTCCCACGGAGAGGTGCAGCAGTTGAGGAGCAGCTGGACAGGTGTGCAGAATCATGTGTGCATCATTGAGGAGGCTGACAGTTGGGCTTGGAAGCCGAAGTGCATGCCACCTTCACCTCTGTGTAGATGACAGGGGAGCCCTAGTGGGGAAGGGCATGGGGGTGAGGTGCAGAACTTATGGGCCCACATGGGAGGCCATGCAAGTCAGGATACTCACCTTATTTTCAGGGACCATGGGTACAGAGGCCACTGTGGAAAGAAGAAGAGTATTCAGATGTGGAGACTGCCTGGAGCACTCTGCCCCTGTACTGCTGTTAGGCCTCCCTGTTCCTTTAAGCCTCTTTCTGTCCAGCAAGCATTCCAACAGCACTGACCAGCCCTCACCCCAATATCACCTCACACTTTGTTATATACTCTGAGCTGAGGACTCTCAAAAGAAGAAAATGATACTTTATCTTGTTAAGGGATTTGATTTTAGATTCATGTATGGATATGGAGAGGCCTGGAAAGAGCTTTATAGACCACTGTGGATGGAGCCCTGAGTCTGCCTTTCCTTCCTTGGGCTGTGGAGCAAGTCACTTAACTTCTCTTGCCTTGGTTACCTCATCTATATGATGATAGAAGTCAACATAGCATCTGCCTATAGGTCTGTTGTAAAGAATATATATATATATATATATATATATATATATGCACATATATACATATATATCATCACAACAAATGTATCTTTAAATTTTTTTTATTATCTTTAAGTAGTTGTACAAAGAAGTTCCCATTCTTGGAGCTGGGAAGGTGGCTCAGTGGAAGAGTGTTTGCCTTGCATGCATGAGGCCCTGGGTTTGATTCCTCAGCACCACATAAGCAGAAAAAGCTGGAAGTGGCGCTATGGCTCAAGTGGTAGAGCGCTAGCCTTGAGCTGAAGAGCTGAGGGACAGCGCCCAGGCCCAGAGTTCTGGTCCCATGACTGACAAAAAAAAAAAAAAAAGAAGTTACCATTCTACAAAACAGTATATAAATACAAAGTGTCTGATAATATTGTCACTCATTACCCCTAACCCACCCCTTCTCTCACTTAACAAATGAATCTTATACATGGATGTGTATGTGCTTATGTCTGTATAATTTCTATCATATATCATGCATTGAATAGTAGTACTATTTTTTCTCTCATATGCATGGATGCCACAGTGCATGTATATGACATGGTGCATATCATAAATATATATGCACAAATATGCTACAGGTACAGTTCTTTTTTATTTTTATTTTTGGTCAGTTGTGGGACTTGACCTCTGGGCCTGGCCACTGGCCTGAGCTCTTCAGCTCAAGGCAAGTACTCTACCAATTGAGCTACAGCGCCACTTCCATTTTCTGGTGGTTTATTGGCGATAAGAGTTTCATGGATTTTCCTGCCTGGACTGGCTTTGAACCTCGATCCTCAGATCTCAGTTGCCTGAGTAGCTAGGATTATAGGCGTGAGCCACAGGTATCTGGCAAGATACAGTTCTAAGGGATATACACTCACTTGCACGTGTGTGTGTGCACACATGCACACACACACACACAGGGTATTTGTAGCCCTCAGAACTATACCTAGCACATAAGAATTGCTCACAGAATAGATGTTAGAAGTTAACTGTTAATGCTAAATTATCTTCACACTGGAGTAAAGCACGGCATTGTCTACTTTGGGCTGAGTGTTAAGGATTCCTGGAACTACACTGAGAATTTTAATTCTGGAGCTCATTTGTGTGTGTGTGTGTGTGTGTGTGTGTGTGTGTGTGTGTGTGTGTGTGTGTGATTTATGACTTCGGATGAATCATTGAAAGTCTCTTCATCAGTGTCCTCATCTGTAAAATAGGCATAGCAGTGTTTACCTCAAAAAGAGTTGTAAGTTTGAATGAGCTCCTAGGTATTAGAGAGGTGTTACAGAGAAAAAACATGGGATGTGAACAACACAGTTCATTTGACTTTATAAAAAAGAAATCAGGGGCTGGGAAGTTGGCTCAGTGGTAGAGCGCTTGCCTTGCATGCCTGAGGCCCTGGGTTCGATTCCTCAGCACCACATAAGCAAAAAGAAAAAAGCCGGAAGTGGCGCTGTGGCTCAAGTGGTAGAGCACTGGCCTTGAGCTGAAGAGCTGAGGGACAGTGCTCAGGCCCAGAGTTCAGGCCCCACAACTGGACCAAAAAAAAAAAAAAAAGAAAGAAATCAGAAACTTAGGAGAATGTACTAGCTAAAATTACCTGGTACTTTTTGAAAAGCAGATTTAGAAAGAAAACCCTGCCTTGAAGGACCCTGCCCCCCTTTCCTGCTTCTGTCCTTCAGGCTGGATTGCTCCTTGTGGCCCCCTAAACATTGAAGACTGTTGACATAGACAGAGTACCAGCACAGAGCATCATCACGGCTGCTTAATACTGCCACTTTCACACCATTTCCACCACTATGTGCTATATCACCATAACCCTCTGTGGGTTAGCTGGAATTATGCCCTCCCTGGGTTAGCTGGAATTATGCCCTCCCCCAAAGATATCTACATCCTAATCAAGGAACCTGTGAATAGGTAATCTTATATGGCTTTTCACATGTAAAGATTAGAGACTTGGGGATTCTGAATTATCCATGTGAGTTCAATATGAATCCTTAAATTCAGAGAACGTTTACTGGGAAGAATAGTTACAATGTTGTGACGCTGCTGGCTTTGATGGCTGGCCATCAACCTGAGCTTTGCAGGTTGACTAACCTCATGGAAGGGAACACAAGCCAAGGGAAGTGGGCAGCCTCTGCAAGCTGAAGAAGCCAAGAAACACATTAACACTACAGCTCCAGAAAGACATACTGCCCAGCCCATACCAAGAATGGCTTAGTGAGACTCATGTCAAACTTTCTACCTATAGAACCAGAAGACAGTTTGTATTATGTAATCATACCAAGTTTATGGAAATTTGTCACTGCAGCAACCGAAAATAAATAAAAAGTAGAAAAGTCCTATTAGACTGAATGTGTCTTTATCCAAATTCATGTGTTGATGCTCAAGCTCTCAGTGTTACAGTATTTTTAGAATTTGGGCCCTAGAGATAATTAGGTCACAGTGAGATTCATACTTTTTTGACATGAGAAAGATAATTTCTCTGCTGTATAAGCATAAAGCAAGACGGTATCTTGTCAGGGCTGGGAGTGGGGTTCAAGTGGTAGAGCACTTGCCTGACAAATGTGAGGACTGGAGTTCAAATCCCAGTATCATTCAATAAATCAATCAAGGAGACCCTTATCTGTCTGTAAACCAGGGAGAGGGCTCTCACTGACAATCTAGCATCTTGGTTTTGGATGTCTAGCTTCCAGAACTATAAGTAATAAATGTTTGTTCTTTAAGATGCATTGTGTAGTATTCTATCATAGCAGCTAAACTGACAGAGAGTGGGGAATGATACTAAAATTCCTCTTTGCAGATGAAGATGCTGCAACTGGGAGGGGTGAAGGGAATTCAGGTAATGGCTTTGTTACACAAGTGATACTAAGGCCGTCTGCATAGAATAGAAAACACAATATTGCATGGGGGCTTTTGGATCTGGTCGTGGGGCCTGAACTCTGTGCCTGGGCTCTGTCCCTCAGCTCTTCAGCTCAAGGCTAGCGTGCTACCACTTGAGCCATAGCGCCACTTCTGGCTTTTTTTTTTCTGCTTATGTGGTGCTGAGGAATCGAACCCAGGGCCTCATGCATGCAAGGCAAGCACTGTACCACTGAGCCACCTTCCCAGCCCTTGCATGGGGGCTTTTGGATCATACAAGAAGCTCCAGGGACTTGGTGAGGGACAGCTCTATGCCTCATTGGCCAGGACCTGCTAAGGAGATAGAGACTGAGCTGAGATGAGATGCAGCCAGAATAGAAACTTGTCTTGGTCTTACCTGCATACGGCCTTTCCTTGGTGCACCACCGTACTTCTGAGTAAACCACATCTCCTCCTAGAGAATTTACTTAGAAAGAAGTTGGAAGTTCAGAAGATGCTAAGGTACTTATGTTTTATTTTAGCTACTTCCTCCTCCTCCCACTGGTTTATTTCTGGAAGGCCTAGGGCCCTCTGGGGCTGTGTGATGTCACTCCTCATCTTTTGCCACAATCATTTCATACACACACTCTATGGTCGCTGACAATCCAGAGGGCCCTTGGTCCTCACCATTGCTGTACACTGGTTGCAGTTCTACCCAGCCTGATACATTCGAGTAGGTGGGTTCTTGGGGTGCTGAGTCTGAAGGCCTCCTGTGAAACACAAAAATACTGATGCCTGACATAGTAGTTAGAGTGACTACATTCAGCTAGCGAGGTCTTTATTATAGAGTAGCTACCAAGCCTGAACATATAGACAAGTAAATAACAAATAATCGATGAGTACTGTATTAGACTAATAATGTTTTTAGTTGTTATGGCTACCCATATGCAATAAGCACTGTCTGTGCTAATGCCTATTTTAGTTAGGCATTATATTTATATTTAGTTCCATGCTGTCACCATACACATGAAAAATGGAAATTCTTTTTAAGAAAAGCTGTGTGTGTGTGTGTGTGTGTGTATGTACGCTGGAACTAGGGTTAAATCCAGAACCTGGGCATGCTCCCTAGCTTTGTTTGTTCAAGATCGGCATTCTACCACTTGAGCTACACCTCCACTTAGGGCCTTTTTTCTGGTTAATTGGAAATGAGACTCATGGACTTTCCTTCTCAGGCTGGCTTTGAACCACAATCCTCAGATCTCAGCCTGCTGAGTAACGAGGATACAGGCATGAGCCATTGGTGCCTAAGAAAAGACTTTTAGATAACCTTAACTACAAAAAGGTAAGCCTCCAGACAAGAAAACCACATAACCAGAAAGAGGGAGAGCTAAGATTCAAACCAGGCTCTAACATCTCTCTACATCTCCAAGAGATGGGAGTCACAGAGAAACCAGTAACCAGAAAGGTTATGAGGAAACTCTTAGTGATCTGAATACTTCTATCCAAGGGTTCCCAAGGGTAGTTTGTGAGCCTTAAGTCAGCTTTCAGGATTCAAGATGGTGGCCACATCGTACTGGAAAAGTGACTTCTCTGTCTTGCCAAAGTGCATGACTCCATCTTCTTGGCTGTCATCACAACTGGTTTTGACTGGCTTGGCCATGTCCAGAATTGTCCAGGCCATTGAAACAATATCATGTCAAGACACAGATGGATTCAGTGGCCACTTGGACAACCAAGCCAACAATGGTAAAATGGTGCAAGTAAATAAGTGAGAATCAATGAACACTTGATATGATAAGAAGGACAATGTAGCTAAAAGAGCAAGTCCTGGGAACTGTCTTGAACTACCCCAAGGAAGCTTGGGTACCATCCATTCAGCAATATATAATAGAAACTAGATTTTTTGTGACAACTGGATTCATTTCCATTTTTCTCTCCTATGGAAATTGCATGAACTATACAGAAATACTACCAAGGTCTTACCTGGTGGGGTCAGAGGCAGGCATTCTACCTGCAAAGGAAAACACAGAGGCATTGGATTCCAGAAAGGATGTTTTCTCAGGGGGCACAGCTCCAGGACACTCAGATCACTACCAGATGCTATTATTGATGTCACACTTCTTTGTTATGCCCAAGGGAGGACGTAGAAGGGACAAGAACTATGAAACTACTGACCTTGACCTCCAGGAGGGTAGTAGCTACTATGTGAAAGGGAGTAACAATGCACAGGCCTTTTTTTTTTGTCAGTCATGGGGCCTGAACTCTGGGCCTGGGTGCTGTCCCTCAGCTCTTCAGCTCAAGGCTAGTGCTCTAGCATTTGAGCTACAGTGCCACTTTCTGCTTATGTAGTGCTGAGGAATCAAACCCAGGGCCTCATGCATGCAAGGCAAGCACTCTACCACTGAACCACCTTCCTAGCCCACAATCCACAGTCCTTTAACTTGGAGCATTAAAGGCAATGACCTTTGGTCAGAGTACTTTATATACATATATAAAAATACAATAATGAAGTCCATTAAAAGATGTTAAGTGGTAGAACACTTGCTAGTAAGCACGAGGCCTTGAGAGATTTTTTTCTAAAGTTCGATAAATTATACTTCAGGCTTTCTTTGATTTACATGTGTTTATTACTATGAAATTTAATATATATCATATGCAAATACATATCCATATTACTTTAAAATCACTAAACTGTTTTGTCTGAATCACTATTACTGATACATATATATATACTCATTTGTTCTTTATACTAATTTTCTAATAAACTCATTAGAAAAAGGAAAAATGTTAAAAAGTGGGGAAGGAGGAGGGGAGAGAGTTATAAAGTGATTTTTTTATCAAAGTACATTAAATGCATGTATGGAACTATCCCAATGGAATGCCTTTCTAAAATAATTATATGCTAATAAAAGAAAAGGATTAAAAAGGGCAATAGGCCTTGAAAAACACACATGATTCAATAGCTGCAGGCAGGAATGTAGATTTAGAAATCAGTAAGTTTAGTTTTTGTTTTTACTGCTGTTTCTCAATCTTCCTCTTCCCATTTCTTGGAGTTTTGTATTAGGAAGACCAACTGTCATTCATGATGTTGGACAAATGACATCTCATTAGAGTATGTTTCCTTCAATCTTTCCCTCTGAGGGATTCAGAAGGAAAGGGAGGGGCCGTGAGACAGGAGAGGAGAAACTCCTGAGAGCTTGGGGGACAAGGGTGAATCATACAGTCAACATAAGCTGAGGGAATGGAGATGGAAAAGGTGTGGATCAAGCCAAGGTGCTCTAGGGTGCTACCCACCTGCTTTTCTTGAGAGCCAACAATGGAACAGCAATGCGCCAGCAGCCAGGACCACAATGCTGAGCAGCACCCCAGTGAGTCCTGCAGCCACAGAACCACTTCTATCTCCGGTCAACCCTGAGGGGAAGACTCCATACATAAACCCAAGGGAGAAACTGTGGTCTTGAACTGCCCTGAGTCCTAAAGCTGAGTAGGGAAGGAGAGAAAAGGGGGGAGGAGAAGAGGGAAAGGCAGAGGGAGGGGTGTGTGTGTGTGTGTGTGTGTGTGTGTGTGTGTGTGTGTGTGTGTGTGTGTGACAGAGAGAGAGAGAGAGAAAGAGAGAGAGAGAGAGAGAGAAAGAGAGAGAGAGAAGTGGGGAGGGGGAGAAGGGGAGAGGGGAGAGGAGAGAGACTAGTCTCAGCAGGAGCTGTGTGGCACAGTAAATAGCTCCTATCTGTGTGAAGAAGCTTGTCTGTATGTCTGAGGCAGGGCTGAGAGTCAAGATGGATGGCAGCCAATGAGAAGCAAGCATCTGATGAGCTCTAATCTCGGGGATGCTCTGTGCCATCTTTCCCATCCGCCAACATTACAGAAACACTTTACTACAACGGTATAGAGAGCTACTCGCTCTGTCTACTTGTCTCTGAGAACACTGTCCTGGATAAGCATGATGAAGATTACCAGTGTTCTTAAAGAAAATATGTGGTTCCTATCTGTGGCTTAGGCGTATTAGGAAACATACCTGTGACAAAAAGTGTCACCTTGTCACTCTGTTGAGCCCACAGGCGGTTATTGGCCTCACAGGAGTAGTTTCCAGAATGTTCTCTAGTCACAGAAAAGTTGAAGAATGCTCCTCCACCAAAAGGGGCTGAGCTATTCCCCAGGGTGATATTCTCATAATAAAACTGGTACAGGATGGGGGGCGAGCCGCTCAGGGCCTCGCAGAGAAGCTCCACCACGTCTCCCACCACAACTTGGGCCTTGGGTGCCCGGAGGGTGAGGACAGGGCGGGACACTGGAACTGAGAGAGAGAGAGAGAAAAAAAAAGAGAAAACTTTAATGGTGGTCTGCTTCTAACGTATTTATAAGGAAGAAAAAAATACTACAAGCAAATGAAATAAATCAGCTTTCAATCCTGGAAAATGGTTGAAAACACATATGATAGATAAAACAAATATCTTCGACCTACAAAAAGCTTCTCATATACAGCAATATTCAATAGAAGAGTTTAAAAAAGTATATATGAATCACTAAGTACTTCCAGTAGTCCATAAATATATAAAAGAAATTTCAACCCCATGATTAATTAAATAAGTATAAATGATCACAACTGTAAAATGTTATTCCTTCTCCTTTTCACCAGTTTGGCACTGGTTACACTGGTGAGGTTGTACATAAACTCCTAGGTGGGAATGCAAATTGAAGACACTTATATAATATAGTAATTTGATGATATATACCTAATTTATAAAAGATACAAACTTGGACTCCCCAAACCAACTCTTAATACCATATCCTTTTGGGATATGGACAAAAGGTAGGCCAACATAGTTGTACAGAGAACATGTTGTGGAGATGCAGCTTGGAATCTCAGCACTAAGAGAAATCAATTCTGAACTCAAGTCACCTCTTGGATGCAGGGATGGCTGCAGCAATCAATTGAGTAGGTTGGGTCTTGAGCTAGCATTCCACAAACACCTTGTTCATTTAACTTTGTCTCTATGACTTATGACACCCAGGGAATCAACCAAGAGGAGCCAATATTCCTACCCTGTATTTTGCTTTGTGTGACTCAGAGGTGTTTGCATCCAATGCATGGTCTCCTATTTCTGGGATGTTTTCCAGGGGCAGGAAGAATCAGCTTTTCCCTTCGCATACATCCCTTAGTTGAGTCTGCACACTCCATATTCCCTGTCTATAAAACTCATGGACTTCTAGGTCAAGAGATGACCAGGATTTTTCTATGTAGTGTGATTTTCCCACTTTGTGGATGAAGAAATTGAAGTCAATCTCGGCCCTCCTCACCTGTGCCTCTGCCTTTGAAGATTACCGAGTAGCTCTCCTTATATCTGTGCCTATAGCTAGTATTAATATACTTTTAAAATATGGTATGTAAGTAACAGTTATTTCCCAGTAATGGAGGATGTTTATGAGTAGAGGCTTACTCGGAGCCTGACAAAGAAGAGCCTGCTATTCAGGGAGCAGAACAACTACTATTTATACATTCTCTGGTTACTTTTTTATGTCATAATTTTCACATCAGAAAATAGTCTATATCCAAAAAAATTCTTCCTATTTTTTTTTACTGAGGAGTTTTGATCAGAACTCAAAGTTGTTTGAACAATGCTACTGGGAAAGTCCAGGTTCCTGAAAGAGTTTAACAGGTAAGACCCTGCACTTCCAAGAAGAGGCTCTGTAGCCAGGGCTAAGCAGGATCTTCATTCCAGAAAGCAGCTCCGAGGAGCACTGCTGCTTCATTCTCAGCTGTTAGGAAGAAAAGACACCATCAATCTGCAGCTGCTGCTACTAGTGGGCGGAGCCAACTCACCTATAACATTGATGCTCACCGCCTTACTCTGCTGGGCTCCAGCAACATTACTGGCTTCACAAAAATAGTTTCCAGAATGTTCCTCAGTCAGAAAGAGGTTGAAGGATGCTCCTCCTCCAGAGAGGGCTGAGCTGTTTCCCAGGTTGACGTTCTCATGGTAAAATTGGTATTGGATTGGAGGTGAGCCTGTCAGCGCCTCACAGTGAAGCTCCACCGTGTCCCCCACCACAGCCTGCGTCCTGGGCATCCTGAGTGTGAGACCAGGGTGGGACACTGGAACTAAGGGAGGAAAGACAGGCATCAGCTTCTTCTGTTTGAATGTGTTTTTCCACACTAAAGACACTTCTAATGGGAGATGCTTTTCTTAATTTGTAATATCTTGTGATACTATTTAGAATGCAAATATGATTTCTTCATAGAAATCTTGGGAAAGGAGAATATTTATGTAGTAATATATATATACATATATGTATATACATATATATACATATATATGTAGCTTGGAGTAATTAGATATATAAATTCAAATTCAAATTCAAAACATGGGTTGCACTGAAACTGAGGCATTTAACAGAAAGAGAAGTTGCTTCCATAGGAAATGAGGGACAGAAGAGAGCTATTGTTTACTTAGCCATGGGTGTAACTAAGTTAGAAATGGGGTCCACATGAGAATTGAGTATTGGTCACTATATGTGCTTGTTTTCATGTTCATTCACTTAAAATTAACAAGTAAACAATAAGTTCCAATAACTGATCTGAATGGTAGGAATTCAGTGATCAGAAAGACATAGGTTCTGTTCTTATGGAATCTAACATTCTGAAGAAAAGGTAGACAGCAATTGAATAAAAACACAAAAATAGAATTAGATAGATAATTGCTACAAATAAAGACAGGGCGCTATGAAATGTATAACCCTGGGAACTGATCTAAGAGGGATTAATCAGGAGAAGCATCTTCATGAAGGGACATTTAAAATTTACTATGTGAAGGGGAAAGGGAAGAGGCTGGCAGGCAGGCAAGCAGTATGTGCAAAGCCCCAGTTGAGAAGAATTTGGACACATTTGAGTTATTGGAATGACACAGCAGCAGTAATATAAGAAAAGTGTCCAGCTGGGCGCTGGTGGCTAACACCTGTAATCCTAGCTACTCAGGAGGCTGAGATCTGAGGACCTCGGTTCAAAGCCAGCCCGGGCAGGAAAGACCGTGAGACTCCTATCTCCGATAAACCACCAGAAAACCAGAAGTGGCGCTGTCACTCAAGTGGTAGAGCGCTAGCCTTGAGCTGAAGAGCTGAGGGACAGTGCCCAGGCCCAGAGTTTGAGCCCCACGACTGACCAAAAGAAAGAAAGAAAGAAAGAAAGAAAGAAAGAAAGAAAGAAAGAAAGAAAGAAAGAAAGAAAGAAAAAAAGGAAGGAAGGAAGGAAGGAAGGAAGGAAGGAAGGAAGGAAGGAAGGAAGGAAAGAAGAAAGGAAGGAAAGAAGAAAGGAAGAAAGAAAAGTGCACAAAGAGTGCCAGGCTGGAGAGCTAGGCAGAGCTGTGTAAAGTAGGCTGCATGTTTTATCCTTTTCCATTAAGTAATGGAAAGACAATTTTGACCTCAGCAAAACCCTTCTCTGCCAGGGACAGTTTTGGGATAGATGGATATTTAGGTGACATCAAAATAGTTAAAAATGATAGTGGATTTGACTAGGATAGTAACAATAGAGATAGAAAAAAGATCTAGAAATATTTAGGAAGTAAAATCAATAGGACTGGCTATGAGCAGTGAGGGAGAAAGATGTCAATGGATGCACTTGGATTTTTGAGTATATATTTAGATAGATAGAGGGATCTTTCACAGAGACAGGGTCACTTGGGAAAGACAGGACTGAGAGAAAGGTCAAGAGTCACGTATGACAGATATTTAGGTTGATGAGTTTTTAAAAAAAAATTTTTTTGGGGGGTAGGTCGGTCATGGGGCCTGAACTCTGGGCCTGGGCGCTGTCCCTCAGCTCTTCAGCTCAAGGCTAGTGCTCTACCACTTGAGCCACAGCCCCACTTGCGGCTTTTTCTTGTTTGCTTATGTGGTACTGAGGAATTGAACCCAGGGCCTCGTGCATGAAAGGCAAGAGCTCATGATGAGGTTTTGAGAAATGTGAGTGGCATGCTCAGGTGCTCAGGTGGGCATCATTAGAGATGACAGCACCTTTTATATACAATATACACAGGATCAAAGCTCTGGAACATGCCAGTGCTTAAAGGCAATCTGTAAAAGGAGTATCTAGTAAAGACCGAGAGAGTTGTCAGAAGAGAGAAAAGCTGGAAATGATAGAGTCACTGAAGCCAAGGAAAGGACAGTTTTACAAAAGAAGGAATGATTTTGTTTTGTTTTGTTGGCTGTGGGGTCTGGGCACTGTCCCTGAGCTCTTCAGCTCAAGGCTAGCGCTCTACCACTTGAGCCACAGCACCACTTCCGGCTTTTTTTTCCCCTGCTTATGTATTGCTGAGGAATCAAACCCAGGGCCTCATGCATGTGAGGCAAGTGCTCTACCACTGAGCCACCTTCTCAGCCCAGAAGGAATGATTTTTTTTAAAGTAATACTTTGGAGAAATTAAGTAAGGCAAGGATTGGAAACTAGCCATTAGATCTAAATACATTGGGAATTGTTGATGACCATTGTGAGATCATTTTGATGGAGAGTCCAGAAGACCCTAATAGGTTAGAACCTAGTACGTAATGAGGAAATGGAGACAACCTGGGTGACAGACTCTGTCCAGAAGTTTAGTTATAAGACAGGAGTGGGTGGAGCCAAAGGAAGATGCAAGTTGCTCAGTGAGATGAGGATCAAATTACGTTTTTTTCCTATTAGTCATAGAAGAAATGCAGCATGTTAAATGCCAATGAAGTGGTGTTACAAGTAGGGATATGTTGAGAACTATAGAATAGAAAGGGTGTAATTATTTTCTAAGAATGGCTGGGGGCATCGCTCAAGTGATGGAATACTTGCCTAGCATAAGCATGAGACCCTGTCTATATTACCAGTTCCTGAGGATTCAGGAAAAAATGGAATGTAGAGATTAGATGATCTGAGATATGCCCTGACACAGGGAACAGAATCCTCTTCTCTGAACCTTAGGAAGAGGAAGGTTGGTTTATTAGGTAGATACAGAGATACTGAATTTGGTGTTGGGAATCAATGTGGTATTGTTTGTTTTGTCTGTTAAATTAGGGACAGAATGGAGGTGTTAGTGAACTAGAGGTTCCATTGAGGTATAAGAACAATAGTGATAGGAGTGTTAAACCAAATTGAAAGGTAAGAAGTTGTAATCAGAAAACAAGTGCTTATAATGGAGTTGTGGGAGTATGTAGGAATGTATATGGAGAAGTGGGGGTTGGGTCACACAAATGGACACTGCAGTCATACGATGATGACAGAATGTGGAGCAGAAAGGAAGGTTGCGAGTGAGGTGCTGAAGCCTGCATTGGTAGTGGGCACTGCTGAGTGGTCAGACTGTGAACAGAGGGACACAGTGATACTGTTAAACAGTAAGAAAGCAAGAGAATGAGGTTGGGACATCTTCCATAAATAGCCCTCAGGGGAAATACAGGCCTCTCGGGCAGAAGGAGAAATATGTGAGCCAGTAAAGGCATGTATTGGCCTTTATATTGATAGAAAACTACAGATAAATCTCTTCTGAACTGAAACACACTGAACTTCCTGTCTTTCTTTCTTTCTTTCTTTCTTTCTTTCTTTCTTTCTTTCTTTCTTTCTTTCTTTCTTTCTTTCTTTCTTTCTTTCTTTCTCTTTCTCTCCCTCTCTCTCTCCCTCCCTCCCTCCCTCCCTCCCTCCCTCCCTTCCTCCCTTCCTTCCTTCCTTCCTTCCTTCCTTCCTTCCTTCCTTCCTTCCTTCCTTTTTGGAAGGTCATAGAACTTGACTCAGGGTCTGAGCTTTTTCTGGGGGAGGGAGGGATACGATCGTGGGGCCTGAACTCTGGGCCTGGGCACTGTCCCTCAGCTCTTCAGCTCAAGGCTAGCACTCTACCACTTGAGCCTCAGTGCCACTTCCGGCTTTTTTCTTGTTGCTTATGTGGTGCTGAGGAATCAAACCCAGGGCCTCAAGCTTGCCAGGCAAGCGCTCTACCACTGAGCCACCTTCCCAGCCCGTGTGGGTCTGAGCTTTTTTGCTCAATGCTAGCGCTCTACCACTTTGAGCTATGGTGCCACTTCTAGTTTTCTGGTGATTAATTGGAGATAAGAGTTTTATGGACTTTCCTGCCCAGGCTGGCTTTGAACCATAATCCTCTGATCTTAGCCTCCTGAGTATCTAGGATGACAGATGTGAGCCACTGGTGCCCAGCTTTCATTTCTTATTGATCACAAATCACCGGAATATAGTTTGTACTTTGAAAAGACTACTCCTCTGTTAGGGGATTTGAAGCTGAAATGGCTGAAGGGTGCAGCTAACAAAGGCAAGCTGCCATTGCAGCATGTAAAGCTGGACTCCACAGGGAGGCTGCGCAGGCAGCAGGCCTGTGATGTGGTACAGCAGGCGGCTCTTGAGAGCCTGAGCTGCAGCCCTTCCAACTGCAGGGGGTGGGAGCTGCTCTGACCCTTGGGCTGCACATACCGATGACATTGAGTGTTATTGTGACACTGCGCTGGGCCTCCTGGCCATTGTTAGCTTCACAGAGGTAATTTCCAGAATGTTCTGCAGTCAAGGAGAGGTTGAAGGATGCTCCTCCTCCAGAAGGGGCTGTGTGTGTCCCCAGGATTATGTTCTCATGGTAAAACTGGTACAGGATGGGGGGAGAGCCTCTCTGGGCCTCACAGTGAAGTTCAATCGTGTCCCCTACCACTGCCTGGGTCCTAGGAGTCCTGAGGGTGAAGGTAGGCTGGGACACCGGAACTGAGGAAAGAAATGGGTTAGTTGACACTGGTGTTACGTTGTTTTTAATCAAAAACAGCTCCTACTTCAAAAAGAACTAAACACTAAAGAATTTTATAGGATAAAAATGAAAAATTCTACCATTTATCTTATTTTTGTTTTCCAGAAGTTGCCTCTATTAGACATTTGGTCTTCTCCACCTGCAGTGTGTGTGTGTGTGTGTGTGTGTGTGTGTGTGTGTGTGTGTGTGTGTGTGTGTGTGTGTGTGTGTGTGTGTGTGTGTGTGTGTGTGTGTGTGTGTGTGTGTGTGTGTGTGTGTGTGTGTGTGTGTGTGTGTGTGTGTGTGTGTGTATGTGTCTTATTCATACCTCTTAAGTTTGAAGTATAATAGCCTCATTATCATTTATCTTTTGATGTACATATTCAAGTTTAAGACATTTTTAAAATTCTATCTTTGAGTTTTGTTTTGTCTTCAGTTTGGTTTTTTCTTTTTTCTTTCTTTTTCTTTTTGTCAGTCATGGGGCTTGAACTTGGGGCTTGGGTGCTGTCCCTGAGCTCTTTTCTGCTCAAGGCTAGTGCTGTACCTCTTTGAGCCACAGTGCCACTTCAGATAAGAGACTCATGGACATTCCTGATGGGGCTGGCTTTAAACTGCAATCCTTAGACCTCAGCCTCCTGAGTAACTAGGGTTACAGGTGTGAATCACTAGTGCCTGGCTTTAGTTTAGTTTTCTGACTTAACTCTAACTATATATCTTGTATGTGGGTAAGAAACACTTAACTCCACCTATGGGATATATATTATCTAGTGCCCATATTACACTTTTTGCAATTATTTCTGTATTTTCGGTTTGCATTTTGTACTTCTCAGACTGATTCTTCATTTAGTTGACAGTGCAAATAGGTTTTTTACTTTTTAAACTTTGATTTTAGTCTAAAATAGCTTTGCTATTCATTTCTCCTAAGTTCTGCTAGATCATTTGTGTGATCTCTTATTATATTGTCATATCTTCTTTGATCCCTGTTAACTCATTTTTAATATTTAAACTTACTTCAATTACATTGAGAATATTTAGAAGTGTTTTCATTTTCTATAGAAATTCTTCCTCACAAAAGTGTTATGTGTTCTTCATATGTATATATATATAGATTTGCTTTTAATTTACACACAAGCACACACATATACAATATGGTATAGCATAATATTTCAATGTATTTATAGGATGTATAATGTTCACATCAGGGTAGTTGTTTTATTCATTGATCATTTCTTTGTCTTGGGAACATTTCAAGTTCTGTCTATGAATTGTGTTCATCTTTGCTATCCTGTTGATGTGCTATATGACATTTGTCCTATTTCCTTGCACCTCTGTTCCCATTAACTACCTGGCTCCATCCCCTGCACCTAGCTTCTAGTAACTACAATTCTGGTCTCTAATTTATGAGATCAACTAATTTATCTTCCACATATACATTATAACATGAAGTATTTGTCTTTCTGTGCTTGACTTATTTCACTAATGTAATGTCCTCAATTTGTCTACTTTACTTACTTTTGGGGTCTTATTTTAAAAATGGGATCCTATCAAATTATAAGACTTCTGTTCAGCAAAGAAAACAATAAACAGAATGAAGAGACAATGTGTGGAACAAAAGATATCTGCAAAGGACTCATCTGACAAGGGATTGATATACAAAGTAGACAAGGATCTCAAACAATTCAACACTCAAAAATAAATAACTCAATCAAAACTGGGGAAATAATCTGAGTAGCCTTTCTATTTCAAAAGGATAATGTACAAATAGCCAAAAATCATATAAAATGCTTATGAATCATTAATAAAATGCAAATCAAACCACAACACAATATCTCAGCTCAGTTAAAATGGTGATTATACATATATACAGGAGCTGGCAAAGATACAGAAAAAAGGAAATTCTCATACACTCTTGGTAGAATGTAAATTAGTGTAGTCATTATGGAAAGCGAAGTAGAGGCTCAAGAAAAACTAAGAATAGAACTCCAATATGATGTAGCTAGCCCACTTCTACATGTGCGTCAAAAGGAAAGGAAGTTGGTATGGCAAAGAGACTTCCCTTTACAATTTTAAATGAAGACATGCAAAGATTATTACAGTGAACACAGTGTTTTGCTTTTCACTTATCCTGCAATGAATGAAGTTATAATTCAGGGTCTGATATTTGCTGTTGGAGTAGTGTGTGTGTGCAATGTGTTCAGGAACCACAGGACTGTCAATAGACCTGAAATCAATCTGTGTCCTTGGATTGGGCCCCAGTCTTTCAAATAATGCAGATTTTTCTGCCAGAAAGTCTGTCTGACTCACAGTAAAAGTTTCCAGTTCATAGACAACTTGTTTGCTAAAGTTTGTAAGTTCTGGTCAGTTGATATAAGAAGGTGCCAAGATCACTGTTTTCTCTTACTCTTCGTGTCTCATCTCACCTCAGCCTCTTTTTGTTCATTGAATTACAGATGCTGACTGAGCTCCTGCTTTATGCCATGCACAGGGATGTAGGGAGACCTAGACTGGGACTGTCTTGTTTTCACAGTTTGCTGACAGAAAAGAAAACAGAAGTAAAGGGGCTGTAGATACCGTTAAGTGCCAGAAGATAATAAAACATTAAAGGGTGCATTGAGCTTGAGAGCTCTGACTTTAAAGTCTTTTGGGTGTTTTGAGAATACATTATATTCTGGGGGTATCTTTTAATTCTTCAATCTGGCTTCCAAACAATCTTTCCTATTTTTCTTTCTCCCTGGATAGTCTTCTAACAAAGTCTTACCCACAGCATCACCTGAGCCTGTATTCTTGTGATGGGAAATAGTCTGACATGCCAGACTTGAGATTTTTTTTTTAAACTGTAACTATCCTGTTACTCTGCAAAGGAACAGGATATTATTCTCTTACAACAAAGGTCCCAGTGTGAACAGAAGCAATCTTGCTCCTCAGTTGGCACCTTGGTGATAGTTACACTGGTAACCAGGAGTTATACAACTAGGGTTTGTATTCTTTTCTGAATCTATGCCATACTTCTAAAAATGTTTAGTACATTATAATGCAGACTTGCCCCTTTATTATTACTTTGCACAATTAACTCATGCTAAAAAAAAAATTAAAAGAATAATGAAAACATGGAAACAACCTATATAGCTATCAAGAGCAGACTTGTAAAATAGATTAAGATATATGGGTAAGGTGACATATACTGCACAGCCATTACCATGAGTGAATATGTGTCGACACCTGCGTGTTCACCAACCTGGAAAGCTGTGCACAGCATACGATGAAAAGCAAAATAGTAGGTAGAGAATCACAGCACACACATCAAACAATCAACCTCCCTACACTACGAAAACTATGTAGAGACCTGCTTGGAAGAAAGTTCATCCGAGGGTCTTTGACCAACATCAAGTACTGGCCAGAACCCAGAGCTTACCAATGACAAAGAGGCTCACAGCCTTACTGTACTGGAGCCTCAGATGGTTTCTGGCTGTGCAGTAGTAGTTTCCAGAATGCTCTGTGGTCAGAGGGAAGCTGAGGGATGCTCCTCCTATAGAGGAGGTTGTGCTGCTCCCCAGGGGGACACTCTCATGATAGAACTGGTACCAGATGGGTGGAGAGCCTCTCTGGGCTTCACAGTGCAGTGTTGCCATGTCTCCCTCCAGGGCTTTGGCCTTAGCAGTGCTGAGGCTGAGGACAGGCAGAGACACAGGAACTGAGGGAAAGAAAATCAAAGACCAGCTATTTTGCCTTTCTGTAGATTTCCATTTGTGGTCAGTGCAAAGCTCCTGTCTCCCCTGGTTGGGAGGGCAGCCTAGCAACCTCCTCAGCATCTCCAACAGCTCTAACCCGCCCCTGTCTTGCTGTTCTTTTCTAACCTGATCCTTTCCCTTCAGACTTCTAGCTCCTTTCCTCCAGAGGCCCCTTGTTGAAGTGACACCTCCATTTGGCAAAGGAGAGGACTTCCTCAGGGGAGACATTGCGTGTTTTGCTGCCACCAGATTCATGTGTTTTCCTCTATCAGCTCTTTCCTCTTTTTCCCTTGACCCACCATTGTGGGAAAACCCTCCCCACCCCACCCTTTCCTTCCCACCATTTTGAACTTCCTTTTCAGCCTCTTGTTCTCTATTTCTCTTTTACTCTGGCTGGCCTGAGGGCTCTGTCCTTAACCCACATAGTCTTGCAAGGACCTCTTTTCTACTTCTGAGTTCTCCCTGAGCCCACACTCACTCTCTCATTTCCATGTAAGAAGAGGAAGAGGAAGTCAGGGAGGGAGTAGATGGCGCCTGTAGTCCATGGAGAGCACACAACTGATCCTGGGAGGGCTTTGGTGGTCAGAGCTCATTTCTAATGGATTGTGCCCACGGCCCCTTCCAGACCTAACTCTTCCCTTCTTGTCTTTGGCAGATGATCCAGAACATTGAATTATTGGTGACTCATTGGGTCTTTATATTTAATGTGAATTTCTCACTACCTGTGGTCTTCCTTAAGGATCCTCAGGTGTGGTTTGATAACTGATTCTTTGAGTGACACCTGGCCCTTTGGTCACTGGATTGCTGGCAACGTTGTTGGCTTCCCGGGAATATACCCGAGCATGGTTACTTCTCACCATGGACCTCCTCAACTTTGCTTTTGAGGACAAGTACATCTTTGTTCATGCTGCTTGCCTCTTTCGTACCAGACTTTGCTGAGCCTGGGGACCCCTTCTACTGAGCAGAAGAACACCAATTCCTGCCCTTCAAACACCAACTCTAGGGCTAGAAATATGTGTATTTGGATGTTGGCCAGAACTCCTAAATAAAGAAAAATGACACACATGGGACTCTTAACAGTGAGTGGCTTTGTGGATGGAAAAGAGCCAGAGGATAAATTCTGCTGATCTCCTGTGGGAAGTTGGCCTGGGGTAGATTTAGGCTTACTCTCGTGAAGAAGGAGGAAGGTGGGGAAACTTCAGCCCATAGCTGTCTGGGAGGTCCCCTGACTCCTTCTAGGGCTTGTAAAGAGTCTAGCCAGGAGTAGAAGCAACCCTGCCCAGCCTGCCCTCATATCCACCCCTCCCCGATAGAGCAAGATCAGCCATTGCAAAGATGTTACCAGCTGCACCAAAGTTGGGGCATATGGGGGTATGAAGTGGACAGGAAGATTTGGCATCAGGGGGAAATAGCAACTGCACTGTCTAATTAGAAATGAGACATTGACATGAAGAGTAACCTCACCCTAGAGCAAACAATTTTTAAAAAACTAGGGCTTCACGGGGCTGGGAAGGTGGCTCAGTGGTAGAGCGCTTGCCTTGCATGCATGAGGCCCTGGGTTTGATTCCTCAGCACCACATAAGAAAAAAGAAAAAAAGCCAGAAGTGGCGCTGTGGCTTAAGTGGTAGAGCGCTAGCCTTGAGCTGAAGAGCTGAGGGACAGCGCCCAGGACCAGAGTTCAGGCCCCACGACCGGACCCCCCCCCCAAAAAAAAAACCCCAAGAAAACAAACTAGGGCTTCAATTCAAGACCTCACACTTGCTAGGTAAGCACTCTACCCCTTGAGTCAAGTCCCGAACCCTTTCTGTTTTAGTTATTTTTCAGATAGGTTTCCCCCCCCCCCCCCCCCCCAGGCCAGCCTGGCCCACAATGACCCAACTTACACCTCTCATACAGATGGGTTTACAAGACAGTTCCATTATGATCAATGTTTTGTTTTTGTCAAAATGAGATCTGGCTAACTTTTTTTTGCTAGATCTGACCTGAAACTTCCCAATCTCTATCTCTTGAGTAATGGGGATTACAGGCATGAGCCATTGTACCTGGCTCTTGAACAGCATTTCTTCTGTAGCATGATCAAAGGAGATGAGGTCAGATCGTCCCCATTAAGTAGGGTAATCCGTGATGGGTATGATTTCAGGTAATGATGACAAAGACACTGTCTTTGGAGTTATTCTCAGGTCTTAAGGACAAAGGATGTAAACTGAACAGAGAAGGAGAAGGGGCAATGGGTGGAGTTTCATCAACTGTGCTAAGGAAGAGGCTATGCTAGAAATTGTTGTGTACTAATCATTGGAAACTTGCTGCCCACCTAGTGTGAATTGTTCCTCCTTAAACCAGTGACCTTAAAAACATCTGTTTCCAGGCCGGGCGCTGGTGGCTCACGCCTGTAATCCTAGCTACTCAGGAGGCTGAGATCTGAGGATCGCGGTTCAAAGCCAGCCCGGGCAGGAGAGACCGTGAGACTCCTATCTCCAATAAACAACCAGAAAACCGGAAGTGGCGCTGTAGCTCAAGTGGTAGAGCACCGCCTTGAGCTGAAGAGCTGAGGGACAGCGCTCAGGCCCAGAGTTCAAGCCCCACGACCGACAAAAAAAAAAAAAAAACAAAAAAAACATCTGTTTCCAGCCAAGAACCAGTGGATCATGCTTGTAATCCTAGCTACTCAGGAGGCTGAGATCTGAGGATTGATTAACCACACCAAAACTGAAAGTAGAGGTGTAGCTCAAGTGGTAGAGCACCGGCCTTGATTAAAAAAGCCAAGGGAGAACACAAGGCCCTGAGTTCAAGTCCCAGTACCTGTATAAGAAAACAAACACCCTACACCTGGTTTTTTTTAACAGATTATTATGCTGTGTTTTTTTTTAAACTTTAGGAATAGGAATACATTTATGGGAAATGCTATCACCTTCAGCATTTCCTCCTCACTTAGGAAAGTGGATATCTCAAACTATATGTCCCTTTCTAATACTCAAATAGATTTCCTGGGAAGACCAAATTAAATCAGGTAGAGCCTTTGGCCATTGGTTAACAATCTTGCTTAAGAGCTTACACAATTTTAGGAACTTAGGAAAAAGCAATATCCCTGTGAGGCATTTATTCCCCCAGCTGTTTGTCCTTTCATTTTTTCTTGTATTTAAGACTTGATATGGGAAGTGGCGCTGTAGCTCAAGTGGTAGAGCGCTCGCTTTGAGCTGAAGAGCTGAGGGACAGCGCCCAGGCCCAGAGTTCAAGCCCCACGACCGACAAAAAAAAAAAAAAAGTAATAATAATAATTAGAAAAAAAAAGACTTGATATGTATCTCCACAATCCCTCTTTCCCCATCCCCCGACATACAAATCTCAGTACTCACTTTGCACAGGAATTTGGAATGGACGGCTGGTTTTCCAAATATCGTAAGTCCCTGCCTTGCATATGTAAGACGTTGAATCTTCTTTCCTTATGGCAGGAATGTGATACTCTGGGTCTTGGCTGCAGACTTGCCTAGAAATCAGGTCATCTTTCAAGAAGCAGAACTTGAGCTGGACATTTGATTTTTGTGGCGAGAGCTGGGTGTCACAGATGAGGTTCACTGGGCTTCCATCTGTGGGCTGGGAAGGTCTAGCAAGTAGCACAGGACGCGGAAACAGTTCTAGGGGAAGAAACACAACAGTTCCCACAGCAATGAAGCTTAGAAAGATTCTGGAAAAACCACAGTTTACCCTCAGCACCAGCAAGCAGAGTTATGGCACCACATTCTCCAAAAAACATGCAAGAAAGGGATGCCATTTATTTTATTTTTCATTTTGGCCAGTACTGGGGCTTAAATTTAAGGCCTGGGAGCTGTCCCTTAGCTTTTATGCTCAACAATAGAGCTCTATCACTTGAGCAATAGCTCCACTTCTGACATTTGGTTGGTTAGTTGGAGATAAGAGTCTAATGGACTTTCCTACTTAGGTTGTCTTTGAACTTTGATCCTCAGATCTCAGCTTCTAGGATTATAATAGCTAGGATTATAGGTGTGAACCACCAAGGCCCAGCCAAGGGACACCACTTCTTGTTTCTGACATCCTTCAGTAGAAAGCTGCTGCACTTCTTTCTAGTGTCCCAGTCTACCATATTCTTCCTGTCCTATCTCTACAACCTCATGTTCTATCTCTACAATGTTCCTTTTGTCTAATACCCCTCACTAAATAATGAAAGCTTTACCTTGGACTTGGATTTTGACCTTGTTGGAAGAAGCATATCTGTTTTTACAGTGATAGTCACCATTGTGCTGTAGATCTGCATTTTGAATGTGGTACTCAGTTCCTTGATGTGGTAAATGCTGGCCATTCCTGTAAAATGTTATATTACTCCTTGATGTTCGTTTCTTTTCCTGACACTTTAAAACAACAGAGTCTCTTTCAAACACCTCAAATGGAGCCTGTAGGATCAGCTGAGCTGTAGGAAACACAAGATCAAATTTGTTTCATTACATTGTTGTTTCTTCTTGCTTTTCATTATTATGCCAATTAGACTTTGTGTGAGTGTGCTCACAAGTGCGTGTATCTATGTATGTGTATATATGAGTGCATGTGTGCAAGTACTGGGGCTTGAACTCAAGGCCTGTGAGCTGCCCCTTAGTTTTTTTTTCACTCAAAGCTACCACTCTACCACTTGAGCTATAGTTACACTTTTGGCTTTTTAAAACATTTAACTTTATTATCAAGGTGATGTACAGAGGGGGTTACAGTTATATACAGAAGGTAGTGAGTATATTTCTTGTAGGACATTGTTACTCCCTTGTTTTTCTCCCACTTTCCCTCCCCAAAATCCACCCCCTCCCCTGCAAAATTCTGGCTTTTTAGTAGTTAATTGGAGATATGAGTCTCATGGACTTTCCTAGTTGGTCTGGCTTTGAACCACGGTCCTCAGATTTCAGCCCCCTGAGAAGCAAGGATTTTTGGTGTGAGCCACTGTGTCTGACTTTCAATTAGGCATTATAGGAAAGAGAATTGGGAGAAATGACTCTTATTACTTCTTTTTTTTCTGTTCAAATGAACATGTACTTTGAGAAAAGTTGGAAAGCAGAAAGGTAAGTAAAAAGTACCTATCATCTCACCTCCAGTAATTTTTTTTTGTTTTGTTTTTATTGGCTTTTTCTGTACAGCACTGGGCTTGAACTCAAGGCCAGGGCACTGTCCTATAACATTTTTGCTCAAGGATGTTCTCTTACTTGACCCACAACTCCACTTCTGTGTGTGTGTGTGTGTGTGTGTGTGTGTGTGTGTGTGTGTGTGTGTGTGTGTGTGTGTGTGTGTGTGTGTGTGTGTGTGTGTGTGTGTGTGTGTGTGTGTGTGGTTGTTGTTGTTGTTGTTGTTAATTAAGATAAGATTCTCACAGACTTTGCTGTCCTGGCTGGCTTTGGACAGCAACCTCAGATCTCAGCCTCCTAAGTAGCTATGATTAATTATAGGTGTGAGCTTCTGGTTATTCTGTAAATTTGACATATATCTTTTTTGCTTTCCTCTTTTATATGCACATATGTGAATCTTTGTGTATTCTTTTCCATTTTTAGGGAATAGGAATAATGTGTATATATTAGATAGTTTACCTTTACTGACTGTGCTATAAGATTTAGGGAGGTCACTAGTTTCATTACTGACTGCTTTTCAATGGCCATGAAGTTTTCTTCAACAAAGTAACAGAGTTTATATAATAAATTTTCTTTTCTTAATCAGTTAGGATCTTCCACATTTGGGTTATGTATAAGGGGAATTGTTAGATCAAAAAGAATAAGTAGCTGAGTACCTCCTAGTCACTTAGGAAGCTTAGATCTGAAGATTACAGTTTAAAGCCAGCCAGCAAAAGCAGAAAAGTCTGGGATACTATATTCTCCAAATAATCAACAAAGTCAGAAGTGGAGCTATGACTCAAGTGGCAGAGCACTAAGGCACTAGCCTTTAGTGCAAAAGCTAAGGGACATTTCTTAGATCCTGGGTTCAAACTCCAGCAACATCACATACCACACACACACACACACACACACACACACACACACACACACTAAGCTTTTCATCCTTCTCTTTGTTACTACATTTCTCCATTGTTCATGAAATTAATGTGTATTATAACAAAGATTATATTACTCAACTCTAAAAACAGGTGCTTCTATGAAAATAGAAGAAATACCTTTTCCTCTTTCTCCTTGGTATATGTTTATCAATCAATCTGTCTTATACTTCTCTATAATCCATCTCTATTGCTAAATATGAAATATTCTCATCCTATTTATTTTTCTAATTAGTAAACTGGCTTGAAATACATTTTAATGTATTTTCTTTTTACATGAGTGGCTTGTAAAAGCTTCAGATTCTTGGGCCTCTACAGATTTTGACACAGTAAATATAGGGTTGTTCCCAAGTATCTGCATAGTTAAAAAGCTGCCCAAGCTTTGTGATGCAGATGGTTAGACTTGAAGGAGCACAAGAGTAGAAGGTATTAATCCTCTCTGTAGAGATTATAGTCCTTAGTCTTTATAACCTTTAGCTATTATATGACCAGTATGTCCTTTTAGATATATGTCTTAAAGCTATTACCCACTGGGCTGACTGAACTTCATCCAATTAATTTGAGTTTCCTTAATTTTTATGTTCAAACTTGAGAAGCGAATTCTGTTTCCTGTCTGATTTTATACAGAGCTTTGGAATGGCCTCCTTGTATATAGAATCACAGTATAGAATAAAACTGTTCATCCTTGTGTTGTTCAAAGTGAATAGTAGTAATAGCTACAGAGAAAATGGGCATGAAATGATTTAGGAAGTTTTTATTTCTTTTACTTCCATCTTACCATTGGAAAAGTCCAAGTGCACAGATTTACTTGGAGGTAAGTTGTCAGCCTGGCATTTGAAACTTCCAGATTCTTTGACTTGAAACGTATTAGTATTGTGGCTTAATAGTCTGTCTCCACGGTACCATTTTATTTGATATGGCAAGAAGGCAGGTTTGTGGCAAGACAGAGTCGCTGTGTCTCCTGAAAAATAATTGGTCCACGGAGGCTGTACAGAAATCCTAGATTTGAGTGAAGCTGCTGAGAAGGAGAGAGAAATGAAATGAGTTTAAGGCAGAGGTGTTCAAGGGTCCTGTGGGATAGATGGGAAGACTGCCTTTGGACAGTCCCAGAGAGGCTCTGGGCTGCATGTGAGCTGGCAGGCTTCACCTCTCCCACGTTAGCTGAGGGATGATAATGAGCAAAATGGTTTCCAGGGGATTAGATTAGCAGGGTTCTCTGTGATGTCAATGGTTAGTTAGCTGATTCTGGTAGTGTTCCTGCTCTATTGCTGTGCTCACAAACTCATGGGGGCTTATAGAACCATTGTTAAATTGCATTTTCTCTAAAAGAATACATCATTTTATCATAAGATTTTAGCACCAAAGAATGCTTGAGGAATCCACTTGCCTAACTGTTTTATAGGTGATAATTCAAATGACCAGAAAAAAAGTCATCGTAGATAATTGTGGCAGAGCAGGGAATGGACAAATCATCTTCTGGACCAAGACAATGATTGAAATGGAGAAGCTGATGTTGGGTGGGTAGAGTAGGTTATAGAAAGTTCTTATTATTCATGAGTTCCCCCAAATCCAAGAAACTCTCTGACCCTCAAAAGGTCATAATGGTAAGTCAGAACTAAGGAAATGTGGGAGATAGTTAACTTTTTATGTCTTTTTTCTTTGTAATGGCCCAGTTGTTGGATGTTCTTTTGTTTCTCCATTAACTTCCTTCAGGATATTCCTCTTAAAAGAGAATGCAATGCTCCTAATGGCATCTCCATAGTGTGATGCTGTCAAGGGAATTTCCCAGCCTGCTGATTGGAGGGGATTCCATTCAGAGTCTGAATGTTTACGTAGAGATGAAGATGTCCTGCCTGGCTAAGTAGGTAGTCCATCTGCAATAGGAGTAAGTTCAGGGCCTGTGAAGGTCAGGAGCTGCCAGGTGTTCATTCAACACCTTACCCACGGAGGGTCAGAGGGTAAAATAAAGCTACTCTGGCTTCAGGAGGATTTCAAAAGCCCAGACATCTCTTTTTTTTTTTTTTTTTTGTCGGTCGTGGGGCTTGAACTCTGGGCCTGGGCGTTGTCCCTCAGCTCTTCAGCTCAAGGCGAGCGCTCTACCACTTGAGCTACAGCGCCACTTCCGGTTTTCTGGTGGTTTATTGGAGATAGGAGTCTCACGGTCTCTCCTGCCCGGGCTGGCTTTGAACCGCGATCCTCAGATCTCAGCCTCCTGAGTAGCTAGGATTACAGGCGTGAGCCACCAGCGCCCGGCCCAGACATCTCTTTTACATCCCTATTTGCCTTGACAAGAAAATGGGAGAGACTCTGGCAGTCACATTTTTTTTTTTTTTTTGGTCAATTGTGGGGCCTTAACTCTGGGCCTGGGCGCTGTCCCTCAGCAATTCCACTCAAGGCTAGCTCTCTACCACTTGAGCCACAGTGACACTTCTGGCTTTTTCTGCTTATGTGGTGCTGAGGAATTGAACCCAGGGCCTCAAGCATGCAAGGCAAGAATTCTACCACTGAGCCACCTTCCCAGCCCATGAAAATATTTTAAATTTGGGAGATACTTTTATCCAAAAACCCTGAAGAGCAAAACAAACACACAAAAACAGTAGCAGGGGTACTCACTAAATTGTCTACTGACAGATTGTCCAGGGACAGGACCTGCAAAAATATATGAACAAATAAAACAAGGAGCCAGAAATACACATAGACCAAAGGTATTTTTTGAGATAATATATTTTGCTATCTATTTATTATGTTTTCCATTACAAATTCATTTCTAAAATGTTAGCAGTTAATCAAATACACTCTATGTGGCCTCTAAATATAGTCTATATATACCAAGGTATATGTAGTATATATATATATATGTTATAAGGTATATATAAGGTATATATGGTACATATAGTTTACATATGTTTAGTACATATATGTGTATATATATATGTATGTGTGTGTGTGTGTACATCTGGAAAGGTAAGAAGTGGTGGGTAGTAAGATTACAGAGGAATATAAGGCCCAAGTAAGTAGCTTTGATTTTACTATAAAAGCCCTAGGGAACCACTGAGAGGTTTCAAGGAGTGTGAGAATTAGAATTTGAAGCCCTAGATGGCGTGTTCTGGCAGAGGGCAGCCTTCAACAGGACAAGATGTGGGGTATTTTAGAAGGCCATGTGAGAGTTGGTGATATTTCATTTTCTTCAGAGTATTCAACTGGAGTGATCTGACCCAATTGTTGACTTGTTCACTTTGATTGCTTCCCCTATAAAGTGGGGATTCGTCTCCACCAAATAACCCTCTAGAATCTACAATGCTACGTGGCATATAAGAGACACTCATTAAATATTTATTGAACAATGAATTAATTAACAATCTAAGTGAGTGATAGAGGAGGTGAACACAAATTTGAGAAATGAGCAATGAAGACATAGAGGAGGCAAAGTTGGCAGGGACAGATTCTAGAAATTTCTAGAATGCCAATCAAATGCCAAGACCATGTAAAACTCATGGAGAAGTTGCTGAAGCCATATAATTTCCATTGAGAACAGAATTATTCACAATTACCCAAATATTTTAGTCAACATGGCTTTTATATTGTTTTAAATGCAGCTAATATTTTCCTGAGCACTTTCTTTATGGCATGTGTTTATATATATTATTTCATATAATCTTGCTAATCGCTATGAGGTAAGTACACCATTACCCATCCTTTAACAAGGCCTGGACATTGCCTTTTAGCTTTTTAGTTCAAGGCTGGTGCTCTATCACTTGAGCCACAGCTCCACTTCTGGCTTTTTGGTGGTTGATTGGAGATAGGTGTCTTAAGGACTTTTCTGCCCAAGCTGGTTTGAATAGAAATCCTCAGATCTCAACCTGCTATTTAGCTAGGATTAAAGGTGTGAGCCATCAGCACCCAGCTAGGATAGAGTTTTGAATCCAGATCTTCTTTGAGCCCAAAGCACATGGTCTGGCCAGTCCCCATCCTGCTCCTCTGTGTTGAGCCACACTGGAATGCGCTTCTAGTTCTGAAATAATAGACCATGCACTCTGTGGCTGTGGAGCCCTCTTTTTTACATCATGTCCACCCTGTCCTTCCTCCCTCCTCCTAGGCTTCCAAAGCCTTTATTAACCAGTTGGGGTAGCTTATGTTGGTCTATGCCATCTATTAGTGACTTTGCCTGAATAATTAACTAGGATCTTTTTATATAGTCTTTCTGCGTTCCCATCTATGGCTGAGGTTCCTGAGCACAAAAACAGGGCCTCCTGTGCTCTCTTATTATTCCTAACCTCTGGTACAGTGCTGTGCATATCAACGTTCTGCTGAATGAAAGAGTAAAACTATTATATTTAATTCTAACATTTTCACCTTGGCCAAACAGAGGAATGGATTTGGAGCTATGGACTGATGGAGACTTATGCACAACCCCAGGCACAAGGAGAATGTTAGAGCTGCAAGTTTTGCCTTATTTGGCCTGCTGCCTCCTCTGTGCTACCCACTGGACCTACTGTGCTTGTTCACAGCCAATTATGGCTGTAATTTTTGCAGGAGGACGTATCTTCCACCTCTTCCTATATTCAGGACCCAAACCTGGCCTTGTCATAAAGGGGGCAAATGCATCTGCAGTACAGAGAGAATAGGCTCTTGTCAGGATAAAGCATTATCAACCAAGCTGGGCACTGGTGTCTCACGTCTGTCATCCTAACTTCTCAGGAGGCTGAGATCTGAGGATTGTGGTTCAAAGCCATATCTAGAAATAAAGCCCACCCTACTCTTATCTCCAGTTAACCACCAAAAAGCTAGAAGTCCACTTGAGTTGTGGCTCAAATTGGTAGAGTGCTAGCTTTGAGGGGAAAAAAAAGCTCAGAGACACCACCCAGGCCCTGAGTTCAAGCCCCGGAAAACATACAACAACAAGAATGAGAACAAGAACAACAAATCCAGAACAAAAAAAAAAAAAACACTATCAATCAGCAGACATGACCATTTTCTAGGCTTTGTGAAGTATCTGTGGAAATTGTAACTGAAATTTTAGTTGCTATGGTTTCTTTCTCTTAAGGTTAAAGATTTTTTTCCCCCAGCTGTGACCACTTTCTTTAGGTTCAAGAGAGGAAGTCTTGTGTTGCACAGAAAAGCTAGAAAATATTAACCTCCATAGGTAGGAAAGCCTCTCTGAGCAAAGGCTGTACTCCAAGAAAGGGCCAAGCTTTTCTTGGTGGAGCAAGAGAGAGGGGCTTCCCAACCCCCCTGGGCCCATGCCAAGCCATGTACTCACCCAGGACCAGTAATACTGCCCACAGTGGCATGAAGACCAGAACCATCCAGAACGGAGGCCAAAGCAGGTATTGTCCCAGGAACATCAGTTTTAGGTCTTGATTTTATAATCAATGTACAGCTCACACCAGCTCCAAGGAATGCAACTGCTTTTTTTTATTTTAGAACAAAATATATTGGTGAATCATAAAAAAAGGAAGTGGGAGTGCTCATCTCTAAGACTCTATTTCCTGCTCTAATGGTACAATGTGAAAAGATAAATGTTAGGGTTTAAAAACCATCTACCCATGAACCCATATTTATGCAGTTGGGAAATTACCTTAAGGAAAACATGTGAAGATAGTTTCACAAAAATATTTATGGTAAGGTTGGCCATGGTGGTCAATGCTTATAATCCCAGCTATTTAAAGGGTGACATTTGGAAGGATGCTGTTCAAGTTCAGCCCAGGCAAACAGTTAGCAAGATCCCATCTTAGTCAAAAGGGGAGTATGACAGTGCGTACCTGTGTTCCCTGTATGTGAGGCTGTGGATAGAAGGACTGATATCTCAAACTAGACCCTGCTCTGCTCCCAGCACCCTCCTGCAAAAACAAACAAACAAATTACAACAACAAAACCCATGAGAGACCCTATCTGAAAAATAGCTATGAGCTAAAAGAGTGTGGTTCAAGTGGCAAAGTACAAGTGCAAGGTCCTGAATTCGAATCCCAGTACTGCAAAAAAAAAGTTAATATAACATCATTCATCATTACCTAAACACTGTTTGAGAATATTCTAGTCCACTTACGCAATGACAAGCGATGAAGCCAGTAATAATGAGGTAAACCTACACATGCAAAGAAGGCAAGTCAATACTGATTAATGCAAGAGAAGTGAGGTGTAGACTGGTATTTGTTTAATTATCCTTTGGGGTACAAATGATAATATAAACTATACTTTACAGGTAGTAAAAAGTGTAGCATATAAGCTACACTTTTTTCTGGAGAATATACCAAAATAATGGTTACATTTGAGGATTTATAGATGGGAAAGAAGTATATAATTATATCTTTTTATACTGTCTGCTTTCTTTCTTCTTACAAATTACCATGTGGATGTTTTGTTTTTACAAATTTTTGTTTGTTTGTTTGTGGGGCTTGAACTCTGGGCCTGGGTGCTGTCCCTCAGCTCTTCAGCTCAAGGCTAGCACTCTACCACTGGAGCCACAGTGCCACTTCAGTTTTCTGGTGGTTTATTGGAGATAAGAGTCTCACATTCTTTCCTGCCCAGGCTGGCTTTGAACCTTAATCCTCAGATCTCAGCCTCCAGAGTAGCTAGGATTATAGGCATGAGCCACTGGCGCCAGGCTGTTTTTACAATATTTTAAAAGTCAGTTTTTCCATCTGGGCATATGAGTCAACAAAGGTCCCTAAGACAAGGAGTGATGGTTTCTTTGAAATAATTTCTTCCCACCTTTTCTCTTGGATTTATGGTCTTAGGATCTTGGTCTTCCCAAGGGGTTAGTTTCCTAGCTACCAATGCATATTACCTTAGGTGATCTGTTGTACCTCAAGAAAAATATACAGTCTGAGTGTTGGTGGCTCACATCTATAATCCTAGTCACTCAGAAGATTGAGATCTGAGGACTGTGGTTCAAAGCCTGTAAAAGTCCATGAGATTTATCTCTAATTAACCACCAAAAAGCCAGAAGTGGATGTATGGCTCAAATGGTAGACAGCTAACCTCCAGTGAAAAAGCTAAGGGGCAGTATTAGGCCTTGAGTTCAAGAAAGAGAGAAAAATAAGAATGAATGAAAGGAAGGAAGGAAGAAAAAGAATGAGAAAGAAAGAAAGAAAGAAAGAAAGAAAGAAAGAAAGAAAGAAAGAAAGAAAGAAAGAAAGAAAGAAAGAAAAAAGAAAGAAGGAAGGAAGGAAGGAAGGAAGGAAGGAAGGAAGGAAGGAAGGAAGGAAGGAAGGAAGGAAGGAAGGAAGGAAGGAAAATCATACAGATTAATTCATTTCAGTTCATTATGAAAAACCTCAAAGAGGGGGCTGGGAAGGTGGCTCAGTGGTAGAGCGCTTGCCTTGCATGCCTGAGGCCCTGGGTTTGATTCCTCAGCACCACATAAGCAAAAAGAAAAAAAGCCAGAAGTGGTGCTGTGGCTCAAGTGGTAGAGCGCTAGCCTTGAGCTGAAGAGCTGAGGGACAGCGCCCAGGCCTAGAGTTCAGGCCCCACAACCGGACCCACCTCCAAAAAAAAAAAAAAAAAAAACCCTCAAAGAAAATAAAGTCTTTGCAAACTTTTGGAGCTAAAACAAATAACATGACTGTGAACATTTTTGAATGTCTCCAGGTACATGTACACTTATATTTCTCTTGTGTATATGCGTGGAAGTTCAATTCCTGGCTCACAAAGTGTGTAAATACTGTCTTTACTTTTAGAAAAACACTACCACATTGTTTTCCATAGTGCTTGTGACAAAGCTGCGGCGTTCTTTCAGGTAACCCATGCGAATCCTCATTGCTCTATAGTCCTTGCTGTTGGAGGTATCATTATCTTGTATATTTTATCCATTCTGGTGGGATTATCTCAAGGTGGTTTTAATTTTTTATGTCTCTACTGAACTACAAGTTCGTCACTTTTTCATATCCTTGTTGGTAATTTAGAGACCTTTATGTGAACTGTCTCCATTTCTCCTTACTTTTATGTTGTTTTTCAGCCATTTTGATTTGTAGTTCTTCCAAACTCTGGATTTGGATGTTAGCTGGTTGTATGCATGGCGAGCACCTTTTCTTGATACATGGCTTTCCGTTAGGCTCCTCCATAGTGCTTTCTGCCAAACAACCCTTCTAACTTTGATATGGTCCTTCGCCCATCTATTCTTTTGTGGTTAGAGATTTTTCTCATGCTCTCTAATAAATTTTATATACTTGTGAAGCTATGAGGATATTCCTCTAGGTTGTCTTCTAGATATGTTTTATTCTGTATCTGTAATATCATGGTTGTTTTTTGTATATAACACAAATATATATGTTTAATGCATATGATATGTACAATTTACCCAGCCTGAATATTGATTTATTCTCTGATGATATTGCTATACAATATGTAGTATGTGTGTGTGTGTGTGTGTGTGTGTGTGTGTGCATGCACGTGTGTGCACACGGTGATTCTGGGGCTTATAGTCGGGGAAGTCTGGGCTCTGTCCCTGAGCTTCCTTTGCTCAAGGCTTGTACTCTACCATTTGAATCAAATCTCCATTTCTTTTTTGGTAGTTTATTGGAGAGAAGAGTCTCATAGACTTTCCTGCTGGGCTGGCTTCTAACTGAGACCCTGAGATCTCAGACTCCTGAGTAGCTAGGATTACAAGTGTGAGCCGCTGGTGCCAGCAATCTGTAATTTTTACCTGTATCATAAAACAAGAAGCCTTGTGTTCTTTCACAGAAATTGTTGTCTGGTTTATTACCTCTTCTTATGCAACTGTGACAAAGCCCTAGTCATTGTTAATAGGTTTACATAACTTAAGTCACAAAATATTCTTGTTGAAAATTGTTTTGCCTACTTTAGCTCTTTGTATTTTTTTGTTTGTTTGTTTTTTGTTTTTTTGGGTCCGGTCATGGGGCCTGAACTCTGGGCCTGGGCGCTGTCCCTCAGCTCTTCAGCTCAAGGCTAGCACTCTACCACTTGAGCCACAGCGCCACTTCTGGCTTTTTTCTTTTTGCTTATGTGGTGCTGAGAAATCGAACCCAGGGCCTCTGGCATGCAAGGCAAGCACTCTACCACTGAACCACCTTCCCAGCCCCTCTTTGTATTTTTTCTATGCATTTAAAAATTTGTTATTTCTTGTCCATTTTTGCCCCCAAAGAACCCTGCCAGTTTTTTTTTTTCTTAGTCAGTTGTGGGCCTTGAACTGTGGGCCTGGGTGCTGTCCCTCAGCTCTTCAGCTCAAGACTAGCACTCTACCACTTGAGCAACAGTGCCACTTTTGGTTTTCTGAATGGTTTATTGGGGATAAGACTCTCAAGGACTTTCCTGCCTGGGCTGGCTTTGAACTGTGATCCTCAGATCTCAGCCTCCTGAGTAGTTAGGATTACAGGCGTGAGCCACTGGCACCTGGCTCCTGCCAGGTTTTTAATCATTCGTTGCATTGGATCTATACGCTACTTATATAAATCAGTAGGGCTGAGTTTTTGAATCATAAGCATAAACTATCTATCCCCTCTTGACCTAGGTTGGCTTGAACCTCCCTGGTAATTTTCTGTGCTTTGTCTGTAGAGGCTGTATTTTGCATTAGGTTTATTCCTAGATATTTAATATAATTTTGATGATATTGTAAACAATATCATTGTCTTTTAAAACATTTACTAATATAGGAAAATATTGATTTTTTTTGGTATATTAACTTCTTTTTTTTATTGTGAGAATACTGAACAGAGGAGTTACAATTATATGGGCAAGATAATGAGTACATTTCTTATCAAGCATTGTTGCCTCCTCTTTGTTTCCCCTTCCCATCCCTTCCCATACTCCCCTCTCCTTCCACCCGGTCCTTCCCCCACCCCCCTCCAAAGTTGTAAAGTTCATTTTTCGACATAACGACTTGTATGTACCATTGTTGCAATGGGTCCACCTGTATCCCTAGTTAAAGGATTTGTTTTTTCCCTTCTGCTCCACAAATTATACCAACATCAAATACAGTGAAAGCATGGGTTATACCGTGGCAGAAGGACATACAAAGCAACAGAGAAATCATCTTATAAATATGTTAGAAACAATTGCATGAAAGGAAAAAAAAAAACAAAAAAAATTTAAATACTTATCTTGGGGTTCATTCCCCTAACATCAACTTATCTGACCTTTTCTGCTTGACTCAGACATATACTAGTTATTGCAAATAAAGGAAACCATGGGACCTATGTTTCTTTGGGCCTGGTTTACTTCACTTAACATAATTTTTCTGTTTTTCCATTTCCTAACAAATGGGGCAATGTCATTCTTTCTGATGGAGGCATAGAATTCCATTGTGTATATATACCACATTTTCTTGATCCATTCATCTACTGAGGGGCATCTGGGTTGGTTCCATATCTTAGCTATGGTAAATAATGCTGCAATAAACATAGTTGTGCTGGTTGTATATTAACTTCTTATTTACTAAAATGGCCAAATTACTTACCAATTTTAACAACTTATCTTTAGGTTTTTAGAATTCATGACAATTCATGTACTGTGTTTGTCATGTTTGTTAATACTAGTTTTTTTGGTGTGTGTGTGCATGCCAGTCCTAGGGCTTGAACTCAGTGCTTAGGTGCTGTCCTTGAGTTTCTGTTGCTCTTTCAAAGTTCTCTTGAGTTTGAAATAATATACTCAATCTTTCAACTAAGATGACTTTACCCTGTGATAACGGATTCTTATTAAAATTCATGGGTAGCTGGGTACCTGTGGCTCATGCCTGTAATCCTAGCTACTCAGGAGGCTGAGATCTGAGGATCATGGTTCAAAGACAGCCTGGGAAGGAATGTCCATGAGACTCTTATCTCCTACTAACCACCAGAAAAACTGGAAGTGGTGCTGTGGCTCAAATGGTAAGGCACTAGCCTTGAGCTGATTGCTGAGGGACAGTGCCCAGGCCCAGAGTTCAAGACCCATGACCAACCAAAAAACCCCAAAAAAGTCATGCATAGATGAATACATACTTTATAGCCCTGCCAAAGTATAATTTTAATGAGACAATTCACTTGCTTTATCACCATATTCCACTTTTTTATTTATTATGAGTTTTGTGTGTGGTACTGAGGTTCAAACCTGGGACCTTGTGTATGATAGGCAAGCACTCTACTATTGAGCTGTGTTCTCAGGTACTAATTTTTTAATTGTTTGATTAATTAATTATTAATTTACTTTCATGGTTTTGCCAATTGACCACTGTGCCTTGTGAGTGCTAGGTAAACATTACACCACTGAGTTACACCCTTGCCCACCACAACCCTCTTTTAGAACATTTCCAGTAACCCCTAAAAATAATCTAGTGTCCATTTTTGCTGTCACTTTCAACTCCCACCCCCAGCTCCAGGCCATCAGTTACTAATAACCAACTTTCTTCCTCTAAAGATTTGCCTACTCTCAACATAGAAATGAGCTCATTTAATATGTCATCTTTAGTGTCTGACTTCTTTTACTTTGTGTAATGTTCCTGAGGCTCATTCATTCACGTTAAGGTATGCTTTGTTACTTTGTGGATTTACTTGATTCAGGCATGTTTTCAATCTACTTCAATGTAGCTTGAATGATATGAAGCCGTGTACCAAGATTTATTTAAAATATACTAGAAGATTTCAGTTTTTAAGTGTATTCCTACATGTATCTGACTTTGATAATAAAAACCAAACCAGAAGAAAACCAAAGAAATTATCTGATACATACTGGAAGCAGCTGCCTGGGCCATTCTGGGAAAGTCACTTCCAACCCTAGATCACTTTATATTGTTGTAGTTGTTATTATTATTACTATTATCTTGAAGTAATTATACAAAGGGGTTTCAATTCAACATGTCAGTTTTTGAGCATCTTGATCAGTGCCATCCTTTCCCTCATTCTCCATCTCTCTCCTCAAACTCCCTGGTTCCATTTTCACATATATATGCTGAATATTATGACTGTTTTGACCCACTCTTCATCTCTTCATGGATCTTCCCCTCTCCTGATGGCCTCTGCCCTCCAACAATACCAGTTTACTGGGATTCAGATTGCTAAACTGTACATTGGTTGTTCCAAGGAGTTACACTATTGGAATCCTCCTTCACTTATACCATACTTTACTCATTTATTTGTGTATATCTGTGTATGAGGCTATGATTTCCCTCATCATATCCACCATGATGACCTTGTGTTCTGGCCATACTCTTTGCCTGCTGTGGCTTTGCCTATGTGCATGGGGCTCCAGTGACAAAAGTTCTCCTGCCTTTAAATACTATGCTAATTCTCTAAACTCTGTCCATTCTCCCACCTAAATCAATTCCTAGGTATTCCCTACTAGCCTGTTCATTGATTTTTCTTCCTTATGCACTTATATTTAGGGAAAAAAAATCATTGAAACGGGCACTTATCATTAGATTTCTCAACGTTATCATTTTAGTGGCAAGGTAACTCTCACCCAAAATTTCTTCCAACTCAACCATCTTTTTTGGTCGATTGTGGGGCTTGAACTCTGGGCTTGGGCGCTACCTCTGCGCTCTTCAGCTCAAGGTGAGCACTCTACCGCTTGAGTCACAGCACCACTTCCAGTTTTCTGGTGGTTTATTGGAGATAAGAGTCTCACGGACTTTTCTGCCCAGGCTGTCTTTGAACCATGATCCTCAGATCTCAGCCTCCTCTGTAGCTAGGATTACAGGCATGAGCCACCAGCGCCTGACTCCAACTCAACCATCTCAGTACAAGGTTTCTTGGCTTGTCAGACATTGATCCTCTGAACAAATCAGGAAGAGGTGGGGCTCTTTGTGTGGGAAGAATATGGGTATTGGATTAGACAGACATGGAACAGAATCTTAGTTCTTCTGCTTGTCATATAAGTGACTGTGGGCAAACTTTGTAATATGTTTGGCCTCAGTTTTCCCATTTATCAAGCAAGTATTACATTTGCCTTCTAGTTGTTGTCAGGATTAATAAAATGTTTGGAATATATATTTCACAGAGCACATAGAAGAAGCTGCATATATGCCTGTCATGAAGTTTGTTAGCCACCTTCTACTCTGATTTCAGTTTTTCTTTCCAATCATTTAGTAACTGTGTCACCAAAACTCTTGTTAATCTGGAATTTTCAGGCCCAGTAGTCTTCCCAACTCAGCAGTAGGATATTAGAAATTCCAATGGAAGGTTCACAAATGAGTTACATAGAATTTATAGAAAGAGAGAAGGTATTTGAGTTCTGTTTGATTCTAGGTCAGTTCTCCATTGGAAAAGCCTTCTGTGACAGAGATCCTCATGGCTTGTGATTTGTGCAGGCCTCACATTCAGAAGGTCCCCAAGATTGATTCAAAGGTTCTGCTGCTGCCATCTTGAAAATACTAATTTTATCTTTGCATATGTGTTGTGAAAATGAAGTTGAAGAGACAATAGTCAGTGTGTGAGCTCAGAGCTGCCTGCAGAATGCATGTGCCAATCTGCCTTCCCTGCTGCCTGTTTGCAAACAGCAATTGAAATGTGCTCTGAGTTCAGACATATGGACTCACTCAATGCAGAAGTTCAGGGAGACTCAAAAGCAAGTAGCAAGTATGGTAGACTGTCGACGGCTGACACCCCTAAGAAGCTGTACTTCCATTTGAATTAGAACTTTCTTCTCATTGAGACCCTTAAACATAAAGGAACACTTTCTCATCCGTTCTTATATTACTTGATGTTATCTGTTTTACCTCCAGTGAGTATGGTAGTTAATCACTTAAGTTAACAATAACACAAAAGGTAAAAGGAACATGGAAACCTGGGATTGCTTTACCTGTCAGTCTTTCCTTACTCACCAATAAGCCAAAGCCAGAAAGTATTGCTAGAATATGTGGTGCATTGTTAAGAAATGAAATAAAAATAGTTGTTTGAAGTTGGATGCTGGTGGCTCATGCCTATAATCCTAGCTACTCAGGAGGCTGAGATCTGAGGATCGTTGTTCAAAGCCAGATCAGGCAGGAAAGTCCATGAGACTCTTATCTCCAAATAACTTCCCAAAAGCCGGAAAGTGGAGCTAAAAAAACTAAGTGATACTCACCAGATACTATGTTGGAAATGAGCTATACAACTTGGTGGGGAGGGGAAAAACTGGGAGAAAATGAGGAAGAGGGTGACAATGTTCAAAAAGAAATGTACTCATTACCTGATTTATGTAACTGTAACCCCTCAGTACATCACCGTTACAATAAAATTCAAACAACAAAACAAAAAACAAAACCCAGCAACTAAGGTATAGTAACCAGACCCTGAGTTCAAGCCCTAGTACTAGCACAAAAGAAAAGAAGGAAGGAAGGAAGGAAGGAAGGAAGGAAGGAAGGAAGGAAGGAAGGAAGGAAGGAAGGAAAGAAGGGAGGGAGAGAGAGAAAGAGAGAGAGACAGAGAGAGGGAGGGAGAGAGGGAGAGGGGAAGGGAAAGACTCATAAGACATTATGTTGGAAATAACCTTTACAACTTGGTGGGGAGGGGAGTGGGGGGGGATGGGGAAAAAACAAGGGAGGGCTAACAATGTTCAACAAGAAATGTACTCATTACCTTATGTAACTGTAACCCCCTGACATCACCCTTATAATAAAATAAAATAAAATTTAAAAAAGAGAAAGAGAGAGAGAAAGAAAAGAAAAAAGGAAGATATTTGGGTGTTTTTTAAAATTTTGTACCTTTTCTACTGTTCTGATAAGAAAAAAATATGTACAACAGCTATAAAATAGAATAGCTTACTTTTAGTGATTCCACTTATTAACTGAATGATTTTATATTTGCAGGAAAAATCAGCATTATAAAGTATATTGGACAGAAGCATTCATTTTAATACTTAAAATTTTTATACTTTCTTCTCTTAGAATAGCATTAATACAGTGCATTAGAAAAGTCAAGGAAGAGATCACAGAAGAAAGGTAAAACTTTATACTCTAATCTTTTCATGGTACTTTCTCTTGCTTTATTGTTGTTGTCAGTCATGGGGCTTGAACTCTCGGTCTGGGCACTGTCCCTGAGCTCTTCAGCTCAAGGTGAACATTCTACCAGTTGGGCCACAGTGCCACTTCCAGTTTTCAGGTGGTTTATTGGAGATAAGAATCTCACAGACTTTTCCTACCCAGGCTGGCTTTGAACTGGGATCTTCAGATCTCAGCCTCCTGAGTAGTGAGGATTACAGGCATGAACTACCAGCTCCTGGCTTCTCTTGCTTTTTGAATAAGAGATCTTGCATTTTCATTTTGCACCATGCCCCACAAATCATGTAATCATTTTGCATCTAATTCTGTTATTTATGTATTTGGTGCTGATCCTTGACCTTAAACTCTGGACCGGGATCCTGTCATTTATCCTTTTTTCCCCAGGCTAGTGCTCTACAACTTGAACCATGCCTCCTACATCTAGCTTTTTGCTAGTTAATTGGAGACAAGAGTCTTATGGACTTTCCTGCTCAGGCTGGCTTCAAATCTCAAATCTCAGTTTTCAACCTTCAGAATAGCTAGAATTACAGGCATGAGCCACTGTCACCGATCTCTGTTCTCTTTTTCACAGTCCTTGGGCAGCCTTCTGAACAACTCTATAGCTTTTGAATGGATGTGTTCTCCAGGAAGGAGGACCCTCTTCAAAGAGCCAATTTCCTTTTCAAAGGAAATTCTTATTTATTTATTTATTTATTTAGGTCTGGTCGTGGGGCCTGAACTCTGGGCCTGGGGGCTGTCCCTCAGCTTTTCAGCTCAAGGCTACCGCTCTACCAATTGAGCCACAGCGCCACTTCCGGCTTTTTTCTTTTTGCTTATGTGGTGCTGAGGAATCGAACCCCGGGCCTCAAGCGCTCTACCACTGAGCCACCTTCCCAGCCTGCAAGGAAATTCTTATTTAAATCAGAAAATAATAGAAGTCAACTGGCTTGAGGTTTTCCCCTTTCCTCCCCATCCCCCCAGCTCATGTAAATGTTTGAGGTACAATTTTTCCATGCCTCTGGGAAGTCCAACAAACCAGCTCACTTTGCATAAACATAAATGATATATTTATCCTGGAGTTCCTCTTTCTGTGGCTCTTGAAGTGACATTTTGGTGGAGGCTTGTTTTTAGATCTTATTTCAAGTTCACACTCAGCCTTAGAGATTTTATTAGATATGACCAACAGCAAGAACTGGGGATGGAGCTATCATGCACTGATGGAAGATGGTGCGTACAGGAAGACACAAAGATGCATATATATATATATATGTATATATATATATACACACACACACATTTATATGTATGTATACATATACATATAAATGACTATATGTATATATGAAATATATGAGGGATAGTAGACATTAGACATTAGACACATAATGTTCTATCTTGACTCAAGTGAAGGCAAGGAGTTGTCAGTACCACACAGGATTATTCAAGAAACAACAAAAAAAGGTTAAACCACCAAGTTTTGATTGGGAGGAAGTCAGCCAATGTGATCATCTGCCCTGGTTGAATATCAAGCAGCTTTGTCTTTTTCCAGTTACTGCAATGATTACTCAAAGGGCTCAGGATGAAGTGGGCTAGTAGAAGATGAGAAGTTACATGTCACATAAGTCTGTGCTCAAACAAGGCTGCTCTGACCACCATCAGCTGCCCAGTCAGAAGTGGAACTGAGAGTCGGCTCCTTGGAGGGCAGAGTGCTATGTGGTAGTATTGTTTACATTGAGTCCCTTCCGTCTTGGAAGGAACAATGATTCTCTTTACTGAAAGATCATTCTTTCATTCAAAAACAGGGGTCAAGCTGGGCGCCGGTGGCTCACGCCTGTAATCCTACCTACCTGAGGAGGCTGAGATCTGAGGATCACTGTTCAAAGCCAGCCCGGGCAGAAAAGTCTGTGAGACTCTTATCTCTAATAAGCCTTTAGAAAACTGGAAGTGGTGCTGTGGCTCAAGGGGTAGAGTGCTTGCCTTAAGCTGAAGAGTTCAGGGATAGTGCCCAAGCCCAGAGTTCATCCCCCATGACCAACAAAACAAAAACAAAAACAAAACAAAACAAAAGGGCTGGGAAGGTGGCTCAGTGGTAGAGCTCTTGCCTTGCATGCCTGAGGCCCTGGGTTCGATTCCTCAGCACCACATAAGCAAAAAGAAAAAAGCCAGAAGTCGCGCTGTGACTCAAGCGGTAGAGCGTTAGCCTTGAGCTGAAGAGCTGAGGGACAGCACCCAGGCCCAGAGTTCATGCCCCACGACTGGACCCAAAAAACAAAACAAAACAAAAAAACAAACAAAAACAGGGTCAAGGGGCTGGGAAGGTGGCTCAGTGGTAGAGTGCTTGCCTTGCATGCATGAGGTCCTGGGTTTGATTCCTCAGCACCAAGTAAGCAGAAAAAACCAGAAGTGATGCTGTGGCTCAAGTGGTAAAGCGCTAGCTTTGAGCTGAGGGATAGTGCCCAAGCCCAGAGTTCAGACCTCACAACTGGCAAAAAACAAACAAACAAACAAACAGGGGTCAAGCTGTGCGCTGGTGGCTAACACACATAATCCTAGTTATCAGATAGCTGTAATCCCAGCTATCTCAGGAGGGCGAGTGAGATCTGAGGGTTGTGGTTCAAAGCCAGCCTAGGCAGAAAAGTTCATGAGACTCTGAAAAAAACACTCAGAAAAAGATGGAAGTGGTGCTGTGGCTCAAATGGTAGAGCACTAGTCCTGAGCACAAAGAGGCTCAGGGACAGGGTCCAGGCCCTGTGCTCAAGCCCCAGGGCAAAAAAAAAAAATGTATCAATTACCTTCTATGTTCTGGGCATAGTTGTAGATGTCTTGGGTTATATCAGTAATGAAAGGGGAGTAGTTTCTAAATTTCTATGTGATTCAGGGTAGACCTCAAAGCCTTCCTGGGTAGAAAAGCACTCTAAGCAAAGGGAACAGCCAGTGTAAAGGTCTCAGTGTGCATTTTTGTGTTATGTCTGCTCAAGAAGCAGCAAGAAGATTGTGTGCAAAGAGGAGAAAATAGGAGATGAGATCAGAGAGCCCCAAGGACATAGACTGGGGAGACCTTGTATACTCTTATGGACCTGGTTTTAGTGTGAGAAAGCAGCCACAACAGCCACTGTGCTGAGAATGGACTGGGAAGGAAAGAGGCAAAGAGACACAGACCACTGCTGCAATGGAAGTGTGAGGTGCTTCGGTCAAAGGTGATTGACAGTGTCAACGTCTGGGTATAGAACTTTAACTGTTTATTGTATAAAATTGAAAACATACAAAAGTAGAAATAGTATAAGGCTCCTTCCTGGATGTTGTGCTTAATACCCAGCTTCAGAGATGGCACACATATTGTAAGTGAGGTATGGTTCAAGAGATAGCAGGCCAGCCAGCAGGCCAGCCTTGAGCAAAAAAGCCAAGTGAGGGGTGAGGCCTTAAGCCCCAGCACCAGCACAAAAGAAAAGGAAAAAAAAGAAGGAAGGAAGAAGGAAGAAAGAAAGAAAGGAAGGAAGGAAGGAAGGAAGGAAGGAAGGAAGGAAGGAAGGAAGGAAATGTCCCCTACATGGCCAGTCCCATCTCATCAATACCTTGCTTATTTTCCACACCCTCCCCTCATCAGATTACCTCAAGTCAAATTTATCATTTGGTTTACTATTTTAATATATATTCAATCCACATTAATACCTTTAATATTTCAGGATGATCCCTACAAATTAGTACACTTTTGTTTCTAGTAAAAATGACATTTCAATTATAAAGCTTAAAACAATATATTTAAACAATTTACTTGGGAAGTTCATACAATATAAACTAGCCAGCTAGATACTTCTGTCTGTCTGAAACACCATAAAAAGATATTACAAGTAAGTCAGGCACCTGTGGCTCACATGTGTAATCTTAGCTACTCAGGAATCTGAGATTTGAGGATTGTGGTCCTAAGACAGCCCAGGCAGGGAAGTCTATGAGACCTTTACCTCCAATAAATCACAGAAAAAGCCAGAAGTCGTACACTGGCTCAAGTGGTAGAGTGCTAGACTTGAGCAAAAAAGAGTCCAGGGAGAGAACCCAGGCCCAGAATTTAAGCCCCATGACTGGCAAAAATCAAAGAAAAAAAAGAAAATGAAAAACAACAAAAAAAAATTCAACAAATAAGCTGGGCATAGTACATGTCTGCTGTTCCAGCTACATGGGAATATTGGAAGGAGGACTCTGGTCTGAGGCTGGACCTAGGCAAAAACAAGGTCCTATCTAAAAAATAACTAAAGCAAAAAAAAAAAAGGTTGGTATTTGGCTCAAGTAATAAAGTGCCTGTCTAATAAGCATGGGGCCCTGAGTTCAAACCTCAGTACTAACAACAGCAACAAAAACCAGAAAGAGAGATTTTTGTCCCAAGTGACCTTAAGATAATGTTCTTGTTTGGGAAGCTCAGCCTAGAGATTACTTCTCCAGTTCTCCTGACTTTTTCTTTTTTGAATTTTAAAAAGTTTTTGTCTTTAAACGATTTGAGGTGGATAGTGTGAACATTGCAGGCAGGGGAGAGAGGCTATATATTTTCTGCCATACACCTGCATAGCTCCTCACAGTTAAACCAGTGGATGCAGAAGACTCTGCAGAATTACGAATGTGTTAAACACAAATCCAGAGTGCTCAATCTTTTCTCTTTGTGCAAGTCCCAGCTCAGAGAAATGTATGCTTCTGTTTTTTGAGCTCGGTCCTTCTCTTTCACCATTTCCCTTCCCTAAATCAGTGACTCAGGAATACAATCTCAGAGCAGGTAACAGAGTCTTCCCCTAACTGGACCTGGTCCTTTTAGAAAAGTATTTCCATGGACAGCCCATTACCACTTCAGATTGATGACCAGAGTGTCCTGGGTGGGGGGAGAAATACTGACTCTCTGGTCACTCTAGAGCCTTGACTGCACTGGGTCTCTAGATCAGGTTCAAATCAACTGAAGACATTTGTATAACATTCCATGTCTTCATCCTTGGAGCGGCTGACCTCTTCTGCTGGGTTAGTGGAGGGCTGTATCTTCACCTCAGAGTAGACAATTGAGGTCCTCTGGGATGAAGAGAAGATAAATGAAGAACTGGAAAGAGCATGGCACTACAGCAAGTGTCAGGAGAGAAACAATGGGGAATGAAACTTACCTTTTGCTCTAGCGAAGTCCTGGAGGCTCTGGCTACAGAGGGAAAGACAAATCACTGAATCATTAGCATGAAGATACACTTAGAGCCTAGTCTGGTGGCTTATGTCTCATAGTCTGGGGCCATTTGACTCTCTCCACTGATGGCCATAATTTTCCCACTTCAGCTCCTCAACTCTGTACAACCCATTTCATTTCCTGTTTCATCATTTCTTAGCCCAGCCCTCTGCAAGTTCTTCTCAAGCTTCATTGATCTGTGAAGTCTCTTCTACCAGATGTTGATGTATTATTTTTCCACTTTGTTCAGTTCTTGCTTCTCTTGAGTTATGGTCCATCCATCTTACCCTCCCCAACAGTTTGGTAAATTCCCATAGAGCTCTCTATAGGTCTATCCTGTGAGAAAACTCCCTCTTATATATGCATGCTCTAGTTCTTGATTTTGTTGACAGAGTTTGTGCCCCCTAATCAGTCCTGGGGCTTGAACTCAGGGCCTGAACACTGTCCCTGAGCTTCTTTTGCTTAAGGCAGCACTCTACCACTTGCCACAATGCCACTTCCAGCCTTTCCTGTTTATGTGGTACGGAGAAATCAGACCCAGGGCTTCATTCATGCTAGACAAGCACTCTATCACTAAGCAACATTCCCAGCCCCTGTTGACACAGTCTCATAGGGGTAAAGCCATAGAGAGGCATGATTTGTTGGACTACATATACTAGAAATTAGGAATCCCAGAAAACAAAGGGAGGAATCATTGGAGCACCACAGTATTTTTTTTAATTGTAAAGGTGATGAACAGAAGGATTACAGTTACATAAGTCAGGTAGCCACAGTAATTGTATGGAGAGATTAAGCCTGAAAAGGAGATACCCTCCCCAAGGTTTCTGTTTCTGTGTATTCTTTTTTTTAATTGTGAAAATACTGTACAGAGGGGTTACAATTACATGGGCAAGATAATGAGTACATTTCTTATCAAGCATTGTTGCCTCCTCCTTTGTTTCTCCTTATCATCCCTTCCCATCTCCCCTCTCCCCACCCCCTGTCCTATTTCAGTGTATTCTTATCACACATTTTGGGATCATTGGTATTTTTAGTGATATGACAGAAGCTAGGTAGTCTATCCCCGGAATAATGGTCAGATGCACAGAATTTTGCTTATTATTTCAGGGACTTTATGCAAACCTGCTGCATAAAGTGAAAGATTTTTTTCTACAGATCATCAATGCCTCAAGTGCCTAAAATATATCTAGTCTATCAACAGAAATGGTGCTTGGGCAAATATGTAAAGGAGTGTGAAGAAAGACTAAATGATCAAGGTAGCTCTGTAAGATAAGCTAAGATGTACTCAATCAATCCACGTGGATGACAGTTTTAATTCTGCTGTTCAGAGTCCCTGGTTCATGGGAGGGCTTCAGATAGCAAAGTGATAGACAAAGCAAAGGATGTGGTGACACATATCACTCAGATGTAGAAAAGGCTAGGCAAGCAGCAAATATTAGAGCAAGACACAAAACTTGGTCTGAGCTTTGACTTTTTCTGGCTTTGTGACCTTGAGAAAGTGCTCAGTCTCTTTAACTCCTACACACTTGATTTGTAAAAAAAAAAAAAAAAGGTTCAGCATTAAATTATAAGTGAGATAATGATACCAGAGGTTTAAATTCCCAAGGCAGGTGCTATACCTGGATTTATTAAAGAAACAGAACTGCTTATTTCCTTGACTCTAGGAGCTTGGGTTAATCAAACAGAGCAAGAAAGCATAGGGAGAAAAGAGATTTTAAAAAGTAGATGTCTGCCTAGCATCGATGGCTCATGCCTGTAATCCTAGCTACTCCAGAGGCTGAGATCTGAAGATTGTGGCAAGGTGAGAAAAGTCTGTAAGACTCTGATCTCCAATTAACCAGCCAAAGCTGGAAGTGGAGATGTGGCTCAAGTGGTAGAAGCACCAGCCTTGAGTAAAATAAGCCAAGCAGGAGTGTGGCAAGGCCCTGAGTTCAATAAAACAAAAAAACATAATCTATGGCACACTGCAGAATGAATGATAAGCTATGCTATTGGATACCTTATATGTACTTTCAACTCAAATATTCTCAATTTACAATAAAGTTATTGGGACATAGCCCTATGAAAAATGGAGGAAAATTTTTATATGCTATATATAAATGTTCTCAGAGTAGTAACTATCATGGTAAATACCTTACAAATGTCCATTCATTCAGACCTAGAAACAATCCTAATAATACACTATTAGGATCATAGTATCTCTTAGAAGAATGCTTAATTTTTGTTTTGATCACTAGTAAAGATACATTCCATGTTTTTCTTCACTCTTTAGAATCTAGGCTCCACACAATAGGAATTTTTGTCTGCCTTGTTCATTGACTCTTCATACACTTACAGAGTACCTAGCATATAGGATGTGCTCAAAAACTGTCTACTGGATTAGTGAACATAGTTTGCAGCCAGAATCTCTTCCCAGAGACATACCTTCTTCTTCTCCTCTTAGCCAAATAGTCTGGATCTCAGAATACACCAAGTCACCCTCTTGGTATTGCACTGGAAAAAAAGACAACATTTTAGGCTGTGTTGTTCATGTTATAAGTTGCAAATGCCTCTTCCCAAGCATTACCTCTATTCTTCTTGGACACACAATGAAGCAATTGTTTAAGGTGAATATCTGAGTTTGGGGAACTGTAGGGAGCTGAGGTTGACTCTGAGGACTCAAAGCACATTCTCTTTCCAGCTTTGTACAGAGGAGTCCTTACCATTCACATACAAGGGTTGCAGTTGGACCTGGGCAGGGCAGATGGACCGAGGGGACTCTCCAGAGGCAGGGTTGGGAGGGCTCCTGTGAAATGTAAAATCATGTGATGATCTCTGGAGCATTCTAACAGGTACAACATGAGGGGACTCCAGTGAAAAGTCAATAGGAAAGAGAAGGGTTTTATTGGTGCTTCAATGGGCTGTATAGAGTCAGATTGTACTTTTGAAAGAAATCCAAGGATTATGGTATGAGCAGGCTGCCTGGGAAAAAAGCCAGACAATCTTTGACATCTGAGTGACAGTGGTCTCATGGAATGGTTCCAATAACCAGCCTCATCATCAGGAAGTAGTGACTAAGTGTCTTCACACTGTCACATCTGGACAAATCAAAGAAAAATTAAACATAACCCATTCCCTAATTCCTGGCTATCACCTAAGACTAAGATACTGACATAGACAATATTTTCCAAACTGAACTCAAGCACACAAAGTCTAATAAATACACATGCATGTTTTGGGTAATAATAAGAATATTAGAAACTTAGACTTCCCTGAAAAATGCAAAGCATTTATAGAAAATCTGGAACCTAGTCATTGTGTCTATTGGCATAGTAACAGTCTAACTACCGGACCATAGGTATCAGAAATATTCTCTTCCAACTCATGTAAATCAACACTCTTTGGGACCATGCATTCACTTGAATGGATTGATTTCAGATTTAAAAAAAACCAATCTAAATAATATGCAAAATGAATAATGTTATGAACACACAAGAATAGTTTTAGGAAGCCTCATTTTTGGTCTACTCAAGAAACATGAAAGTGGAAGTACCTAGCCATAGGATCTAAAAGAAATAACTTGATCAAATTTTGCAACCTCACACAGTTTTGCATATTGTACACTTACCTAGTTTCTTCTTCCTGGAAATTATTTCCTGAAAAATGAAGCAAAGACACATTCACGTCAGCAGAGGAAGCTCTTTCTCAAAGACTTCACATAGTAGAGCTACACAGACAGGTCATTTAGAAGTTAACACAAACGTGAGCCCAGAAATGATCTTCATGAAATACTGTGAAAAAGGATTGAACAAAACATATAGATTTCTGAGGCCAGTACTACACATTCCTGAGTTAGATGTGCAACGATTTGAGACCATTACAACTTAAGGGCGTTTCGACATACCTCTATAAATAAATATTGATGAAACAAAAAAAATTACTCTTACAGAGTAGTGAGCTTTCACTGGATTTCAAGGAACATTTGTGGCTGTGGCCATAAGAACCTCAGGTCCCCACTCAGGTTGGAACTCAAATTCCAACTCAGGTTTCTTAAAGATTATTGTGGTTGGGGTTCAAAACTTCTATGTCCAGCCTAGTACTAGAGTTGAAGGATGAGTGGAATGTTCTAAAGCTAAAAAAATTTCTGAGTCTGTCTTCTATACCAGGCTTTCTGGCATTTGAAGTTAGCCTGTCCAAGGCTTGGGCAGAAAGCCTTTGGAATCACGCATGTATCTGGGGCAAGGAGGCTGAACAGTGGGGAATAAGGCAGCTGACACACAAGATGGAAGGCTCCAGCTTCCACCCAGAGAATCCAGCTTCCTCACCAGCTTCCATTCTGTCTTTTCTTCAGATCCCTCTAGTTTACTTTTAATATCTTTTTATGGTAGGTTTCAGATAGAAAGAAATATCTAGCTGCCTCATTTGTATGAACTTTCCAAATAAATTGTTTAGATAAATTGTTTGAAGCTTAACAATCGAAGTCTCATTTTTCCTCTACCTGTTAATTGAGACTTAATATACTAGAGTGGCTCTAAGTAGCTTTATCCACTTGGGGCTATTTGGGAAATTGCCCTTTAAGGAAGAGATGTGGGTTTGTGTGATTGTCCGGATGACATGTGGTGACTAGGTAGGGACCCCAGCAAAGGTAAGAAAGGAGTACAAACCTGATTTCCTCCAGCTCCAGCAGAAAAACAGCAGGAGAAGAATGCTGAAGAGGCCTCCAGCAGCTCCCAAACCCATGAGGTTGCTTCTGTTGCTTGGGATCTCTAAGGGGAAAGAGCCTGTGTGAGCCCCAGAAGAAAAACTTAGCGCTTGAATTTGCCATGCAGTCCTGGAACCTTTCCTCATTTTGACTGGGATCCTGCACCTTACAGACAAAAAGATATAAGGGATGAGGTGGGACTTGTAAGGATGCCTGGGGCCAAGGTATGGACAGAAAAGTTCCTGCGTAGACCAGAGTGACATGGGAAATAGCCCTTTCTACCTTCGGTGAATCAACTCAGAAATGAACAGATTAGGAAGAATTTGTGTGTGTGGGGGGGAGCATCCCATATTCTTGTAATCTAGTTTCTTGGACATCTCTCCAAGATACCTAGTAAGAGATTATATGATTGGAGAACCAATAGATTTGTTCACTAATAGAATCTCTGATATTGGAAGTTTCTGAGTTTTCTATAGTGCCCATTTTAATCTGTTATCCACAGCCAGAGATTTCATTCCGTGTATCTACACACTTATCAAACATTTACTGAATCCTAGCAAGTAGTAGCCTAGGATCTAGCCTTGAGGATTCAGCCAGTAAACATAATAGTGAAGCTCCCACAGCTGTGGAGCTTAGGGGCTGGAGAGAGGAGACAGCAATAAACAAATAAATGGAAGGGATGGAAGGTAAGAGCAGGATCAGGGGACAAAGAATGAGATGGCAGTGTTGCTTTCCATACTGATTCTCAGTCCCCAAGTAAGCCAAATTTAGACTTCAGACACCAGTACTCAAGAATTATAGACAGGGAGCATCCATACATCAGAGCAAAAGCAACAGTAAGATAATTCCCATGGATTTAATCTGATTCCTGGCCTATGGGCCAGCAGGTGACTTTTATCTTTTCATTCTGCCCTTCCTGACAAAACCAACAAATCTGTCATTTGACCTATGACGGTCCTACCTACAAATAGTGTTCAGGGGGCAGCTAGCCTGGCCTTCCCATCATGATTGCTCAAGAGGCGGTGAGGAAGGGAACAGGGAAAATTCAGGAACACAATGGCTTGGCCCCTGCATCTTATGTTGCCTGCTTGGGCCTCTGTCTGTGCAAAATGAAAATCATCTATACCCATGCTTGGAACTAAATGGTGAATCTTAAGAGAAGTTTTAAAAATCAGTCTTAGAAAGGATTCTAAAACCATATTATTGGGCTAGGATCCCATCTCTTCTACTTACTAGCTGCGTGGCTAGGGAAAATGATTCAATCTTCTCATATCTCAGTTTTTCCCATCTAGAAAATGGGGGTACTTATAGCATTTGTGTGTGTGTGTGAGAGAGAGAGAGAGAGAGAGACAGAGACAGAGACAGAGACAGAGACAGAGACAAAGACAGACAGAGACAGAGACAGAGAGAGAAAGAGAGAGACAGAGACAGAGACAGAGACAGAGAGAGAGAGAAAGTGGCCTAGATCAGAAGATGAGAACTCATTCCAGGATCTGCTTCTCCTAAAGCAAGAGGAGTAATTTGCACTTAAATATGTATTACCAATAGCTACTGTAGCCCTCCTCAGGATCAGAACCTGTGTGGTCCCTGAGGCACAGTCTGCAGTAGGAACCACTCCCTACCTTCAGAGTCACTCTGCATTTTCATGACATTGCATGCTCTTGGCAGCTTTTAACCTTTCTACCCCTCCCCATCTGCTTCCTCTTTCCCTACCTTGATAGTTGAAATTCCCTTGAAGTGCTGTGGACTGCAGTCTTTCTCCTGAGAATGATACCTGAAGTTTCTGCTACCCAAGCTGCTTCTAGACTAGGATGCATACTCTTCTATAGCACCTGGTTCTAGGAAAACATCTCAATCACCTGACCTGGGAGGGCCCCACTTGATCACCAGACTTGCCCCCAAGGGAGGTGAAGGGAAAATTGAGCAGCAGCTGGGCCTTTAGTATGGCAGCCCCTTCCCAGAGCCTCAAACCTTTCAAACTGAAAGGTTTAGGTTCATGACTTTGACTGTCAGAGTTGACTGCTTATATAAATAGCACAGCTCCCTGCCTACTTAGCATGGTTGATGGTAGGGACTTGACAGTGTGGCACTTCTGCTGAGAACTTCAACATGATTATCCATCTCTCTGTGCTGAAAGATTTCAAGGTTCAACTCTGTGTCATGTATAAACTCTGTGACTATGTGCAAATTACCAAATCTCTTTGAACTCTCTTTTTCTGTAGAATGCAAACAATAATAGCTTCATGTTCTAGGATTATGACTACAATGAACAGAGACAATGAAAGTAAAACCCATCCATTCCATATATATTTATTGAATGCATGAGCTTAGCCAAACACTGTTCTAGGCATTTGACATACAATCGTGGCTAAGGTGAGGATCCACCCCTGTGAGCAACACAGGGTACATGGTAGTGTTCCTGACCTAGTAGTTAGTGATAAGTTCTGTGGAAGGGGAATAAGCAGAACTAGGAGAGGGAGAGTTGGGAAAAGGGCTGTTAGTTACATTGTATGGAGGAAGTAAGGGGTGAACATGAGGTTATAGAGAAAGAGCAATATGAAGGTCCTGGGAATCTAAGGAAGAGACAGAAGTGTCTGTTGTGAAAGTGATAGGAAGAGAGTGATAGAAAATTGAGTCAAAGTGAGGGGAGGAAGGCTAGATTCGACAGGGCCTGGTGAGTCACTGGGAGGGGGGTTGGCTGTCATTCTGAAGGAGACAGAAGCCAGGGAAGGTTTTGTTTTTTTGTTTTTGTATGGTTGTTTATTGTAAAAATGCTGTACAGATGGGTTTCAGTTACATGAGCAAGGTAATGAGTACATTTCCTATTGAGCATTGTTGCCTCCTCCTTTGTTTTCCCCCTACCATTTCCTTCCCTCCCTACACAACTCCCTTCCCCTCCCCCCCCCCCCCCCCCCCGCCCCAAGTTGTAAAGTTCGTTTTCAACATGTTTTTTGTTGTAGGCCTTGAACTCTGGGCCTGGGCACTAGCACTTCCGCTCAAAGCTAGTACTCTACCACTTGAGCCACAGGGCCACTTCTGGCTTTTTCTGCTTATGTGGTGCTGAGGAATCAAACCCAGGGCCTCATGCATATAAAGAAGCATTCTACCACTGAGCCACCTTCCCAGCCCAGGGAAGGGTTTGAACAGGAGAGCAACAAATTGTAATTTTAGAGTTCTTTCTGGTGTTGTATGGAGAATACAAAGAAGAGCAATGAGTTGAGCAGAAGACTGGGATTGCAACAATCAAAGCAAGAAATTTTGGTGGTCTGGGGTAGATAGTGGTGGCTTTCAGAGAAAATGGGAGGATTGAAGAGAGTAAACTTTTTGGAGGAATTTTATTGTAAAGAAAAGCATAATTGTGTGTGTGTGAGTGTGTGTGTGTGTGTGTGTGTGTGTGTGTGTGTGTGTGTGTGTGTGTGTGTGTGTGTAACAAAAGAGCTTTATTGGGTGACCAGATATGCAACTTGAACCTGAGATGAAGGAGGAATTGAAGCCCAATAGAAACCATTTCCTAGGTGTCAAGGTTGTTGACTAAGAAGCTGCCTTGGCTTCTGGGACCAGAGAAAATGAAGGCTATGCACTACAGCTGGTACTAGCTGTAAACAAGGCTGTGAGCTGTTTATTATTTCCTCAGTGGACCAAGCTGGGCTCTGTCTATTGTCTGTGCTTGGAAGTTTCATAACCTGCCCGCACACAATTTGGTAGCTTGTCATCCCTCAGGCCTGCCCCAATAAAAGACTGCCTTAGGCCTTTGATTCTGTCCACTTTGAAGCTACTGTTCTGATACCCTGTGGATGATGTACTGAAATGAGAGGTGTAGCTGACACTTTGGTGACAGAGCTGTGTCCCACTGCTGCTAATGAGGTATGGCTGTTCTTTAAGATGAACACGCGATGGACCAAAGAACACACATATAAAATCACCTCAGCATGGTCAAAGGGCTCCTGATCAGCATTACTCCATGGTCACTTTGCTCAGACATGGTTGAGTTACTAATAAGCAGCAAGAAGCAGATGTCTGTCACAAGGAAGGATGGCAATGTGGAAATCAATAAAGAAGATTTGTGTCACAGAGTCATGCTGGCTCTGCCCACTCCTAATTTGATGTAGTCTATGGAAAATAAATAAGGTCAATGGTGTCTAAAACTCACCTCTCACAGTGATGGTCACCACCTCACTGTGGACAGGGCCATAGCTGTTGTCAGCTGTGCAGTAGTAGCCGCCGGCCTGGCTCTCCCTGATGGCAGGGATCTCCAGCTCTGCTCTCTGGGAACGCTCAGTTTTCCTCCCCAGACTCTCCTTCATGTTCTCCCTGTGCCAGGAGAACGTGGTGTACCCTGTGCCTTCCGCCATGGAGCAGACAAGGACCAGTGTCTCCCCTTCAACTGCTTGGCCTCCTGGGGGCTGAGTCTCCATGGAGACTTGGGACACAGGGATCCCTGGGAACAGGAGATGGTAGATGAGGGCCAGGCAGGGAAAGGAAGGGCTAAAGTGTTGTACAGGGCCACTTTATATGTGACTTTAAGACATGCCTCTCAACAAGAACTAGCATTGTGATCAGTGGGATGGGTTTTTGACTTAGAATATCAAATGTGCTTCATTTTCAATACCAAAGCCCCAGGAACAATCATAGACTTTTCCTGGAGATGCATTAACATTTTGTCTGATCTAACTGGTGGTCTAAATTATTTTTGAGAAATAGGAGGGTAGCAACAGTGGCTGTTAAGCACTAGGCTGGAATCTACCCGCTTCCAGAAGCACTGCATTGACATCTATGCCATCTATTCCCATATTTGAATGTATATGTGTGTGCCTCTTCTTTTGTGCTGAACACACACATTGAATTCAGAAGAAGTGGACATTCATTTTCTAAATAGCTTGGCATTGTGGAATCTACCCACTCAGGAGCAGAGCATCTTGTTCTCATGTTCTGTTTTCCCCAGGCCTTATATCTAACTCCATGAAGCAACCCTACCACTTCAATATGACCAAGCTGGCAAAGACTGAGTTTTTAGAGAAATAGAGATGGAATCTAACTCTGTTGTTTCTCACTACTCAATCTTAGCCTGGCATCTCTATAAAGATGACAAAACCCATCTCTGATGGACTGTGTCTATAGCTATGGGGCCAGAAGGAGCAGAAAGAGGCAAGATGTCACAGCCTCACTCAGGCTACCTGGGTGCTACACTTACTCTGCACGCTGATCTCTAGCAGGAGACTGTGTTTGCGGACGCTATGGGTCATGGTTTCGATGCCACAACCATATAATCCCGAGTCTTCTTTCCAGATGATTGGGATCTGGAGCTCTGAGGAGTTGTTCCAACCTGACAGGATGACTCCTTTGTCTCTGAAGAAGGTGAAATGAAGGGGAGTGTCTAGTCGCTCTGGATGAAGATGTGTTTCACAGGTCAGGTTGACAGAAGACCCCTCCATAGGCTGAAAGGCTGTGGCATTCAGCTTTGGACGTGGAAATAGTTCTAGAAGAGAAAAGTTAACTCTCTCTCTTTCTTTCTCTCTCTCTTCTTAAGACCGGGACTCATACTTGGAATCTGATACTTTCAATCATTAGCTAAGGCTCCAACAACTGAGCCATGCCTCCAACCTCTAAAAGGGTAGTTATTTCTTTTCTTCAAGTTCTCAACTGAGGAGTACTTAGCACTCTAGAAGAAATAGGAAATGTCTGACTGATAAACTTAATAAGCTCGCCATTGTGTTTGCCTTCTCTAGGATGGCTCAAGTCTAGTCATTCTACTTTCTCTGCCTCCCAGGATACTTCTGCCTGTCACTTATGTGGAGTTTTGATAGTAATATAAACTCCTTATATAATGCCCAATGTTTCCAACTTTGACATTATTAAATTAATCTATACAAAATGAAGGTTTTACTTTGAAATTTTGAAATTATTGTTTTTGGTGGTGGTGGTACTGGGATTTATGGGCCTTGTATTTGCTAGGAAGGTGCTTTAACACTTGAGCTACACCTTTAACCCTTTTTGACTCTGTGTGTGTGTGTGTGTGTGTGTGTGTGTGTGTATGTTTGAACTTAGGGCCTGGACACTGTACCTGAGCTTGAGCTCAGGCCTGGGCACTGTCCTTGAGCTTCTTTCGCTCAAGGCTAGCACTCTATGATTTAAGCCACAGAGCTACTTCCAGATTTTTCTAAGTAGCTTATTGGAGATAAGAGTCTTACAGACTTTCCTGCCCGGGCAGGCTTTGAGTTGCGATCCTCAGATCTCAGCCTTGTGAGTAGATAGGATTGCAGATGTGAGCCACCAGAGCCTGTCTACTTTATTTATTTATTTTTAAAAACAGGCTCACATGTTTATGATGTGACCAGACTAGACCACCACAGTCTACCTATTTGCAATTCTCATGTAGCTAGAATGACAGGCTTGCATTATCATGTCCAGTTTGTTTGTTTTTTAATTGGTTGAGATAAGCTGTTGTAAACATTTTTGCCCAGGCTGGCCTCAAACTTTGATCCTCCTATTCTCAGCCTTCTGATAGCTAGGACGGAGGGCAGCCAATCACCATATCTGGCTTACCTTGAATTTTAATAACTTTGGGATTTGATTCAAGCACATGATTTTTGTCCATAAATCCAATGCATTGGTAATGGCCACTGTTATTTAAGCTTGCTCTTGGAATAGAAAGATCCAAGCTTTTGTTAGATTTATAGAGTGTGTTTCCATTCCAAATATATTTGACAGCAGATAGTTTCTTCTTCCCTTGTTTTTGGCACCTCAGAAACAATGTGTCTCCTTCAAACACAGAATGTGGAGCCTGCAAGATTAACAAACCTGGAAACAACAGAGATAAGAGTGCATCCTTTAGGGGGCTCTTTTCTTCTGCGTGCCTTGAATTACAAAGATTGTCTTTGATTGTCTTTTCTTCTTCAAAAGGATTTTGTCTCTAGAAACAAGTATATTCTACTCCTTCAAAGCCAGTGTGTCACACTTCAGATACAAATCCCATATAAACCATAAACGTATTTATACAGTCATTCAAAGATAGACTCAAACTATAAAGTTTCTAATAAAGACAAGAAAAAGCAGAGGAAATATGGCTTAAATCCCCTGACATCATAGAATATGGGAAAAATCAACATCAACATTCTCCCCAAATCTCAGAGTAGGGGCTATGAAAGGAGTGGCTTGTGGAGAAATATACAAGGAAGTAGTTCAGTCATGGGTGTTTTTTAGTGGAGTTATTGTCAGAGACACAATTCTAGGCTCAAGAGACAATAAAAATGACCCTTTATGGAAATCATTGTATTATTCTGGGGCTTGAATTCAGGAACTCAGGCTTTCTGCTCAAGGCTAACATTCTACCATGTTAGGTTTTTTTATTATTATCATTTTTATTTATTTTTTTATTTTTTTATTTTTTTGGGTCCAGTCGTGGGTCCTGAACTCTGGGCCTGGGCGCTGTCCCTCAGCTCTTCAGCTCAAAGCTAGCACTCTACCACTTGAGCCACAGCACCATTTCCAGCTTTTTTCTTTTTGCTTATGTGGTGCTGAGGAATCAAACCCAGGGCCTCAGGCATGCAAGGCAAGCGCTCTACCACTGAGCCACCTTCCCAGCCCATATTATCATTTTTAAATAACTGTGGAGAATTCCTCTTTCTCCAGGCCTGTGCCCATGGAGGTGATCCAAGTCTTTATGTCTAAACTAAGTAAAACTGCAAAAGGAGGTTTTAGGCCAATCAGACAGAAAAATAGGAATGAAGAAAGGCCAGCTCCTGGAAGTGGTGCTGTGGCTCAAAGTGCTAGAGCACTAGTCTTGAGAGAAAGACTCAGGGACAGCATCCAGGCCCAGAGTTCAAGCCTCATGACTGACAAAAATGATAAAGAGAGAAAAAGAAAGGCCAGCTATCAGACCAGAACAGATGAGGATGAAAAGCCTGAGGTTGGAGATTTCTGCCCTTCTTTCCCATCTTCTGTTTTTGCTCAGCACACATGTACATGATTTCTCCTTTACAAAGCTATAAAATCATGCAGGGGGGCTGGGGAGGTGGCTCAGTGGTAGAGCGCTTGTCTTGCATGCCTGAGGCCCTGGGTTCAAATCCTCAGCACCACATAAAACAGAAAAAGCTGGAAGTGGTGCTGTGGCTCAAGTGGTAGAGTGCTAGCCTTGAGCTGAAGAGCTGAGGGACAGCGCCCAGGCCCAGAGTTCAGGCCCCACGACCGGACCCAAAAAAAAAAAAAAATCATGCAGGGAAGGTCTCAGATAACTTTCTTCTGTGCTACATAAAACTAACTTACTTCCTTGACTATGTAAGTGTGCATAGATGTTAGCTCATGTTAAGCATTTTAACCAACAAGCAAAAAAAAAAAAAAAGGGAACCTTCAATTTTCAAGTGAAAAACAATGAAGAAAACTGTGAAGTTGATAGGAGACAAGGTAAAAAAAAAAAATAGATGGGAAAAGAGAAGTGTGCATCAGACAGGTACCGATAGCTCACACCTGTAATCCTAGCAACTCAGGAGGTGAGATCTGAGGATCACGGTTGAAAGACAGCCTGGGCAGGAAAGTCCAAGAGACTCTTATCTCCAATCAACCACCAGAAAACCAGAATTGGTGCTGTGGCTTGAGTGGTAGAGCACTTGCCTTGAGCTGAAGAGCTGTGGGACCAGAGTTCAAGCCCCATTACCAACCAAAAGAAAAAAAAAATTAGGAATGAAGGATTCAGTTCTCTCAACCCCGAGGAAACCAAGATGAATCCAAAGCCACTTCTTTGTCTTTCTCACCTGTAGAAAAATACAAGTGCACAGGGTCACTTGGAGGTGAGCCCCGAACCTGGCATCTGAACTTTCCAGGTTCATGGACCTTCAGGGTGTTGCCTAAGATTTCTCTTTCTTCCTTTTCCCCCCTGTAGTTTGCATGGTACCATTTTGTTTTCTCTGGTTTGTAGGAGTGAAATCCTTTGCAAGTCAGGTTCACTGTCTCTCCGAAGAAGACTGTGGTCCATGGAGGATGAAGGGAAATCACAGGTTTCGGTAGAGCTGCCAAGGAGAGAGAAAGGGAACTGAAATGGGGTCCCAGCCACAGAGATTCCTGAGAGGATTTGGAGAACTCCCAATGATACAGAGAGGGACACTGCTTCCCTATGGCCTCTGATCTTTACTTTCTATTTGACCTTACTTTACTGAAAGGTGCAGTGGCTGCTTAGGAATTTACAGGAGTAGGTAGATCTCTCAGATACTGTGAGAGGGGCAAGCCTAGGGGGCCTATTTACCATTGATGAATGATAAGAGGCTCTAAACTCTCTTATCTTTTCAGGTAGGCAAGTACCTCAGCTACTATATGAATATTACACTTCTCCTGACTCCCTCCAGGGCTCTTCATGTAACAGATACTTCTCTAAGATAAATGTACCTGTGTGGTGGGTATCAGGATACAACATCGCAAAATACGCGCTTTGGAATATGGATTATTGTGAGAATTGATGGCCATCAAAAGTAAGAAAAGCTCTAAACAATGAATCAATGTTCCTTTTGTAAAGAGAATTTCCTTTGGTAAGATATCTTGTTCTCCTGGACTTTCTCAATGGAGAAAGTAGAAACTTGAATCTGTAGAACAAACTAAAAAACTCTTGGTCAATATACATTTCTGGTCTCCTTCCCATAACTTGCTTCCCTTTCCTCAAAGTCTCAAACTCTGTTTCCTTTGTTTAGCATGAGCAGTAAATAAACTTCAGTCATCTGGCTCACACAGTTTAATGTGTGAATTCTGTGTATACATTTATAGCTAAAACTTTACTTTCTCTTTTGAATTGTCTTTTTATCAGTTTTATTCATCAGCTCTAGGCAATGAACCTCAAATGGAAGGAGGGAAACATACATATAGCTCAAGTATGTGGTGAGATGGAGTTTGTACATGGAGGGAAAATAGCCATTTGATGGTCAATTATGCAGTTTTAGGGCAAGGTCCAAGTTGTATTTTACTCATACCAATGAGAAGTCGGCATTGATTAAACTACCATCTGAAGTGCAAGAGTACAGTGCTCCTAAAGACCCAAATATCCAAGACACTCTCATAACAAGAAGATATTACCTGGCATGAATTTGGCCCTAAGATCTTGGAAACATGGAGGGACAGAAGGCGGAGAATTTATGAGCAAATAAAAATCTGAAAAAAACTTAACTCTCCCTATTGTAAGCAAGGGAAGAGACTTTTATCTTTTTCCCTCCTTTTAAGAAATGTTTTCGTTTCTTTCATGCATGTGTTTCTAACTCATTTATAAGATTATTTCTTTGTTGCTTTGTATGTCCCTCCCCCACAGTGTAACCCCCGCTTTCACTATATTTGATGTCAGTATAACATGTGGAGGAGATGGGGACAAACAAGTCGTTTAAGGATTCAGGTGGACCTGTTGCAACAATGAGAAGTACAAAATGTCATGTCAAAACCAGCTTTACAATGTCGGTGTGGGGGGGGGGGTATGATTGGGTGGGGGGGAGGGGGGAGGCTGGGAAGGGAGGTGAAGGGTAAACAAAGGAGGAGGCTGCAATGCTTGGTAAGAAATGTATGCATTATCCTGCCAATGTAATTGTAACCCCTCTGTACAGTATGTTCTCAAATTAAAAAAAAAAAAAAAGAAATGTATTTCTCTGACTCTTCAGATGTTTGTAAATCTTACCATGGTAATTGGCACCTGTTAGTCTCAGCTAAGTCTCAGGTGCTATCTTTTTTGTTTGGTATCCATCTAGGGATATCTTCCTCATCTTCTAGTTCCCATGGGAGAGGAAGTGCCTAACATTGGAAAGCTCACAGTGCTCTAATAGTTGAAACGAATGGTTCTCATCAAACTCTGAGAACTTTGTCTCTCCAAGGAAAAGCCAGTTAGCTAACACAGGTGGTCTCTCCCCCCTCCCCACCCCTTCCATGATAAAGTTACAATGACCTGCTTCTTCAGGTCCTTTTGCTAATTAATGTTTCTCTAGAAAACATGCATGTATGGGTTGTTTCTGTTTGTTTGAACAAAGGAGTAGGATTCCTTTCTGTCTTTTCAATCTCTTAGTGGATTGCCTGTGATGCATTCTGATTTATGTTTATTTGATAATAAAAGTGTTTTCTTCCTTTACTACCAAGGTGAAGAGGATTTTTTTTTGATTAGGGGAAGATTTTGTTTTAAATGATACTTCCCTAATAAAAACCTGTTATTGGGCCTCTTTCTAAATCAGAGTGTTTATCTTCTGAGTTGTGCAGCTTTGAGATTGTGAGGGCTAACAATAAAAATAATTTCCACACAAATTGTTTACCAGGAGACGCATCCTTTCCTGTCACAAAGTTACTCTCTGGCTTGCTCAAAGATCTGTGTTGGGGGTAGGCTAATCTTTCAATGGGAATACAAATGAATTTGTATTGCTATTTATGATTCTGTCCAAGATGCGGTACTTCATGAAAAAAGTTCTGTGGAACCACTGTTCTGATGGCCTAAACTTCTGAGGAATGTGACAGAGCAAAAGTGGTTGACAATTGAGAAGGAGAATTGATAACATAGGAAAACATGGGTCTGGCTCCTGATGGGTAGTCCCAATTCATTTCCCTCTAAAATGCTGCTCACCATAGATTTGAAAAAGTGAGCCTTGACTTTGAGTGCTAGGTTCCCTTAGAGACATTATACCAGGGACTAGAGGGCTGCTTTCATAAACACACTAACTTTTCTCTTGCACATATCTGATGGGTAATTGAACACAGGATAAAAGCTTGATGTCTCCCTTCATACTGTATCAGTCTCCATTATTACTTAAAACATTAGGTCAGATTCTCACTCATGTAGTTGTGTTAATCATTTAAGAGTACTTATCTAAAACTAGTAACATAGTTCTGCATTTACCTAATCTATCTTCTTGAAGGTTGAAGACATAGGAATAACTATTTTCAAGATTTTAGGATTGATCTGATGTTACACACCTGTAATCCCAGCACTTGGGACCTTGAGGCAGGAAGATTGCAAGGCCAACTTGGACTATATAATGTGATTCTGTAATAAAGAAAGACAGAGAAAGGAAGGGAGGAAGGGAGGAAGGGAGGAAGGAAGGAAGGAAGGAAGGAAGGAAGGAAGGAAGGAAGGAAGGAAGGAAGGAAGGAAAGAAAAAGAAAGAGAAAGAGAAAGAAAGGGAAGGGAAAAGAAGGGAAGGGAAGGAAAGGAAAAGATTGACTAGAACATCATAATCAACAGAATGTCACATACCATATTTTACTATGTTGTATTACAGATCACAGGAATGGCACCTATAAGTCTCCCATCATTGTCCTAAACCTGAAGAAGGGCAGTTGTCACCTCAAATAACTCCATTTTGTCTCTTTACTAGGAGTAGGAATCATCTAGCTCTAATCAACTGCTGTTTGCTGTCTGGCTGTGTGTACTGATACTTTTATATGGACTTCAAATGATGTCATAAATATTCAAATAGCCCTTGGGGGAAAAGGTTCCCTGGCCCAGTACCTGTACTTTTCTTTCTTTGTTCTTTTTTTTTTTTTTTTTGGTTGGTAGTGGGGCTTGAACTTGGGGCCTGAGCACTGTTGCTGAGCATTTTTGCTCAACACTAGTGTTCTACTACTTTGAGCCACAGCTGTACTTCCAGTTCTTCTGAGTAGTTTATTGGAGACAAGAGACTTATGGACTTCCCTGCCTGGGCTGGCTTAGAACTGTGATTCTCAGATCTCAGCCCCCTAAGTAGCAAGGATTAGAGTCATGAGCCACCAGTGCCTGGCTTGGAAAGTAGTTCTTTCAAGTTGGCTAGACCCACTATCTTCCCATTGGGACCATGCACTGTCTTATCTCTTTACTGTTCAGAGCCACAACAAATAGCCAAATCTGATCTTCTTGAATCCCCAGAGTGGAGCCCTTAGTCTAAGACTTCAGTAACAGAAGAAAGCTAGGGAGAATGGGGGTTCTAGGGAAAGGATTTTCCTTTATGTTAGAAGAAGAGAAGCACACGGAGAGTTCTTTGACAGCTCCCATTCCCTCTTCTACTGGAGCCCCCACCCTTTCCTGCCATGAACACAGTTATGATGCCTAAAGCTGTGGCAGCCACCACAATTGAAAAAAAAATCAATATGAGATGTATGCCTTTGTTGTGCAAATTGCCTATGTCGTGTAACTTCTGGGAAGTAGAAAGTAAAACAGATTATTTCTATTTGTATTGTTTTATTGTTTTTAAATAAAAAAATCTCAATTTCATGGTGTATAATTTACTATAAAATTTTACATAGAATCTCTTTACATGTGCTTCTTTCTTGGTAGTTTTATACTCAGGTAAGGGAGAGTATTTCCACTGAAGGGGCCTATAAACAACTGTTTTCCCAAAGCTCGAGACTTTAAACATTCTTACCATTTTTTCCTAGAAGAACTACCCAAATAGATTCATTAGTTATGGAAAAATAAGTAATAAAGGCATACCTTTTCTCTACCTGGAAATAAAAGCTGTAAAGTGCTCTTACTGTATGCTTTAGACAAGAATCTAGATGTGAGCAGGGCGCCGGTGGCTCATGCCTGTAATCCTAGCTACTCAGGAGGCTGAGATCTGAGATCGATGTTCAAAGCCAGCCCGGGCAGGAAAGTCCATGAGATTCTTATCTCCAATAAACCCAGAAACCCATGAGATTCTTATCTCCAATAAAACCAGAAAACCAGAAGTGGTGCTGTGGCTCAAGTGGTAGAGTGCTTGCCTTGAGCTGAAGAACGCAGGGACAGCACCCAAGCCCAGAGTTCAAGCCCCATGACCAACAAAAAAAGAAAAAAGAATCTAGATGTGCTGTTTGCTAATGTAAGACATTTGCAAGTATTTGCAGATATAAGTAAGACTTTCTCTTAAAAGTTTGGACAAAGTGCCCTATGTTCTCAGTGAGAATAGCTGTGAGAAATCCTCACCAGCATCCCTGGAAACAGAGAAATGGGGAACCTGAGCAGCAGGTCTGAAAGAAGGGTGGGGAAATCTTTTCTTAGGTGAGTATAGCTAGATTCCTCTTTGATCTGAGTAAGTTGCCCTTTCTATATGCTCAAGGCTCTATGACCTTGCCAGGACCTTCCTAAACTTACTACTCAGTGGGCTGTGAAATTAACCACTTGTAATAACTGAAGCAAATCATTCTGTTTCATTTCCCCATCCTGGAACATTATCAGTGTCTTGCCTTTACTTGAGGGTAGGCAGGGAGCTACAGGAAATGATACCAAGGAGGATAACAGAGGACCCAGGCCCTGCAGGAGACAATGTGCAGCCTGTGAGCCATGACATGCAGGGGGGAACCAACAACTCCCAGGATGCACTTAGTATGCTGGAAAAAAAAAAAATATATATATATATATATCCCACAGAGAATGGGCTTTCTGTTGACCCATAGAATGGACGGGAGTTCAAAGTCATCATGACTTAAGGTGTTAATGAAAAAAAAATCTCAGAAAGTTTGGCTAAAGTGATTACACATGGCTAGGGTCAAAGCTATGGGAGTCCAACCTTCTTCCTATTTTCAAATAGTGGCTTTTTCCCTCTTTTTTTTTTTTTTTAAAGCTATTTTTCCTTTTAGGATTCTCTCTAGTCTATCAGGCTTGCTTGAATCCCACCTTAGGCTAGTGGTACCTCCTTCTGCTGAGAATTCTATGCTGTGTGTCTCTGCCTTCCATGGCAGATTTGGATTGAGAGTGAGTCCCAAGTAGCCTAGCGCTTAGGGTCCCAGTCAACAGAACAACATGTTTTCACATCCTTGTAGCCTCAGGGAAAGGAGGAAGGGGACAACTAGGTTTCTTTACACAAATATTTGAGATAGAGGCAAGTTAGGGCTAGTTACTAGCGATATAACAGGAAAAAAGAAAGCAAGGACTTACCAAATTGTCCACTGACTGGAACTGAAAGGCCAAAGGTAGGCATCAGCACAGACATGGAGCTCCCAGCCAGCTTTCCCCGAGAGCCTGCATGCCAGCCATCTACTTCCAAACAAGAGGAAGAGAAACATACTCAGTTCCACCCACTCAACAACACAGTGGTCAAAAGTTAGTGTGGATTCAGAAAGCCTAGCTTTAATTTTAGCATACATTTTCCAAATTCAGTTTCCTCATTTAAAAAATGAGGACCATAAAAATGAGTTCATAATATACTTGTAATGAGTTAAATTAGCAATTTCTCAATTCATGATTGCTGTCATTTTTAAAAATATGAGGTTGCAGCTGACAGCATCCTCTTGACTCTATCCTCTTCTTGTCTTGTATAAATTATTATTTAATAGAAGTCATTTCCTCCTTCAGTTCTACATGAAGTCCAGTCACACCCATTCATCAAGGCCAGAGTAGTCTTTTTAGATATTACTCTGCTGAAGCAACCTCTCTTTTTAACTTGAAACACTGTCTGCCATAGCTCATATGGAACTTGTAATTTGTTATATAGTATGGGGTAGTGATTAAAAGCATAATTTCTAAAGACCAGTTACGAATTTGAATCCTAACACTGCCACTGTACTAGTATCAGTCATGCTACCCAAAGCTCTGTGCCTTAGTTCATGGAGGTAGGAATTGCAGGAGTTATAGGCATTCCAGCTGTTGATTGATAAAGAATAAGATAGGCTAATACATGAGATATTCTTAGAGCATCATCAGGAGTAAGCAAGAATCAGTTACTATTAATACCCGTATCCTATGATCTGTTGTATAATATTTTCTCTTCTGTTGTCAGACATTCTTGCATTTATATTTTGATGCTCTAATCAAAGTGTCAGCTCTTGAGGATAGAGCTGTGCCCCCTTCCATGCCCTCAGATTTCTGCACTGTCTGTAATACCCACCTCTGTACTATATTGAGAATATCCAGTAATTTGTGGATGCACAAATTACTGAGCTCCCATGACATGCCAAACACTCTAGTAACTCTTCTCTTAGAGTCTAGGGTTATACATGACAACAAGATAAATACACTCTATAAATACTTGATATACAAAAGACTGCCTTTCCAAATTTCCCAGTGCTTTATTCGGACAAATACTGACAAATAATACCAAAAACATGGAAGGGAATCAAGGAAATCCATCTTATTTCTTTTCCTGCTCTTTGCAAATAAGAGGGATTTGATCATAGGATACAGAGCAAGGGCAATTATTCTCAGTACAAGATTATTTCTATCTCAGCTCACAGTTAGGATATAGTCGTTCACAAAGATCCCAGTTTGTCTTTTTCTCTCCAGCTCCATGAGCTCTGATTGAGGAAGGAAACTGAATCTAGCAGTATGTTTTTGGGTTTAATTTTGCTGTTACTTTTACACGAACAATAAGCCCACTTTGGGACACAATTTTTCATAGATAGCTTAAAGCAAAAGTAGATGAGGAACACACCTTAGTAAATCAATTATTTTTCCCCTTGTACCATGAAATCAATATCTCTCCCATTGCTCATTTTATGCTGTTCTGAAATGGGAGTAAAATCCATTCAGCCAAGGAGAGGCCTTCTGCTCTTGATGAGGCCTAGGCCATACTTCTCTCCAACACTTACCAAGGATGAGCAAGGCTGCCCACAGCAACATGGAGGACTGCTCCAGTAGCTGGAGGTGGAGTTGTTGTGAGAGAAAGGCCAGGAAAATCAGACAGACAAAGCAACAGGTGTCCCACTGCCAGCCCACGGGAGTGAGTCCTGTACCCGGCTCTGTAATATGTCTTTGAGTGTCGCTGGTTACATAATGAGGAAAAAAGAGGAAGTAAGGGGCTCTCCTTTAAAACATTCAATAGCATATTACTCACATGGTAGAATCTAGAAGTCAATACACAGAGAGAGAGTGAGGGGGCAGAGTGGGGGAAGGAGGGGAGAGAGGAGAGAGAGAAAAGGAGAGAATGAGAGAGATTTTGATATTTTATTTTATGGTGCTGGTCCTGGTGCTCAAAATAGGACCAGGGTGCTATCCCTGAGCTTTTTTAAATTTCAAGGTAGTGTTCTGCCACTTGAGTAACACCTCCATTTACAGCTTTTTGGTGGTTAATTGGAGATAAGTGTCTTGCAGATTTTCCTGCCCAGCCTGGCTTCGAACTGTCATCCTTTGATCTCAGCCTCCTAAGTAGCTGTGATTATAAGCATGGGCCTCTAAGTGCCCAGTCCAAACCAGTATCTAAGAGTGTTATTTAAGTCCTGTTCTGATATCCTTATATGAAGAGCTTTCCCAGGCTTTAAGTTTTTCTATTTTCAGAAACCTGTTAGCTTCTGACATTCCAGAAAACTGCAACTTAATACTTTCTGCTAGATACCAGGTAAGACTGAGGACCCATTGAGAGTCACATAATCTGAAGTTAAGCTGAAATGCTACCTATTCTATTAGAAATGTTCTCCTCTGCCCAGTTATGCAACGTTGGATCAACATCTATAAATCAATAAACACAATATAGCACATCAACATAAATAAGAACAAGAATCATAAAATCACCTCAGTTGATGCAGAAAAAGTCTTCAGTAAAATTCAACAACCTTTTAAGATAAAAGTGGTGAAGAAACTAGGAATAAAAGGGATGTGTTTCATACAAGGGTAGATAGGATACGCCAATAGCCAATATAATACTACATGGAGAAAAATTCAAATCATTACCCAAAGCCAAGAAGGAGACAGAGTGTCTTTTCTCCCCACTTCTTTTCAATATATTACTGAAATTCCTGGACAGAGAAGTAAGAGAAAGAAATAAAAGGGAATATGTAGATAAGGAAGAAGTCAGATTATCCTATTTGCTGATGGCATGATCCTAAACCTAAAGAACCTTAAAGATTCTACTCTTGTAATAAGACACAAAATCAACACACTAATATCAGTAGATTTTCTTTTTTTCTTTTTTAATTTTTTTTATTGTAAAAATACTGTACAGAGGGGTTACAAGTACATGGGCAAGATAGTAAGTACATTTCTTATCAAGCATTGTAGCCTCCTCCTTTGTTTACCCTTCCCATCCCTTCCCATCCTCCCTCCCCACCCAATCCCCCCCCCCCCAAGTTGTAAAGTTCATTTGATTTTCTGTATACCAACAGTGAATAGACTGAGAAAGAAATCAGGAAAGCAATTATATTCATGGTAGCCTCAGGGAATAAATTTAATCAGGGAACTGAAAAACTTCTACAGTGAAAACGATAAAACCTTCACAAAAGACAATTGAAGAAGAAGAATGAGTGGATCAAGAAAATGTGGTACATACATACAATGGTGTATTATTCAGCCATAAAGAATGAAATTACATTGTTTGCCAGGAAATGGATGGAACTAGAGTATGTCATGTTAAGGGGAGTAAGCTGGGTTCAGAAGGACAAAAGGTGTATGTTTTCTCTCATATGTAGATGTCAGATCTAAGATAAAGTGATGTGTAAATATACCCAGATACATATACATATATATATAGAGAGAGAGAGAAAGAGAGAGAGAGAGACAGACAGACAGACAGACAGACAGACAGACAGACAGACAGACAGAATATGTTTGTAATTGTAGAATCTTTTGAGGGCGTTAGGGAGTGGAGAAAGAATGCTAGAGGGTGATCAACCCCAAAATCCATTGCACTCGTGAAAGAAGATAGCAAAATGAAGCTCACTGCAAGCAGCTGAATACTAGAAAGTAGTGGGTATAGAGAGAGCAAGAGTAAAGCAGGAAATTAATCGGATTAAAATAGTGGATATGGATGTGTGCAATATCATAGTGAAACCTCTTTGAGTAATTAGCATACACCAGAAATGAAAAGCAAGAATGTAAAACAGGTCCTGTCTGGGCTCTGGGTGCTGCTGGGAAAAGGGAGGACAAACAAAGAGGGTGAAGGAGGGTGAATATGGCCAACATACTTTGCATACATCTGTGGAAATGGAACAGTGGAGCTTGTTTAGATTGGTTTGAGCAAGGGGAATAAATGGAGAGTGACAGAGGGGTGAGCCACCAATCAAGGTCTATCAAATGCATATATGAACTTGTCAAAATGAAATACCTTTATATAATCAATTGGTACTAATAAAATGTTTATTTTAAAGAAGAAGAGAAATACTTTCCTCTGGTTGCTGTTACAGCTGTGGGAACCTCCCCAGCTGCCCATCTAGACATCGGTCATGAGACAGCCCGCATTTCTGACCTATATGAAAATATCCTGACTCATCTGTCCCAGGGGAAGCCACAACCTTTGATCTGAAAGGAGATGGTTGGAAGACAAAAGTGCAGCCCCATCTTGCTTCCTATAACAGACCATGAGTTTTCAAAGTTCTTAGAATCTAACGTGTGCTACTGAAATGTCTTGGCAAATACATATTGAGCACATAACTATATCACAGGTATGGTGTTACATGCTGGGAACATAGTAGAAACCAAGACTCAACACACTCCCCATTCTAGTGAGTGAGACAGAAAATCTGCAGGGAAGTTCCCACAGAGGGAAGGTGTTCAAATAGTTCAGTGAGAGGGAAAACTGACCCGGGGGACCAGAATTAGCAGAGGATTCCAAATGGAAGTAAAATCCAAGTGGAAACAATATTATTCTAAGACTGAGAGATTATGGTGGATTTGTTTTTTTGGGGGGAGGTCCGGTCATGGGGCCTGAACTCTGGGCCTGGGCACTGTCCCTCAGCTCTTCAGCTCAAGGCTAGCGCTCTACCACTTGAGCCACAGCGTCACTTCCAGCTTTTTTCTTTTTTCTTATGTGGTGCTGAGGAATCGAACCCAGGGCCTCTGGCAAGCAAGGCATGCGCTCTACCACTGAGCCACCTTCCCAGCCCTGATTATGGTGCATTTGGATGAAGGGTGCCTGCCAACACCACCCCACCGTCCTCACCTAAGAATACATGACCTTTGACCTTCCCTTGAAGGAGTTTTGTTTTTTTAACTTTTTTTTTTTTTTTTTTGGCTGGTGTTGGGGCTTGGGTGCTGTCCCTCAGCTCTTCAGCTCAAGGCAAGCACTCTACCACTTGAGCCACAGCGCCACTTGCAGGAGTTTTTCTAATATAACATTTATGCACCTATTTGTAATAGTTTCTTTTTCTTCCTGTTAGTACTGTTCAACTATATATTATTCAACAATAATATTGAACTTTAGCATTGCTCTAGGCAACACTATGACCTTAGAAGTGTAAAGAGATGAATGAAATACATCTTCTTTAAATTACTTGATGCTGGGAATATGTCTTAATGGTAACATGCACGAAGGCCTGGGTTCAATTCCTTAGTATCACATAAACAGAAAAAGCTGGAAGTGGCACTGTGGCTCAAGTGGTAGAACACTTGCCTTGAGCACAGAGAGGCTCAAGGACAATGCCCAGGCCCTCAGGTCAGGACCAGCAAAATAAATAAAATAAAATAAAAAATAAATTACTTGAAGAAAGTCAATGTGGGAAGGACCATGGTGCGCATAGCTAGGTACAAGAACTGTAGGGACACAAAGATCACCAAGGTGGCTAGCACTCAAGTGCTTTGCCTTCTTGCGCTGTAGCCTTTCTAGCTGCCTTCATTTGTCCTATGGGTGTGGGTATAAAGTGTCATGAGGAACCTAGATTGTTGTACAGTCCCACTTATCTGAAGGGATAGTACTGGGGCTTGAACTCAGGGTCTTGTGCTTGTGCTCTGCCATTTGTGTTGTGTGTCCAGTCCTTTTGGCTTTAGTTATTTTTATAAGGTCTTGTGTTTTTGTCCAAGGTTGGTGTCAGACTGTGATCCTCCTATCTCTGCCTCTGTCTCTTAAGTAGTTGGGAATATAGGTGTGAACCACTGCACTCACTTGGCTTTACCTCCTATTAGTTGTATGACTTTGATGGAGTATTGAACTTCAGTTTAAGGCTGGAAAAAAGGAGATTAAAATGTCCACTTTAAAGGGAGGTTAGTGATGTGTACATAATAAATACAATAATGATGTAGAACTCTTGGCCCAGTGCCTAGTACACTGAACAACCAGAGATTACTAACTATGATCAAGTAGCCATTTTATAATAATAGAAACTACAACAATAATAACCTGGAAAGTGCTTTAGAACTGATACAATGTTCTTCTGATGTTTATATCCTTGTATCCCTTATGACATTGGTAAAGCATATTTTACATAACTCAAATGTTTCTTGATTTCTGAATGGTTATGGTGAAACATTTGTTGAAAGTTGCAAAAAGTTCATGTCCCTGCGACATGGTATGCATGCATCCTTTTGTTTTTGGTATTGCAAGATGCTCCAGGATCATTCTGCACCATCCTTCCCAACTCTAGGAACAGCCATTTCCTCATCAAAACCTGGTTCCTTTGAGCTTGGAACTGTATTGAGACACCAGGCTCTCAATACAAAATACAGTCTTTACTACAAGGGAAGGAGGGAGATCACATAGTTATTTCTGGTGGTACAGGGATTTGAAATGAGGATCTTACACTTGCTAGGCAGTTATTCCACCATTGGAACCATACTCTTAGCCTGAAATTACACTTTTTTGTGGTACTGGGGTTTTGAACTCAGGACTTCATGTGTGGTAGGCAGACCATTTACCACATGAGCCACATACCAAGGTTTGTTTTTTTTTTTTTTTTTTTTGGAAATTACGTATTTTAAGTAAGTTATAGAGTCTGTGTTCTCAGCAGTGCTTTGGGAGCTGGAAAATACTAGACAGATAAATGTATTATTTGGGGGGGGAGGGGCGGTCCGGTCGTGGGGCCTGAACTCTGGGCCTGGGCGCTGTCCCTCAGCTCTTCAGCTCAAGACTAGCACTCTACCACTTGAGCCACAGAGCCACTTCCAGCTTTTTTCTTTTTGCTTATGTGGTGCTAAGGAATTGAACCCAGGACCTCATGCCTGCAAGGCAAGCGCTCTACCACTGAGCCACCTTCCCAGCCCATGTATTATTATTTTTATGACTAGCTTCTGCTACAAAACCTGTGGTGAAGTTTATGATGGTTTCTATAGCTGTGTGTTAGTGATGGAGGAACAATCACTTGGAATAAGCAACTGGGTTTCACATATAAGAAAATATATTTCAATTAGATGTCTATGGAGGCAGTATGATCTTGGAACTTTATTTCATTTTCCCTGCCTGCCCATAAAATATACTACTAATTTATAGTGATAAAATATCATGCTTTTAGAGACTTTTCTGTGACTTTATGCTGAAAAATCCACCATCTTCAGGAACATACGGATATTTTTGCTCAAAACCTGGGACCTAAAAGAGAATAAATTTCCATCAATTTTATTTTATGTAGAAATCGAATTTCTTACTACTTCACTTCCATTGGTTAAAACAGTTAAAATTTTGAGAAGAGAATAACCAAATTTAAAAAAACAACTAAACTGTAAACTTTCATTAGATTTTCTGACTTCCCAAATTTAGCAATTTATTTGAAAGCCATGTGTTAAATGATTTAAAATTTAGATACTAAGGTAAAGTCATAAGCCCTGTGGTAAATATTATAAAACTTTGTATTATACGACTTTAGACTTTCACTTTTAGCTTGAACTTTGCATCACAAAAACATTTAACAGAGAAAACTGCTTTAGAAAACTGGCAAGTGTGCTCTATGGGAGTGAAGTCGGCTTACTCTTTACCCATTTGCTCTGTTCTGGTTTGATTCTTGTCATAGACTGGTGCCCCTGGCCTCTATTTTAATCTGACTTAGCCTATTTCAAATAGACTTTGCAAATCCAAAGCCTATGGCAATATAGAGTGAAGAGAGTGAGGTATTAGAAAAATTTTATTTATTTATTGCCCAAATGCTTAAAATCCAATTATTTTGCACTGAACTATTGGGCATGTTTGTGACAAGACTAGCATGTATTTGAAATTATATTTTAAATCCAAATTTGAAAAAGATAAATGGAATGCAGACCTAATTAATTATTCACTTTTCCCTCAGTATTCATTAATTCTTAGTTGGAAATTGGAAACCTGACATTTCTCCTGCAACTGGAAATGGGTGTCAGAGCTTCACATTTTACCTTGTGTATGAAACACAGGATTCAGCTTTGTGTTCTTTAAATGGTTGCCTTATTTAGTTTTATTGCTTCATAAAGGCAAACAGCTATTTGCAAATGCAGGCACTTCTAACCCTGGAAAGGAATTTTGCACAATAGTTTTTATATTTAGGATCACTTCTGAGATCTTTACAGAATGCTGGCATTCCTCCATTGTTGTATTGTTCTTTGATGTTGCCTTGCTCTTCAATTATTTCTATTTGTAACTCTCCAGTCCCGCTATCAGTATGAAAAAAAAAGGCCAATTTAACCATGCTGGTTTATTTCCAGCATTTTATTTACTGAATTCATTATTTTAAAATTTCACAATTTGGGATATGCAGTTCAACCATTCTTTTCATTTCTCTAAGCTGATTTTGCTGAATAGGATAATAATTTGCGAGTAATTATTCATGGATGCTCATCTGAGAAGTAGTGGAAGTGCTTAAGTAGATTGTATTGTCCACTAAAAAGTCTGTTTGGTCTTTAGTGAGATGCTAAAGCCAATGTTATTCATTGGGTAACATAAAGTTGCTTTAATTCATGATACAAGCAAGCCACCTGGAGTCTAACAAAATGCATGAGGCAACTAACTTATAAAGAGAAAAAATTCTTTTGTAGTTTGGAGGTTCTTAGACATGAGCCAACTACCTTGGCTCAATTCTGATCATGGCAGCAGATGGTATTGGGTAGGGGTTACATGTGTCCGAGCAAAAGGTCACATCTCAAACCAGGATCAGAAGGGGGTGGGCAAAACTCAGGCTTTCATAACAATGCTGTCATGAAAACTGTCAAGGGGTCCCATGAGAACTACCCTCTAAGTACCCACCCCCCCAATGATCTAATAACCTCTCATGGAACCCAAAGGTCCTCAATGTTATCACTGTAGGAAACAACCTTTAGAAAACACTAAAATTATATTCAGGCCACTTAAATTTTTGTGTCAAGTTGATCACTGTACCTTGCATCTTATTCATTAAGAAAATGTTAATCTCTTTGCATTTCTAGCCTTAAGAATTTATGACCTCACCTTTCACTAAAAGAAAAAAAGCACTGAGTCTGAGATATAGTCTAGTTCTAAAATTTAAGCACAGATTGCAGGTGTATGATGTAATGGTGGATTTTAATTCTTTATCTCCATCCTCTTTACTAATGTTTCCACTCAGCATTTGACTTTCTCAAGGCTTTGGTAGAATGAAAAATGGCCACAGATTCCTCTCTTCCATACATCCATACCCTTATGATGTGACTTTGTACATATTTCTTGTTTTCTCTTTTTGGTTTGTTTGCTTGTTTGGTTGGTCATTGGGCTTGAACTCAGGGTCTAGGCACTGTCCCTGAGCTCTTTTGTTCAAGGCTAGTGCTCTACCACTTTGAGCCACACTACCACTTCCAGTTTTCTGATGATTAATTGGAGATAAGAGTCTCATGGACTTTCCTGCCCTGGCTGGCTTTGAACCAGGATCCTCAGATCTTGGTCTCCTGAGTAGCCACCAGCTACTGGTGTGAGCCACCAGAGCCCAGCTCTTTGGATATTTCTAAAATGTGGACTCTATTTCTCTAGCTCTTGAATACTGTTTGACCTTGTCTCTTGTAACATGGTGGGAATATACTTTAGCCTCTGGCCCTGGCACAGTTCCTGAAATACATAATTTCCTGAATTATAGGAAAGCTAAGATCAACATTTGTTCTAATATTTGCTGTTTTGCCTTAGTTCCTGACACTGAACCCCTAGTCTCCTTGGCATTCCCTGGGTGATAAGACCATTTTTTCTTCTAATGACGTGCCTCTTGGTGCAGTCTTGAAGCATTTCAGGAGGGCAACAGGTTAGAGGTCAAGTCATGAATAGAAGCTTAGACTTGTAGTTTTACCTCACCACACGTACATCCTCCCTAATTACCAAGTAGGGAAGATAGAATGGAGACTGAGTAACTAATAGCCCATGTCTGTAAGATGAAACCTTCCTAAGAGTCCCTGACATAGGCATCAAAAAGTCTCTAAGTTGTTGAACATGTCCCCTACCTCAATGGGAGAGAAACTCCAACTTTAACTTACGTGCCTCTTCACTTGGTTTCCTGTCTATGTTCTTTATCATATGATGTTGTAATAAACCAGCCAAGATACATTAAAATGTTCTCCTCCCTGAGTTCTATGAATACCCAGCAGCACGGAGTCCAACTCCAGGAGACTTGATGTGAACTTCTCTTGGTCACTGACTATAACAACTCAAGTCTGCTGGGAGAGGCTGTCCACTGTGGAACTAAGAATCATTGTCTAGAAGATTTCCAAGAAGGGATGCCAAGGATACTGGTATTTACTAATTCCCATTTCCTCTGGAATAGGTTCTAAAGAGATGAAATATCCTTTTGTTTATAGATATGTTTAAATATAGAGCAACATTGTGGCTAAAATACATAGAACATTGTCCAGGGACTTTTAAGACTTTCTGTTCTATGAATAGTGTTCCTAGCGTCTGTGTCCTAGGAACTGTTACTCATGGGAACTTACCTATTGAGTATTCCCTGCCTCCATCTGCTGAACTGTGTCTTTCATTGGTTGTAGCCTGCTGAACAATGTTTACTTAATTTCTTTCCCCATGCAAATTCTCATGAAATGATTACAGAAGGATGATTATAGAGGATGATATGCCTTCTACATCTTGCTAAGATCCAAGTATTTCTGATATCTGTCAACAGAGTACCTTGTATCTAGTTTGTATCTCTATGTGGGTTCCCATAGTTTCAATTCTACACTTACCTTTCAAACACTCATTCATACGCTCTAAAAACCTATTGATTCTCACCTTGAGCAGAAATACCAATCTCCTCATCATTAAATGAGTCCATAAGTAAAAGCAATTAAGATAAAAAAGCAGCACTCACAAGAAATAAATCAATGAAAAAGAAATAAAATGTCCATCTGTGTCAAACTCAGCATCTATGGAATTGATCTAGTCTATTTTTGAAATACATACATTTACCTTCTCCTTGAGCCAGTGGGCCTCAATGACTCCAACGATTGATCTTATGAGTAACTAAGTAAGCAAATACTCTGTACTCTGAGGCCCAAATTTATCAATGACCTCATTCAAATATTTCAGGGAGTTTATTTGGAAAGAAGTGTCAGGGTGGGTTCTCAGCTGAGTGGAAAATGTCTTTCCTAGGTAAAGATTTCATGTTGAGGCATGGAACTTCTTGGAGGCAAGGAAGAGAGTATCTCCATGAGCAGATGATCAGCTTTCTCCCTTACCTAAGCCTCCCTTTTCCTCATTCTCATTCCAGATCCATTCATCATTCCCTTTATCTTCTGAACACAGTTCATTCCCTTCTACAAAATCGAGATTATCCATTAGGGAGAGGTTAGCCCGTGGGAATCCCAAAGAGTTTGCCTGTTCTTCCAACCATTAGGGAAGATTTGGTCCTTAGCAACCCAAAGACCTGTTTTGCCTTCTAGAAAGTTCCAGCTCCCATGCGACTTACACAGCAAGTATGGACCAAGGATATCTCCTGTCATGTTTTTGTAAAAACTATGAAACTAGTACAGGGCTTCCCTAGAATATATTGCTACCTTGAAAACAAGTGGGACACACAACACTTGTTTGCATAGATATGAGCTGGCTTCTTGAATTCGAGAGCTGCTTTGTATGAAGTGCTATGGATACAATGGTTTCTATCTAGCATATGATTTCTGTCATTTTCTGACTGTGCATTGTCACCAGGATGGGGAGGAAGTAAGTCTTTTAAAGTCTGCAAAGGGTTTCTCTGGACAGTCATACTTAAATTTCAAATGATAAGCATAATTGTACTGGGCTGGACTCTGTATCTTGTTTTCTCCTCACAATCATTGATAGAGAATATTGTTATATCTGTGTCAAGACATCTCAAAGTTGAGCCAAATTGTACCCTCTTGCTGCCAAAGAAGAGGTGTGATGCTTGGTAAATCTCTTTGGATGTTTGGAAGCAACATATTCCTCCCTTAAGAGGAGTCCTCTTATCCATTAACTGTCAGTGTTGAATGGGGCAAGAGAAAGCTCTACAACAATTCCAGATAGTCAGGGAAGCATCTCACCATATGGATTTATGACTCATAGACCTGACATCACCTTTATTACAAATCTGGATGTTGTATGGTCCTCTCATGAGCCAAGGGAGGAGAATTAAAGTATAGACTCTAAAGATTTTAGAGCAAAACTATACTCTAATAGCATTTGTATGACATTACATTTTATTAGAAATGTAATGCTTCACTGTGGCTCATCAAGTGACTACAAGGAACCACAGAATCCTCACTGCTTATCTTGGGTGAAGTGTTGCCTAACCACAAGCTGCACACACACAGCAGCAGCAATCCATCCACAAGAGGAAATATAGATCTAGAGGCCCTGGCTCAAGCAGCCACAGGGCTTGGGCTGCATGCTTTCTCTCATGTGGTGCATATCTATAGCCTTAGGTACAACACTGTGTAACTAGTTAACAAAAGAAGAAAAATCGGGTTTGTTTTGCAGATAGTTTTTCATGATGTACTGGCAACAACTAGAAGTGGACAGCCACATTATCACAACCCCAATCAGGAGTATTCCTGAAAGAAATGGATAAATGGAGAAAGGAAGAGTGGGTGGATGCAGTCATAATGCTCCATGTTCATAGGTGAAGGTGAAGCCTGGTAACTTGAGGGGATGGGTGAGGTTGGGAGAGATAGAAGCAAATGATGGCTTTGAACAAAATGTATGATACTCACAAATTGACATATTGAATGGAAACCTCTTTGCACAACAACTTAAAGATAATTAAAAAATAAGATAAGTAAATAAACTCAGGAAGGAAGAAAGGAAGGAAAGAAGGGAAGGAGGAAGGGAGGAGGAAAGAAAGAAATTCTTTAAGGGGACAGAACATAAAACACTCAAATTCAGTTTGACCGGAAGCCAAATCAGTTGTGGTTCATGCATCTGTACAGATGAGGTTACTGAGCTTTCTGTCACTGTCCTAGAAGTCTAGCCTTTAGCTGGAGATGTGAAAATGGCCCAGAGACAGTTAGTTTCCAGAGCAGAAGCTCTTTAAAAGGGCTGGGTCAGAAAGGTGAATTCCTTAATACCAGCAAGCAGGACATGCAGCAGAACATGCATTGCCTTCCCTGCACCCAGGGTGCAAACATTTTGAATACTCATGGAGAAGACATCACCTCCAAACAGGTATGCATCATTATTTCAGAGGTGGAAATTTGTATGAGTAAAAGAACAAACTAGAAACAGAGATACATGGGCAGTCTGAGACGACTGACAACAGCAGAAACACCTAATATCTGAAAGGTTGAGAAATTCCAGATATTTCCAGGCACCTTTTACCTGTGTGACAACATGCAATTGTCACAAAAGCCTTTTGAGGTAGATGCCATCACTCCCTTCACGGGCAGGGAAGAACCGGCACAGGGAGGGAACACATGACAGAGAGAGGAATCACTTTTTTTGGTTCTAGCTTGTTTTTGACCTTTGTTCCCACTATCCTAAAAGCCAGCCTTATTTCCTTATAATAAAATCCCATGCTTAAGGTCACATTAGCATTGTTATCTTTAAGTAGTTGTACAAAGGAGTTTCAAATACAACGTCATTTTATGGTTCTAATACATCTTGATCATCTCCTCCCACCTTTTCCAATTCAATCTCCTTTTAATGAACCAAGCATGGTAGTGTGTGCCTGTGATCCTGGTTATGTGGAAAGTGGAAATTGGGAAATCTACTGTCTAAGGCTAGCCTGGGAACAAAGTTTGTAAGACTCTATTTTTATTTTAAATTTTGTTTTGGGTCTGGTCGTGGGACCTGAACTCTGGGCCTGGGCGCTGTCCCTCAGCTCTTCAGCTCAAGGCTAGCGCTCTACCACCTGAGCCACAGCACCACTTCCGGCTTTTTTTTCTTTATGCTTATGTGGTGCTGAGGAATCAAACCCAGGGCCTCAGGCATGCAAGGCAAGCGCTCTACCACTGAGCCACCTTCCCAGCCCATGTAAGACTCTATTAAAAAAAATAACTAAAGCAGATGGCTGTGTGGCCCAAGAGAGTCTGTCTAGCAAGCACAAGGCCCTGAGTTTAAACCCCAGTACCACCAAGAACTAACTAAATAGCTAAATAAGTAGAAGAGGAATCCCAGTTCTCAGTAGATTTAAACACTGGGTGGAAGACAAGGTTCTTTTTTGTGTTAGTAGCAGTGATTTTCCATTAGGTTCTGAAGCAGATGCCGAATATCAGGGTTAGATGTTGAACACAGATGATCATCATAATTACATTACCTTTTTCTGCCATGGAATATAGATTTCTTTGTGAGATTCCTTTTGAACATATCTGCTTTTGGGGACCAGGATAGTCACTGGGGCTGGTCACAGGAGATTGATAGCACAGGAATTGCCCCATTTGTAGCCACTTATGAAGTCTCCCCATCTCTAGCGAGCTCTCCATCACTGTCATTCCTCAGCACATAGGATTACTTCCCCAGGCAGGCCAGATCACACAGAATGACAAACATGTCAGTGAGTGGAGAGGATAGTAACTATGGAGGGGCAGGGACACACTGCACTGTGGGGGCCAAGATGCCCATTCAAAGTCCCCTGTGTCCAGACTGGAAAGCCACCTACTTTGGAGGTCACAGAAAGAGTCAGATATTTGTTTCTTCTATTTGGAACTGTAAGAAGGAGAAATAAGAGAGTAACTATAAACTAGAAATCTTCCACTCTTTCTGATTGATCGGTAGCCAGCTGAGAATTGCTCAGGAACCCACTAACCACAACTTCCCCTTTTTTGTGACTACTCCCCTCTGTTCTTTTTTACTCCTTAAGCCATATGTAAAGCAGCCTATGCTACTTGAAAGGCTGGAGAAGCAGTAGCTGTTAAAGAATCAATTAATTGCTCCTTGGTAGGGAAGAGAGAAATGATCATTTCAAAGGTAGTTTGTGCAACTATACAAAGCACACACATAGGTGTGTGTGTGTGTTCGTGTGTGTGTGTTCGTGTGTGTGTGTGTGTGTGTGTGTGTGTGTGTGTCTATACCAACCACTGGGCACACATGCATCTGTGGATGTTAAAATCCCTCTTCTAGTATGATACTGTGAACTCCCTACAGACAAGTCCTCCTACTGGTAATAATTTTGTGTAATTAACAATTTAACAACAACAAATCAATCATTTAACAACTACCTGAGGATTAGGAAGAATAAAGTGAAAAGACTGATCATGGAGAAGTGAGTGACATAGGTGAGTTTATATTTTTGGGTGGATTTTACCTGAGGTTAGGTTGGCTAGAACTTTGTTAGAAATTCCACTCTTTCTGGTAAGAAGAAGGAGGAAAAGGAGCCCGATTAATCACAGATCCTAGGAAGTGAGGGAAACTTTAGAAACCTCAGGAATGATGCCATAATCACAAGTTGTGATCATACCAAGGAGAGAAAATAATATAAGGATGAAGGTTCTTCAAAAGACCAGAAAAATTAAAATGTGTGAAACTGGAAACTATTAAAAAAAATAGAGAATCTCTTGGCTTTTGGTTGTCAAAAATTTTCTTTTAGAACAAATACAAAGCACAATCGCCCATGAAAGGAAAAGGTTGATCAAGTGCTAATGGCCCTCACCTGTAATCTTAGCAACGCAGACAGCTGAGATCTGAGGATCAAGGTTTGAAGCCCGCTCAGGGAGACAAATTCAAGTGATTCTTTTCTCCAATTAATCAGCAAGAAGTTGAAAGTAGGGGTGTGGCTTAAGTGGTAGAGTGCCAGCTTTGAGTGCAAAAGCTAAACAAGAGTTTGAGGACCTGAGTTCAAGGTCCAGTACTCTCTCTCTCTCTCTCTGTCTCTCTCTCTCTCAGTCTCTCTCTCTCTCTCTCTCTCTCTCTCTCTCTCTCACACACACACACACACACACACACACCTGACCCCCAAAACTTTTACTGTTCAAAAGATATACTAAGAAAATTTCTTTAAAAAAAACACACTTTGAGCAAGGAGGAAGTTTTTATAGCTCATAACTACATCTGAATATATGAACAGTAATGGCTACCCAATTAGATGACACACTACTCATTAAAGAAGAGGTGACATTTGGGTACTGGTGACTCATGCCTGTAATCCTAACTACTCAGGAGGCTGAGATCTGAGGATCAAGCTTCAAACCAGGGGGGGGGCAGGAAAGTATATGAGACTCTTATCTCCAATTAGCCACCAGAAAAATGGAAGTAGAGCTGTGGGTCAAAGTGAGAGAGTGCTAGCCTTAAGCATAAAAGCTCAGGGACAATGCCCAGACTCTGACTTCAAGCCCCACAACTGACCAAAAAAGAAATGCACAAAGGATCTTCAGAAGCCCAATAAGAACTTGGGAAGGGGGCTGGGAAGGTGGCTCAGTGGTAGAGCGCTTGCCTTGCATGCATGAGGCCCTGGGTTCGATTCCTCAGCACCACATAAGCAAAAAGAAAAAAGCCAGAAGTGGCGCTGTGGCTCAAGGGGTAGAGCGCTAGCCTTGAGCTGAAGAGCTGAGGGACAGCGCCCAGGCCCAGAGTTCAGGCCCCATGACCAGACGCAAAAAAAACAAAGAAAGAAAGAAAGAAAAAAGAACTTGGGAAGATGTTCAACATCATTTGTCATCAAGGAAATGAAAACAAATCACAATAACACTATACTACACTATACAACACAACACCCTATTATGTCCACACCCCTGAGACTGGCTAAGTGTTGACAAAGATATGGAGCAACAGGGGCTATCATACATTGCTCACTGGAATGTGACCTGGTGCCATTATTTTGGAAAAGAATGTCTGGCATCCTATTAAATTGTTGAACAGAAGTCTACTATGTCATCCAGGAATTCTATTCAGGGCAATATGTCCACACAAAGATTTATACATAATAAACTTTATTATTATTTATTTTATTTTATTTTAGTCAGTCATGGGGCTTGAACTCAGGGCCTGGGCTCTGTCCCTGAGCTGATCTTTGCTCAAGGGAATGCTCTACCACTTTGAGCCATAGAGCCACTTCTGATTTTCTGGTGGTTAATTGAAGATAAGAGTTTTACAGACTTTACTACTTGGCCTGGCTTTGAATCACAATCCTCAGCTCTCTGCTTCCTGAGTAGCTAGGATTACAGGCATGAGCCACCAGCACCTGGCATTAGCTTTATTTTTAATAATAAGTTAAACAGTCCAAATGTCTGTTGACAAGTAAATAGATCTTCAAAATGTGATATAACTACATAATAGACTACTACCCAGCAATGAAAAGAAATATACACAGTTGTATGGTACAACATGAGTGAATCTCAAAATCTTTTTTCTTAGATATAGAAATCAGGTACCAGCTGGGCACCGGTGGCTCATGCCTGTAATCCTAGCTACTCAGGAGGCTGAGATCTGAGGATCGTGGTTCAAAGCCAGCCCGGGCAGAAAACTCTGTGAGACTCTTATCTCTAATAAACCACTAGAAAACTGGAAGTGGTGCTGTGGCTCAAGCGGTAGAGCACTCTCCTTGAGCTGAAGAGCTGAGGGACAGCTCCCAAGCCCCAGAGTTCAAGCCCCACCACCGACCAAAAAAAAAAAAAAAGAAAAAGAAAAGAAAAAGAAAGAAAGAAAGAAAGAAAGAAGTCCAGTACCAAAGAGTCGGTACTGTATATCTTATTTACATAAATTTTTAGATAATATAATCAACAGTGTCAGAAAGCATTCCAGTCATTGAAGGAGGAGGAGGTAGGAGAAAAGACACATTACAGAGGAAGTTTGGGAATGACAGAAGTATGCAGGATCTTGATTATGGTGATGGTTTCATAAGGGGTGCTCATCTGTCAAAGCTCATTCAATTGCACATTTTACATATGTGCAGTATGCAGTGCATAAATTGGTATTTATAAGCAAATCAAATAAGTAGACTGTATGAATAAAAACTACAGTAATGTCCCAGATATTGACTTCTCTCATATTACCTTATTGACTAGCTAGAAATAACTTCTTCTTGGATTCTCCCATCTACTGTCTACAAGCACTCCTGAATAAGGCATTCTGGGAGGGAGGTTCTACATACACAGAAAACAATTCTGTGCACTTCCTGGTGTCCTCATCTCTTGTTGATCAGAGCAGTCGGGCTGATCTTCTGACCCAAACCCTTCCAAGTCCTATCAATCATGGGATGTATGAAGCTGCTGAGGTTCAAATATCTACAAAATAGGGACTGCCAAAGTTAAGCAGAATATTGAGCTGCTACAGACAAGGGTATATTTGATCTTATGACAGAGTAAGTATCTTGAAGATCACAACTTCTGTGTGGTTGGGAATGTCCTGTTTGTATACACTCTCTCTCTCTCTCTCTCTCTCTCTCTCTCTCTCTCTCTCTCTCTCTCTCTCTCTCTCTCTCTCTCTCTCTCTCCTCTCTCTCTCCTCTCTCTAGCTCTATCATTTATTTACTTACCTATCATCAGTCACCTATCACTGTATATCCATGTGTCTATCTAATCAAACAATTTGGAAAGTCAATTTTTATTAAATAGGAACAGATTGTTATTGTTATTGTTATGAAATAAGACATAACAGGAAAGTAAGCCTCCTTAGAGAGAGATTTGATGCAGATTATGTATTTGGGTAATTTCAAACTGAAATTGAGAAATTTTACAAATAACCCTTTTAGTGTAAATTTCATACAGAATAATCATGGAGGAAGAAATAAAGGGTGAATAAACAATGTAGAAGTAAGGCAATAAAAGAATTTGAATACTGCTTAGTGGGATGATATATTCAAGGTTATCATAAACCAATCACAGAAACCACCTATGCATGTGTAAGCCAGCTGTTTAGCAAATTGCATATAATTCTTTTTTTTTTTTTTTTTGCTGGTCCTGGGGCTTGAACTCAGGGCCCCAATGCTGTCCCTGAACCATTTTGTGCTCAAGACTAGTGCTCTACCACTTGAGCCATAGCACCACTTCCAGCTTTTCTGAGTAGTTTATTGAAGATAAGAGTCTCAACGACTTTCCTGCCTGGGCTGACTTCAACTGCAATCCTCAGATCTCAGCCTCCTAAGTAGCTAGCCTTACAGGCTTGAGCCACCAGTGCCCAGCTTCATATAATTCTTTTTTTTTTTTTTTATTGCCAATTCTGGGGCTTAAACTCAGGGCCTGGGCACGGTCCCTGAGCTTCTTTTGTTCAAGGCTAGCATTCTACCCCTTGAACCACAATGCTACTTCTGGCTTTTTCTGTTTATGGTACTGAGGAATTGAGGGCTTCATGCATGCTAGGCAAGCACTCTACCACTAAGCCACATTCCCAGACTCATATAATTCATTTACAGAACTGTTTGGTCCTATTGGCCTCTAGTATTATCTTTGTATTAAGAAGATAGGTAATGTAGTAGGTAGGAGCTCAGGGTTCAGTTTTTGTTTGAAAATGATCCTGGACAAACTATTTAAACTTTATAAGCCTCTGTTACATCTGTAAAACAGGTACTGAAATAGTCAACTTTTCCATTATTTCTGTTTTTATTGCAATTCCATGTGTAAAGCTCTTGTGTCTTTAGAAGAGGGCTAGTCCATCCTCCTCTATTCCATAGCCCTGGAGTCTGCGAGCCCACAGACTCTGCCACACTTGCTTAGATGCTCCTCACGCTCTTCCCAGAGAACACACAGGCCCAAACATAGAGGAGGTGGGCTGCCATTTTGCACAGACCTGTGTCCCCTGGGGCCTAGCCCCTGGGGAGGAAGAGTCTGAGAGAGAAGGAAAGTGGGCTATTAAAACAACAGGGGAAAGCATGCAGCTTCTTCCCAAGGTTTCTGAACACCATTCTGGGTCACAGGCTAGTGGTCCAAGACTGCTGATTCACGTGGGACATTCTCATAGTCTTCTGTATCACCTTCCTGATGATTGCTGGCCTGCTGGGAAGAGTCATCACAGCATGCTGTCCTCAACTCAGAGTAAATGATTACAGGTTCCTGGTGAGAAAAGTCCACAAAAGATAAATTTCAATTACAGGTAAGGAAGAACGGTGAGGAGAGAAAGCCCGGCAATGTGACTCACCTTATCTTTCTGACACATCCTTGGTGAATTGGCTGTTGAATGAGAGTAGCAAAAGAAAGAATTAAACTCTATATTACCATGGGTGCTAAGCCAGTTTTACTTCCACTGTTCATCTCTTGACTTGTTCCTGATGAGTTTTTTTTCCCAAACCCTTAGAGATAGAGTGCATACAGGATAAAGCCTCTCCCAAGTTCCCAGGATGACTTTCTGGATGACTTCTCTCTTGCTCCTCTGCTTATTGCAACCCCGGCCACACATCCCTGACTGCCACCGCAGGCCTCTGGCTGTTTTGACCATCTGAGAGAAGGTATGTATGACATACTCCAAAGAGAAGTTAGAGGAGGCGGAGGAAAAGGTTGGCAATCTAATGCTACACAATCATTTCACCAGAAGCCAAAGATTTGGCAGTAGATCTTTAAGGAAATTCAGTGTGTGTATTCCTTCTAGCCTTTCAAAGCATACATTTTTCCTTTTACCTAGTAAGCATTCATTGAAAAAGGGTGTAGGTAAGTTCCATAGATAGAAATAACAAAGTCAGTCCACATGATGCAGAAGACCATAATTTTGAAGGAGAGAAATGACATAGAAACATTTTTTTTAAGTATTATGAGCACTTAGATAAAAACCATGCTGGTTGCCACCAAGAGTGATCAGTTCCTCCCAGGTTAGGATATGAGGAGTGACAATAAGAATCACAATGAGCTTCACTGGGTGTCCAAGCTACGCCCCGGAATGTGAGCAGGGGTCACCAGCTACACTAGAGATGAAGCTACTTTGAGACAATTAGGAAGTATGTTTTCAAAGCATTAAAATGACAAGAGTAAGGACAAAATGCTACATTAAAGACCTAAGGGGGAGCCTAAAGGTGCAGATCTAGGCAAGGCAGAGTCACTTAGGATAATAATTCCATGCAATGGGGGAATCAAGTTGTATCTCTCACAGGGATTGTGCTATGAACAGTTGCAGGGTTGAAGACTAAGACTAGAAATGGAGATCAGCTAGGAGAAGTGCAGTTGTCCTGACATATTCAATTATAAGAGGCACAACTGTATGTAGCATTCATTCATTCATTCCAAATACCGTTCAAGGGGCCTAGGATTCACCAAGTATTGATCTCAGTGCTATGAATGCACACTGTCTCCAAATATTTATGGAGTGTGCTGGTAGTATAAACAGGTAAGAGAGCTGATCATATGACTGACATTGTAGGAGAACACAAAATGCTTTTCATGTTGGGTTCATATAGAGATGACCCTTTTATCAAAGACCCCTTGCTGGAACTGAGTGCACATGGCCACCTCACCTCTACTTGTAGAAAGTTATCTCACCTGAGCTCCTCTATGACCCAGCAATCCCACTCTGGGCATTTACCCAAATGATCAGAAACAAAGCCATACTAAAGCTACCAGCACAACTATGTTTATTGCAGCATTATTCACCATAGCTAAGATATAGAACCAACCCAGATGCCCCTCAGTAGATGAATGGATCAAGAAAATGTGAGATCTATCTATCTATCTATCTATCTATCTATCTATCTATCTATCTATCTATCTATCTATCTATCTATCTAGATAAATTCTATGCTTCCATCAGAAAGAATGACACTTTCCCATTTGTAAGGAAATGAAAAGACTTGAAAAAAAATCATATTGTAAGCCATACTGTAAGCCAGACCCAAAGAAGCATAAGTCCCATGGTTTCCCTTATTTGTAATAATTAGTATACATCTAGGATAATGAGCAGATGAGCAGAATAGCTCAATAGCTATGTACATATGACCATGACCATATAAGTTGATGCTCAATGAAATAAACTCCAAGACATGGTCACAAGAGGTTTTTCTTTGTTGTTGTTTATAATGTACTATATGATTTTTTTGTTTCTTTTCTATGTTCTTCCCTCTATGGTATAACCCCTGTTGTCACTGCTTTTGATTTTGGTACCCAGGTATTGTATATATGTTTATTTGAATTAGATAAAGGAACAGGAACAACAGAATGGTGAGACAAAGGACAAGGGGGGAAACCAAAGAAACAGTGATATACACAAGACAATATGTTGGAAATGATCTGTACAACTTGGGGGGAGGTTGGGGGAGGAAAAGCAGGAGAAAAATGAGGGAGGGTAACAAGTTTGACAAAAAATGTACTTATTACCTTACTTATGTAACTGTAACCCCTCTGTACATCACCTTAACAATAAAAAAATTTTAAAAATAAAAAAGAGAGAAAGTTATTTCACCTGAATTTCCGTTTCTAGGCTGTCTGCTTTGGATCTGGGAATAAACCATGTTGAGACCTTCAGGATTTACTGTGAGAAAAGAATAGATGTTATACTTGGCTACTAGTTAAGAGCTCACACTCTATAATTTCCTTCTATTCTGCTGTAGTTTTGGGTTTGATTTCTTTCCCAGAGGTTCATGAGTGAGAGGCTAGATCCCCAGTATTGATGATAAGAGGTGGTATGACCTTGAAGAGGTGTGGTGCAGCGGGCGGGCACCACAGGCCCTTCTCAGGCTGGCTTCCTGTCTCACCATGTGGTCTTCTCCGCGCATGTGTGCTCCTGCCATCTGCCTTGAGCTTCTCACCAGAGTTGATGCTGGTGCCTTGCCTTTGAACCTCCAGAACTGTGAGTTCATCCGATTTTCCTTCTAAGCTACCCAGTCTCAAGGTATTTTATTATAGTAATGAAACCAGACTAACATGGCTTCTGAGATACCAACTTTATAGTCACCTCTTATCCTCCAAATAATGCCAAGAATGTCATTTGAAATTGCATATTAAGTTCACTAAGGTTTTTCTCAAACTCTCTTCCCACTAGCACATCCCTGGAGGCCTCTGTTCCTTAAGGACTTCTCACCATTATTGTATATTGGCTGCAGCTCTATAAAGGCTGGGTGCCCATCGTGGAGGTGTTCCTGGGGTGGTGTGCTAGAGAGCCTGGAAAAGGAAGGCTCCTGCCAATCACTGGGACTGTGGCAGAGGGAGAAGAGACAATAGATGTAAATAGGTTCCTGAGACAGAGTATCCAGGTAGGCACACAGACCAGCACGATTCATGTAAAAGTATTGTGTCCACTTCTCCATGTCACTTTCAAGAAAGTATACTAAGAGAATGACATACACAGGATAGAACCTGGGCAGCAGAGCAGGTAAGGTCAGAGGGCAAAAGCCACATGGTCTCAGGGTCCCTTTGATAGTGTAAAGACTTTTATTTGGCTAACTTAAAATTTATTTTCAGGGGCTGGGAAGGTGGCTCAGTGGTAGAGTGCTTGCCTTGTATGCCTGAGGCCCTGGGTTCGATTCCTCAGCACCACATAAGCAAAAAGAAAAAAGCCAGAAGTGGCACTGTGGCTCAAGTGGTAGAGCACTAACCTTGAGCTGAAGAGCTGAGGGACAGCGCCCAGACCCAGAGTTCAGGCCCCACAACCGGACCCAAAAAAAAAAATTTATTTTCAATGATGTAAATGCTTAAACATTGATATATAAGGACAACTGCATTTGCATAGAACTTGACCTTTATCTTTTAGAAAAAAATAGCTCTTTCAATTTTCTGTCTTAGGGATCCAATGGTCTATTTTATTTGTAAAAGATACCATAAAGGCACTTCAAGAAAAGTGGCATTTAAAAAAACAACAACTTGGGGCTGGGAAGGTGGCTCAGTGGTAGAGCGCTTGCCTTGCATGCATGAGGCCCTGGGTTCGATTCCTCAGCACCACATAAGCAGAAATAAAAAGCCAGAAGTGGCGCTGTGGCTCAAGTGGTAGAGCGCTAGCCTTGAGCTGAAGAGCTGAGGGACAGTGCCCAGGCCCAGAGTTCAGGCCCCACAACCAGACCCAAAAAAAAAACAAAAACAAAAACAACAACTTCATATCCTTGTAGTTATTTTTATTTTCTGTCAGTCATGGGGCTTGAACTCTGGACCTGGGCACTGTCCCTGAACTCTTCAGTTCAAAATGAGTGTTCTACTACTTGAGCCACATGCCACTTCTGGTTTTCTTATGGTTAAGTGGAGATAAGAGTCTGGGAAGGTGGCTCAGTGGTAGAGTGCTTGCCTTGCATGCATGAGGCCCTGGGTTAGATTCTTCAGCACCACATAAGCAGAAAAAGCCGGAAGTGGCACTGTGGCACAAGTGGTAGAGGGCTAACCTTGAGCTGAGGAGCTGAGGGCCAGCGCCTAGGCCCAGAGTTCAGGCCCACAACCAACAACAACAAAAATAAATAAATTAAATAAATAAATAAATAAATAATAGTCTCACGGATTTTCCTGCCGGGGCTGGCTTTGAACCATGATCCTCAGATCTCAGCCTCCTGAGTAGCAAGGATTATAGGCATGAGCCACTGGCTTTGTAGTTATTTTTTAACTCAACAGTACTGACATTCAATAATCATTTTCTACATAAATGTTCGAGTAGAGGAAGAGGAACAAGAAATAATCATGATAGCTTTCATGATAGCTCATGAAAACTGATATCATTAGGATACCTGTGGTCAATTTTTTTTTTAGTCAGATCATGTAAGTTAGTAGATAAATAAAGATGGACAACAAATTGTGTATGTTTTGTGCATCAGTAGACCTACTGAGTATACTTTACAAATATGATAGAAAGTGACCCCTCTCTACTCACCTTTTGGGGTTTGTAAGAATGTTAAAAATGTTGTTAGGAAGTCCTTCCAAAATGGTTTACAATGTACATACTTCCATGCTTCTAGCTTGTGTTTACAAAGAAATCATAAACATGCTGGCAGCACAAGAAGCAAAGACCTTACCTAGATGCCCCAGGGGCAGAAAGTCCTGCAAAACGAGCAAAGGAACATTGGTGGTAAGTGCTGTGTGTTCCATGTTGGAACCTTGCTTCCTATAAACAACAATTCATTCTAAGATATCAGCTAGAGCAAATTTTGGGCAAAAACTACCACCTTGTAGTTGGCAAGGAAGGCAGAAGTTATGAGACATCTGCCCAGAAACATATTTACTCTTTTAAATCTTTTCTTAGTAACAACAATGTAAAAAGCAAGCAATTGTCAGTCCAGATTGCTCTTCTGCTGCAAGAATAGCTACCACATGACTGCAGATCTCAGCAGCCCACAGTCCCTATCAATAAAGCTTTGGAGGGATTAAACAGAAATGGAAGGAAAATGTTGGCAAATCAAATATCGAACAAGGTAATGATATCCAGAGTGTATAATACTTGAACACAAATAAATACAAACATTATGGCAACTTAAAAATAAAAATTGAATAAAAGGGGCTGTTATATTGATCAAAACACAAGAATTAAACATCTGCTAATTATAATTGTAACTGTAATTTTGGGAGTGGCCAAACAAATACTATGGTAACATTAGCTACTAGTGTATTAAAACATTAACAATTATAATTTTACATTGATATCAGATAAAGACTATATCAGAGTATATAATACTATTAGGAGTAAAGATCATTTTATAAGGATAAAGTGGTTAATTTATCAAGAACATATAACAACTCTGAACATTCATATAGTTGGAGCTGCAAGAAGAAATAAGAAAAGCCACAGTTATAGTTGAAGATTTCAATACTTGTTATCTCAATAATTGATAGACAAAATAAAGAGAAAATCAGTAAAGGAATAGAAGAAATTTGTAACAGTAGAAGATTCATACTGTAAGAAATGTAAAAAAAAAGAGTTTAGGCAAAACAAAATGATACCAGGTAGAAATATGGATACACAAAAGGGAATGAAGGATATTAAAAGCGACAACTTTCAATATTACTTTGGCAAGTCTTACAAGGCAGAAGGAAGGAAAGTCACCAGCCAATATCCCTCATACATATAGAAGTGAATATACTTAACAGAATTTTTGTAGCACTCATATCCAAGTTGTGTTGGTCAGAGAAACAGTAAGATGGTTTAAACACTCAGATTTCAACTTATCATAGACTTCAGAAGAAAACTGCGTGATTGTCTCAATCAATGTAGAAAAAAAATCAACAGCTAATCTTTCCTGTCATGGCTCCCAACAAATTAGGAATAGTTAGGATTTCCTCATCAAGATAAAGAGTCTTGACAAAAATCCCACACTTAGCCAGTTACTGGTGGCTCCTGCCTATAATCCTAGCTACTCAGGAGGCTGAGATCCGAGGATCACAGTTCAAAGTGAGCTTGGGTAGGAGTCTGTGAGACTCTTATCTCCAATAAACTACTCAGAAAAATCTGGAAGTGGCACTGTGGCTCAAGTGACAGAGCACTAGCCTTGAGCACAGAGAGGTTCAGAGACAGAGCCCAGGCCCTGAGTTTAAGCCCCAGTAATGGGGCTTTTAAAAAAAATCCTACATTTAACATAATACTCAAACAACAACAAAAACTGAAGCCAGTGCTGGTAGCTCACACCCGAATCCTAGATACTCTCGAGGTTGAGGATTAGAGTTCAAAGCCAGGCCAGCAGGAAAAGTCCCTGAAACTCTTATCTCCAATAAACTACTCAGAAAAAGCCAGAAGGGGCGATATGGCTCAAGTGTAGAGCTCTAGCCTTGAGCACAAAGAGACTCAGGGATAGTGCCCAGGCCCTGAGTTCAAGCCCCAGGACCTGCAAAAAAACAAAACAAACAAAACACAAAAAACAAAAACAAACAAAACAACAGCAACAACAAAATCCCTGACTAATTCCACCACATCATAAAGAAGATTCTGGTCAATACAATCAAGCAAAAAAAAGGGAAGATATTAAAATTAGCAAAGAAGTTACTCAGGAGGCTGACATCTGAGGAATGGTTCAAAGCCAGCCTGAACAGAAAAGTCTGTGAGACTCTTATCGATCCAATTAACCAGCACAAAACTGTAAGTAGAGGTGTGGTTTAAGTGGTAGAGTAACAGCCTTGAGCAAAAATAGACAAATGAGAGCACGTGGCTATGAGTTAAACCTCCAGCACTGCCATGCACACACACACACACACACACACACACACACACACACACACACACACACACATACACACACATGCATCCATGCATACAGCACACACACATACACAATGAATAAAGAGTGAAACTATATTAGCAGGTATCAGGATATAAGATTAATATATTAAAAACAATCATATATATTATATATACTCATATATAGTATACACACACAACATATATATATATATATATATACTAAGCAAAAGTGATCAGAAATTGAGTTTTAACAATTCTCAGAATCCACTATTAATTTTATCCAAATTTCATCATAGTTGATTTATTCAAATACACCTAAGTTTATGGTCTGCACATCAGTTTGTGACAAATGGAAGGCTTTCTTTTTACTTTCAGAAGACTTTGGAATGGACATGGAGTAGTAAATACTTGCTAACATTTAAAAACAAGCAAAACTCTGCTATTTGGTTTAAAATCTCCAACAAGTAAGATGTTTCTTAAAATGACCCTGAGAACTTGACTCTCTTTTTTGTTACTACTGTCTACAGGATGACAGTGAGTGTAACACTGAGAACCTTGTTGTTGGAAAGAAACAATTGACTTTTGTACTATGAACCTAGCCAATGGCAAATTAATATGGCAAAGGCAAAAGTCACCATCTCTCAGGGCAAGGGATAGACACGCACCCAACTTCCTTTGAGTCCTGAAGTGACGCAGCAGGATGGCAGCAATGGGAAGGCCAAGGACGCCCAGCAACCCCCCAGTGACTCCTGCAGAGATGAGGCCAGCTCTTTTCCTGCGTGGGCCTGAGTGAGAACACCTATATTTGAATTCCAGTGGCAAAGCTTTTAAGTCTAGACAAAATCCACAGTGTAGAGATATGTGAGGGGAGATATTTTCCAGGTTCTCATCTCTCCCTTTAAACTTTTTTTTTTTTTTTGGTGGGGGGGTCCGGTCGTGGGGCTTGAACTCTGGTCCTGGGCGCTGTCCCTCAGCTCTTCAGCTCAAGGCTAGCGCTCTACCACTTGAGCCACAGCGCCACTTCCAGCTTTTTCTGCTTATGTGGTACTGAGGAATCGAACCCAGGGCCTCATGCATGCAAGGCAAGTGCTCTACCACTGAGCCACCTTCCTAGCCCAACTTTTTTTAAATATATTTTTTTATTGTAAAGATTCTGTACAGAGGGATTACAGTTACATGTGTAAGTTAGTGAGTACTTTTTCTATGGAGCATTGTTACCTCCTCCCTTGTTTTTCCCCTACCATCTCTTCCCTCCCCACCCTGAAGTTGTAAAGTTCATTTTCAACATAGCGTTTTGTACATCTCATTGTTACAATGGGTCAACCTGTATCCTTATTTCAGAATTTTATTATTTCCTTTCCCCTCCCCAAATTAGAAAAATGTATATACAAGATGCAGGGCAGTGAAAACATCTCCCTTTAAACTTATCTCCACTAATTTGCAATCTTCAAATCAATGACTTGGGTTAAAGTGTATTGCATCTTGGGTTAAAGTGTATTGTTTTTATGAACGTCCATGAAATCAGTCTCAATCTCAAGGAGCCCAGATCTTGGTGGTCATGTTCAGAAATGTTTGATACTGGTTGAATTCATACCATCAGATAGGCAGAAACTGTTACTGTACACAACCATAGCCCCTGGCTATTAAATTCACCTGTGATGTCGAATGTCATCACCTCACTGCGCTGAGGCTCAAGGCCATTGTCAGCCTCACAGGAATAATTTCCAGCATGGTCTGTGGTCACGACGAACTTGAAGGATGCACCTCCTCCCATGGGAGCCAAACTATTCCCGAGGACCATGTCTTCATGATAAAACTGGTACAGGATCGGAGGAGAGCCTTTCAAGGCCTCACAGTAAATTTCTACCTCGTCCCCTACCATAGCTTCGGTTTCAGGGGCCCTGAGGCTGAGGACAATGTCAGACACTGGAACTGAAGGAGGAGAAATACTTCACTGATAGTTCTGCATAAGTGTATATACAAGCAAATTTAATAAAGGAATGTGAAGGAGTATTTTTTAGTAGGAACACAGATCTGGATTTAGGAAACCTGGGCTTGGATTCTGTTTCTGTTCATTATTAATTCTACAATTTTGATTTTTAAGAAGGTTTAAATTAATCTAAGTTTCAGTTCATTCCTCTGTACAACAGAGCTAGTCATCAGTTATATCTTATGCTATCATCATAACAATGTATGTAAAGTACTCAATAAACATGACTTATCATTACTGATAGAAATAACTTGAAAGCCATTTCTGAACATGCTTACTCTTTTTTTATGTAATTATAATCTTTTTTATTGTAAAGATGCTATACAGAGGGTTACAGTTACATGAGCAAGGTAATGAGTACACTTCCTATTGAGCATTGTTACCCCCTCCATTGTTTTCCCCCTACCATCCCCTCCCTCCCTACCTTCCCCGAGGTTCTTTTTTTTTTTATTGTGATTAAGTGATTACATAATTTCCTGAATTTCACAGTGTTGTGGAATAATGATGCTCATTTAAAGTCACAAGTTCATTCTAACTTTCCTGGAGCAAATTGTCTATCACAGTCTATAACATATAACGGTGTAACATATAACAGTGTACACATGTTATACACCATACATGTGAACATGCTTACTCTTGCATATTAGTTCTAAGACCAAGACCTACACATCTGTCTAAAGTAAGACATCATTTCTCTCTTTCCAATTACTCTGCTTCATTTTTCAACATAATGTTTAATACTTCCTCACATACTTACATATATATATATATACACACTCATAAATACCCATATAAAAACATACATCTTTCTACCATTGTTATGCATCTGATTACATCAATTGAATATAAGTTCCACAAGAACACAGATTTAATTCTTCTTTGCTGTATTTTAGCCTGCTGGAACTTTGTGTGGTTTGCAATAGTTACCCAAGATTCAGTGCCAGAACTGATGCAGAATGGCACAAAACTATCCTGATGCAGCACTAGCAAAAATGACTCCTATTTTAAATGATGATTACATGAATAGGATAGCTAGTCCAAATTTTAAGAACAACATTAATATGAAATGTGAATTATAAAATCACTGGCTCTACTAAGTTGTGGAGAAATCTGGAAGGCTTGAGATATCAACTCTGTGCTTCACTAAGGGTCTTATCTCTGTTTTGCATTAGAGATTGTCTAAAGGGGAAGGGGTGCTTTCATTAAATGACAATGATTACACTTGAGAATGAGCCATCTTCTGACTATAATAAATGTGGTGCATAATAACTTATCCAGATAGAGATACAAAGTCATACAGACTCTTGCTAAGTTTAAGTTTTATCCTTCTATAAGCCATCTGAAACTTCAAATGTCCTAGGTGAGATGCTAAGGGCTTTAAAATTAGATCTGTTGCTGATTATTATTATTTTTTGGCCAGTCCTTTAACTCAAAGCCTGGGCTCTGTCACTGAGCCTTTCTGTGTTCAAGGCTAGTGCTCTACCACTTGATTTATACCACCATTTCAGGCTTTTTCAAAGTAGTTTATTAGAGATAAGAGACCCATGGACTTTACTGCCTAGGCTGGCTTCAAACTGCAATCCTCAGATCTCAGCCTCCTGCGTAGCTAGGAATACTATGTGAGCCACTAGCACTTGACCTTTTTTTTTTCAATAGTGCTGGAGATCCAACCTAAGGTCTTGTGCATGCTCAACAAACTCCCTATCACTGAGCTATATCCCCAACCAGAGATAAGTCTTTATTTGAAACTTTGTGCAGCTTAGTTTGCCTTTCTATCCACCTCTCTAGCCTTCTGTATTTGGGAGCAGACTGCCAGCTTCTTGCTTATCTTTCACATTAGGAACCCCTGGTTCTTTGTGTGTACTCTTCTAGAATTAGAGAATTCAAGGACTAGTATATCAAGCCTATGGGGGAGGGGCATATTCCATTCAGTGTGTGAGAAAAATACTAGGATTATGAGAATGTTAATAGTATTTTATTTTGAGCTTGAAAGACAGACATTTGGCTCTACTAATATTCATACTGGTGCTCCTCCTTGAGCCATACATCATATCTTGTGATGGAAAGACACAGGGGTAAGATCTTGGGAAGGCTCCTGGTGTCTGGAGCAGTGGGCAGCAGTGTTCATTCACTTCTTCCTTCACTCTGAGTGTATTGGAAACACTTTACACATTTGCTTGTCTACTTATATGCTTTTATCAATTATTTTAACTTAATGAAATCTTTACACTGGTCTATGATGAGATGGAGGAGTGACCACAAACCTTTTTACAGAACGTAGAAGTTATTCTGTTATTTTTGTGGCAAACTTCTAAGAGGTCAGATTTAAAGGTAAAGCCTATGCATCTCTATGAAGATAGAATTTAATTATTGGTGATTTTTGAGTGGTGATTAGTGCTTATAGTGTAATAATACTTAGAAGATACTTTGTTGCTGTTATTGCTGCTGCAGTAATGGAATTGAACCCAGAGTCTCAACCATACTAGGGAAGTGCTCAACTTCTTTTGTTTGTATTTGTTTCTGAGATAGGGTGTAGCTAACTTTCCCTGGGTTGGTCTCAAGATGGTACTCCTCCTGGTCCTACATCCTGAGGAGCTGAGTTTACAGGGATATACAACCATATCTGACTAAATGGTACTTTGAAAAGTTTAAGGTGTGACTCACATAGCCAAGAACCAGCCTACCAAGTCAAGGCCCTGAGTTCAAACTTCTAGTAATGCTAAAAAACAAAACAAAACAAAACAAAAACTTTTTAAGGTGGCCTGAAGACTACTTAGATTTTTAAAAATACAACTTTGGGGGCTGGGAAGGTGGCTCAGTGGTAGAGCGCTTGCCTTGCAGGCATGAAGCCCTGGGTTTGATTCCTCAGCACCACATAAGCAAAAAGAAAAAAAGCCGGCGCTGTGGCTCAAGTGGTAGAGCACTAGCCTTGAGCTGAAGAGCTGAGGGACAGTGCCCAGGCCCAGAGTTCAGGCCCCACAACCGGACCCCCCCAAAATAAATAAATAAATAAAAATTAAAAAATAAAAATACAACTTTGTTTAATCAGCAGAGAGCCAAGTAGCAATTACTATTAGATAGATGTAAGGGATGGACATTATAGCAAGATATGGTCAAACAAATCCAGAAATCAGGCTCTCTTTGTGAATAACTGCAGGACCATTAAATATATTTTGGAAAGTCTTCCTGCTTCTATTGTTAAGAGTATAAGGCTATATATTATATAGCTATATATAATATAGCTTTCCATGACACTAGCAGAGTAAAGGAAGTAGTAGACTAAATTACTGAATGTGTGACTATAAGGAAGAATCCCAGAACTCTCAGGTAGAGGCAGAAGAAGTGGAGAATCTGCTGGAGTTTCCTACCCATAAGAGCCCAATTGGAGCTGTGTTTGAAGAAGAGCATAGCCCAATGCTAGCTGTTATCTACTGTGGAATAGTCTACTTACCTATGACCTTGAGACTCACTCTGTCACTGCTCTGGGGTCCTAGGCCATTGTTAGCGTCACAGGAGTAGTTTCCAGAACCTTCCTCAGTCAGGGAGAAATTGAAAGATGCTCCTCCACCATTGGGGGCTGAGCTGTTCCCCAAAGTGACGTCTTCATGATAAAACTGATACCAAATTGGGGGAGAGCCTTTCGAGGCTTCACAGTGAAACTGTACCACGTCCCCCACTACAGCTTGGTGCCTGGGAGTCCTGAGAATGAGGACAGGACGGGACACCAAACCTGGAGGAGACAAAAGGTTGTGAGAGAAAGACCCTGATGCTTCCCTGGATTCACAACCCCATTCAAGGAGTTTGGAAATAAACACATTCCTTGATTGGTTCTAGTTCCCACAGGCTGTACTTTTCTCATCTAATAATCTAGAAGCACGCACTCAACACCCAGAGAAGTAATCTTGGATAATCTGCTTCTATCACTCTTCAGAACTCTCCACAAGAAACAAAGTACCTTCAACTTCTTTTGTCATCTTTACAATTGCTCCTCAATCTTCATCTCTGAACCTTGTGTTTGACAGAAAACCTAAAGCTTGGTTGATGAGCCAAAGGAAGAAAAAAAAGCACCCCAAACAAACAAACCAAAAACACAAAGAAATCAGGAACTTACCTCTCACAGTGACTTCCTTCCGATTGCTGAGGATGGGGCCGCCATTGTCGGCCACACAGTAGTATCTCCCAGCATCTTGCATCTTTACAGTGGGTATCAGCAACTCTGCCAACAGGGATTTCTGGGTCTTCTTGCTCACTCTTGTTCCATCTTTGTGCCAGGAGAATGTGATGGTCCCTGTGCCCTTGGCAACTGAGCAGATAAGAACCAGATTTTCTCCTTCAATAAGCTGCCCTCCTGGGGGCCGGGTCTCTAGATTCACATCAGACACAGGGATTCCTGGAAAGACACAAGATGAGATGGGAGGGTTTCAACTACAGGAATCTCAAAGTCAAGCAAAAGACTGGTGCTTCCATGAGTAAGCTAGTTGCTTCAGGTGCAACATGCAGGGGAAAAGTAGAAGCTAATGGTAGATCTTATCTAAAGAGACCAACATTTCTCCCCAGGAAATATAGGCACCAATTAAGATAATCCTAAACCTAACATTGCCTGCAAACACATCTGATGAACATTTATGTGCAAAGTGTCATTGGTGTATTAATGGACCTCAGAAGAGGAAAGAACGCTGGAATGTTACTTATATTCTGAAGTGACTCTATTTTCAATCCAAACACCTCTCCTGTCCTCTAGCCTTACCTTCACATCTCCACATTTTCCTCCCACTATTCCCCTTCATGTTCATCTTGCCTTTTTCCTATCATTTTGATGGGAGGTCTTAAGTCAACAAATGGAAATACTATCAAAGTCTTTAGGGACCCCATGTGGTCAGCAGTGCTTCTAGTTGACAGGTGACTCATGAAAGAACCTATCCTGTACATCTCTGGAACCCTACAGGATTGAGCATCCAGGAACCAGTTAGTAACCACCATTACCTGACTTAGGTGGAAAGGAATTCCTTGGCCAGGGAAGCTAGGTCAAGTTGAGTCTAAAGCAGAAAGGATACCTAGATAGATGGAAATTCATCTCTCCATCTGCCATCCTGGAGCTGGAGGCAGACAATGTCATTTCCTGTACTCCTTAGCTCTGTTGCCCTCCTCAAACACTCACTCAGCACATCTATCTTGAGTCTTGAGCTGCTTTTGATGATTTTATAAGCCACTGCTTCTGCCTGGCACCAGTAGGACCCTGAGTCTTCCAGCCTCATAGTAGGGATCTGGATCTCCTGAGAGCTGTTGCAACCTGACTCTAGGCGCTGACCATCTTTGAAGAAGCAGAATCGGAGCTGGACATGTGACTTCTGTGGAGGGAGCCGAGTCCCACAGGTCAAGGTCACTGGATCCCCCTCATTAGGCTGTCTGGGGCTGAGCTTCAGCACAGGAGGTAGAAATAGCTCTAGAGAGAACAAGCACAATTCCCCTAGGCAGTGAACACGAGATCCTTGCAGAGATGAACCTATGCTCTCAGCATCCACAATAGGAAATTGAGAACCAAGCAGGTAGGCCCATCCTTTTTCCATGATCAGGCTATATCAAGCTTTTCTGGAAATCCCCCACCCCCAAACAGCTTCCCTCACTCTTCACATAGTTTCATTGCCCAAACCTGTAAACCACAAGAGTTCACCATTACCTTGAACTTGGAGTTTTAGAGGCTTTGAGGCTTTACTCCATGGAATGTTCAACATAGCTTTCCAAAAGGCGGTACAAGAGTATTTACTGCTGTCTCTTGAGACTGAAAGTAGTTTGATGGTGTCTAAATAGTTACTCTGAAGTATTTTTCCATCTTTATAGTAAATTGCTTTATTTAATTGCCCACTTTTCCTTTGGCATTTCAGAAAAACATCATCTCCTTCAAAGATAGGGTGGGGTGAGACCTGGAGTATCACCTCATCTGCAATGAGTAGAGCATACACTCAAACCAACCATGTTTTTTCTTTCTCTCTCTTTACTTTCATTTCTGTTCATAAAAGAGGAGTTAGCACCCTGCAAACACCAGCAAATGTCCTCAATCTCCTTGTCATACACTCAGGACCAGATTGGTTTTGACCTAGGAGAGTGTCACTCACTGTCTTTCAATGAAAGGACAGTTCTGTGCTGTAGCTTTCTTCAGATCTGTTTTCTTTTTTGTCTGGCGGCCTCTGGGGTGCTGACCCTTCTCTGGTAGGAAGAGATAGTGATGCTATCCTATCTTTTTATCCACCACTAAGATCAGCAAATCATACATCTCCATACCCGTGTAGGTATCTGCCTGTGCTCCCCATATTAACCAAGTCCTCAGACACTCTGCCCAGTGGCTTAACTTGAAAGACTGTTTCCTACCCACCCTCCTCTTCCTCACCAGATGAAAATTCTACATGCACAGGTTCACTGAAGTGGGATCTTTGGGTCTTGCATTGGTAATATCCAGAGTCATTTATTTGGATTTCTTCAGATGTAGTTTTCCACACATTGTCGTTATGACACCAGGTTATAGGTCCCTTTTCTGAGGAAGGGACAGCCATGCAAGTGAGTTTCACTGATTCTCCTTGGAAGGTTGTGGACCATGAGGGATGGAGCAGAAGAAAAGCTCTTGGAGGTATTTCTGTGCAGGAAAGAAAACAATGGAAGTAGGCAAATGAACATGGGAGAATCCAGATTTTCAATTGAAAATTTTCCTGTCACGTGGATTGAAATCAGACAAAAAGTACTTGAAGAAATAGCTGGAATCGAACCTTTCCTTCTCATCCTTTGTATAACCTGACACAGATAGGGAGTGTTATAGGGAATGGGTCCCAGGTTCCTAGTTTGGGCTCTGAAAAGCTTAGGAGATGTAATTTATTATTTAGAGAGTCTTAGAAACTGATTCTGAAATGCTCTTGTATTCATTCCTGTCCATCTAAAGGTGAACTTGCTACAAATATAACTCAGAAGCCATTTCTAGACTCCAGAAAGCAGCCCTGTCTGACTATTAACATTTAATGAATAAGATTTTTTTTCATTACTTTCTTTTTCTTTTAGTACTTGTACAGGGATTTGAACTCAAGTTCTGGGCACTGTAACTTAGCTTTTTCAATCAAGGTAGGCCCTTTACCATTTGAACTATATCTCCACTTACAGCTTTTTTGTGGTTAATTGGAAAAAAAAGAGTCTCAGGGACTTTTCTGACCAGGCTGGCTTTGAATCATAAGCTTCAGATTTCAGCCTCTTGAGTAGCTAGGATTACAGATATAAGCTACCAGCACCTGATATTTTCATTACTTTTGAACCATGCTTAGTTGGAGATTCTGTAGAGAAGACAACTTTGCTTTCCATCTAAGTTTGACACAGTCACTAGTTAAAGGATATGAATCATTTTAATGGAAGAGAATGGGCTGTTTGGGAAATCAGACTTGTATTTGGAATTACAATGATTGCTGAACCTGGACGTTGAGATATGATGGTGGCCCCAGCTCTTTTAAAAGATATATAACTACTTTTCTGTCACATTTTCCTACGATTAGGAGCTACTTCTCTTTCCTTGGGTGGTAGCAATAGCTTGGGCATCTAAACAGAGGGATCTTCAGAGGTAGAGGAGGTAGGATATGAGAGTCTCTCAAGATCCATATCCTGTCTCTGACCTTGCTTCTGCAAATGCTTCCTCCCTCTATACTGAGACATCCTGGTAACAGGGAAAATACAGAGACTGGAGAAATCTAAGGAGGATCTGATTGCCCTACATGGTAACAGGTGTGACCTCAGAACATAAGCCACCTGACTCATGTGGGCACGTTCCAATCACCCCCTCTACAAGGCTGTGCTAGCCAAGAGAACTAATGCTCAGAGCCTGGGAGGAACCAAGGGGAAACATACCTGACTCTCCTTTTGCAGGAGCTGTGAGGGAATCAAGAGGTAAAAAACAAAAATTAGCACAGAGCCACATTTCTCAAACCCTTTCCATCCATATTCTATGAGATTTCCAATCACTTACCCACATAACTCCTGTAACTTTTTTCTTCCTCGTTTTTATGCTCCCATTTTTTATCAATTAGAATTCCTAAACACCAGCAAGAACTACAATTTCTTTTACAAACATATAATGGTTTGGGTCCATGCCCCTGCTCTCTCTCTGTCTCTGTCTCTGTCTCTGTCTCTGTCTCTGTCTCTGTCTCTGTCTCTGTCTCTCTCTCTCTCTCTCTCTCTCTCTCTCTCTCTCTCTCTTTCTCTCTCTCGCCTAAACACAGTAGTTCAGGTACAGGGAAAGACTTGGAAAAGTTTTCTATCTTCCCTTTATTTCTTCGGATTCCTATTGTTCCTTCTACTTTTTCAATCTCAATTTAAATTTTGGCTTAAAACATCAGGAAGGGAATCCTGCTTCTCTGCTCTCTTTCTTTCACAGGCCTTTGTTTTGGAGGTCACTCTATATCTGAACAATAACTCTGCTTGAAGCTATAGACTGAGGGATTTTAGTTGGTGGTTCAGCAGAAAGTAAAGTCCAAACTTACTTTGGGATGAAAAGAATGGTGGTGAGAAATCAAGTGTACTGGGCTTACCCTGGTAGATGTATTTGGAGCCTTTAAGATGTTTCAGGAACCCAAGTTAGTTCTTTCACATCTCTTGCTACTTGTCTCTAAACCCTGGATGAAAGTAGAAACAGAAGCTCCTCGCCATTTCCTCTGGATGACTTTAGAAAGCAAGACCATGGTTCCATCTCAAACCCATCTACTTACCCAGGTACAGCAGCATCAGCCATAGGAGCGCAAGGACCAGGCCTGTCTCACAGGACATGTCTGTCTCCCCCAAAGGCAGGTTTAGCTCTCCTCTACAAAGAAAGAGGGGTGGCTGCCACTCAGATCAGGCATGCAAACAATAGAAAAGGGGAAGTAGAACTTTGTATCACATGCTCCTTTAAAAATGTGAGTGTGGCTGCCTTCTTAAATGATATTTGTATTCCAGCCCCAGCACACTGAGCACTTTCAGATATAGGGGTCATCTTCCAACAGTTGGGGTCTCTCTGGAGAAACATCTCCACGTTGTACCTAGCTTCTCTGAAAATGCCACGCTATAGATATATTCAGATTCAACTCACCAGTTCTTCATATTTTTAAAAATGGAAAACCCCTTCTTTATTACCTCAAAGTCACATCACTTCTGGTCACCTGGGAAGCTCTCAACACACCGTGGTTGGTCAGGGTGGTGTCAGACTGTGTTTTGTGGTGTGAGCCACACACAGTCAAAATGTCTGCACACATCTTTTTCACTTTCACCTCAGTTGGCAGGAAACTTTGGAGTAGGAAAATAATAGAAATTTACAGATTCACAAATGGGGCTACTCCTACTCAGCCCTATGCAAATTAGGAAATAAAGGAATAAGCACACAAATAGGAACTTCTGTTTTGAAGCTGGAGTTCTCAGAAACTTTCTCTTCCCCTACATCCCTTGTAATCAGAGAGGTCCTTCCCCATTATGTTCTGTTCCAGGATCTATGTGCTTTCTTCACAGTGTTGATCACAATTACAAATTAATTTCTACGTGTACTTATTCTTCTCTATCTCTTCTCTGCCCCCTAACATTTGGAGGACCCCCTTTGTCTTGTCTGCTATCACATGCTCTATGCATCTCACAGTTCTTATTTATTTCACTGGATGTTGTTGTTCTGTTTGTTTGTCTTTCTGGCTAACTATGTATTCCAGGCTTGACTCACTCATGTGAACCGCCTCAGCCACCCACATATGAGAATTCTAGTCTGCCATGTTGAGCTAGCTTTTTGTATGTAGGTGTCTAGTGAGTATTTTGGGAGAGATAGTTGAATGGTCTGCCAGAAGCACTGGATCAGTGTTTCTCAACATTTTGCTCATTACCATTACTGCAAGGGCCCTTTTTAGACATTTGTTTTTGTAGTACAATTACTTAAACTCAGGGATTCCCATTTGTTAGGCAGGTGCTCTACCACTTGAGTTACCCCACCACCCCTTTTAGCATTTTTTGTCAGTCAGCTTAAATTCTGGGCCTGAGCACTGTCCCTCAGCTCTTCAGCTCAAAGCAAGCACTCTACCACTTGAGCCACAACACCACTTTTGGTTTTCTGGTGGTTAATTGGGGATAAGAGTCTCACAGACTTTCCTGCCAGATCTCACCCTCCTGAGTAGCTAGGATTACAGGTGTGAGCCACTGGCACCCTGCTGCATTGGTTATTTTTTTGAGATTTAGGATTTCACTTTATGCCTAAGCTAGTCTGGAATACAATCTTCTTATTTATGCTTACTCAAATTGTTAGAAAGTAAAGTATAAGACATGGAGGCCCAGCCCTTGGTTGAGATAGAGTCATAAACAAACACAGGTACATTTCAATGTCAAAAGTGAGGATGTGAATAGTTACTACTATTAGTTGAAAATATGGAAGGAAAGAGGTGCTCAGAAAAGCAGTCTTTTGACACTTACTGCCCATTTTGAGGCAACATATTGTATTTTCTTTTCCTTCTTCATGTTCATGTTGTTATTCTAGTACCAAAACAGCACTTGGTACTTAATGTAGGGTTTCCATATAAAAGGCTAAATGCCATGTTGTTTGAATTTCAGACTTCAATTATACATGTAATTATCTATATGTATATGCATATATAGAGATAGATATAGAAAAAGAGGCAATATAGTATGTAATAGTGTGATTGTGTGTGTGTGTGTGTGCCAGAACTGGGGCTTAAACTCAATTTTTCACTCTACCACCTGAGCCACAGTTCCACTTTGGTATTTGGAGATTTTTTTTTCTGGCTAATTGAAGATTAGAGTCAGATTTTTCTGCCCTGATTCTCAGAGCTCAGTCTTCTAAGTAGCCAAAAGTTTAACAATTTTTTTTCTATAAACATGTCCCATACAATATTTTGAATACACATACATTAAAACTGCAATTATTCTTTCCTTGAAATTCAGATGTAACTAGAAGTCCTGTATTTTTATTTGTTAAATCTGATGACCTTAACAGGATAGAAGCACTTTTATTTTCCATGAATAAATTAATGAAGGGATACTGGTTTTATTTCTATGTGTATGTAGCTCTAACTCTACCCTTTCTTTTACCCTTAATTCATGAGCAAGAACTTCCCTATGGGGTGTGGAGAAAGAAGGACTAGAGTTAGAGAGGATAATTCTCAGCGACATGAACAGTTGGGGCCTAGGCTTAGATGTAAGAGCAATAAAAACAAATTAACAAATAAACGGAAACCTTATAAATATAAGGAGAAGCTATTGGTGGAACCAGGTTCTCTCATGGCTTTTGATGTTAGTAAGCGATCAGGACAACTTCTATATTGAAGAGATGAATGTCGGAGGACTTTAAGTTGAATTACTAAGTGTGTACAAGAGCATGGAGTCTTAGGCCTCATAGGTAACATGAGCTTCTGGTGTTTTTATTCAGAGGCTAGTGGCTGTTTCTATCCAGGAGGAACTGCAGTCATGGATAGCAATAATCAAAAGGCACAGAAAGATCTAGAGAGCTGTAATGGCCTTTGAAAGCAAGGGTAGAGGAGGCAAAGGTTTACCCCTAGGCCTCTGGCAATGGGCTAACTACAGGGCCGCTTGGCAACAGGGACTTAGGGACTGTATAGTGGCTCAATAAAGATCCATGGCAGTCTAAGTCACTTTCCAAGGCCATCATAGCAGAAGATAAGACTTTTGCAACAAAATTGAAAATCTCTTAACTTTGGTAGGCACTGATGATTGGAGTAGTACTCTTAGCTGCAAGATTTTATGTGCCACAAAGCACCAGTAGTTCAAAATTGCTAGTGCCCACCTCTGAAGTCTTACTATATATCAGTCACCCCAAATTTAGACCCATAGAGCAAACTGGACAGACCACTCTTTTTTGTTGGTGATGATAGTACTGGAGCTTGAAGTCAAAACCTTTCACTTGCTCAGTATGTTTGCTCAAATGTCACTCTGCCATTTAAGCCATGCCTGCCATCCAGCTTTTTGTTGCTTATTTTGGAGATGGTGTTTCACAGACTTTTCTCTCCAGGCTGCTTTGGACATTAACTCTCTGCATTTCAGCCTACTAAATAGCAGGAATCCAGAAATGAGCAACTGGTGCCCAATTTGGACAGGTCATTCATGAATTTATGTGCGGTTTTCTAGGCTCATGGGTAGAAATTATTCAAATAATTACTAATAAAATTCCAAGATTATATAATGCCTTTAGGTAGGCATGTAGGTCTGGCCCATAATGTGTGATAAATATATGGAATTCAAAAGGAATTGAGCATCAGGTCCTTGGAGAAAGATTGGTTCCAACGGGACCCTTTGGGAAAAGAACTTCAGAAACAGGTTTTTCAACATATGTTGAAATCTTTTCTACTTGAAGTAAATGTAAGACAAGGTGAAAAATGTTCCCCAGAGGCCAGGCAAAGGGCCCCTGTGCCTACTGACAGGTAGAGCAGCTGTGTCACTTAAGAGACTTTGCACTGAGCTCACACTCAAGATCAGAAGCACTTCACTCAAAGAGGAACTGAAAACAAAGAAGTTTTGAATAGATTTAATGGAAAAGGAGCACAGGAAATGGTTCCCACCCATTAGATTGAGAATAAATGCTCCTCATCAGCCTTACCCTTGTAGAGAGGTGTCTTCAAACAGTTCTTATTCAAAAGTTCTGAGTTATAAGCAGGGTGCTGTGATCTGAGGATCACAGTTGGGAGCCAGCCCAGGGAGGAAGGTCTGTGAGACTCTCATCTCCAATAAACTACTCAGAAAAAACTCAAGTGCCACTTGTGGTTCAGGTAGTAGAGCACTAGCTTTGAGTATAACAACTTAGGGACAGCGTCTAGGACCTGAGGTCAAACCCCAGAACTTAAAAAAATAATTCTGAGTCAACTGGCACCAACTTAGTGGCATCAGCCGAAGCTATGCAGAGAATTCAGCTTTTTTCTTTTCTTCATGGGTGAATGAATCTGTGTTACAATCTGTGGAGACAGGTGCTAGCACAGCCTTAGCTCCGTGCAGACACTAATTGGCCAGATAAAAAGTAAGAAATCTATCCACAATTTTTTTTTGGGGGGGTCCAGTCGTGGGGCCTGAACTCTGGGCCTGGGCGCTGTCCCTCAGCTCTTCAGCTCAAGGCTAGCGCTCTACCACTTGAGCCACAGCACCACTTCCGGCTTTTTTCTTGTTGCTTATGTGGTCCTGAGGAATCGAACCCAGGGCCTCAGGCATGCAAGGCAAGTGCTCTACCACTGAGCCACCTTCCCAGCCGAAGTAAGAAATCTAAAAATCTAATAAGGAATCTGATTACTGTAACTTCAAAAGATAATTAAAAGCTTTAAGTTACTTGAATTTTAAAATATGCTTAGAATTTTTATACAGGGAGGATTTTGAATGTTCATATCTTTCTAGGAGTATGAAAGAGGCAAGATTGTTTGCAGTAAAATATGATGTGATACCTCAACATTGCCATTTTAGTATTGGAGGATATTATAGTATTGTTTAATGTCATTGAAGAACTCAGAACTGCTTATTGGACTTAATCTGGGAAAGGAAATAATTATAGCAAAGTTTCAGCCCTGGATTCCAAATGACAGTGGTGTTACATAATTACCATGTGTGTTTGTTCTCTGAATATGCTCACAAAATTCTACATCGCACCCAAAGGTCTCAATGAGGATACCAACAGAAGTAAGACTCATCCTGGGGAGGAGATTAGTGGACATGAGTGATAACTTCCAGCAACTATGGCAATACAAAGAGATATGAGCCCTACAAAGCTATGAGGAAGTAAAGGTTTTTTAATGAAAGGATGATACATGTGATGAAAGGAGTATATAGAGAAATAAAACAAAGAGGAAATAAGTGTATTATTGTACAAGGTACTCATAATTTGTTAAAGATGTTTCTATAGGAGTGTCAAGATAGAAGAAAGCCATGGGACAGTCCATAGTCAGATAGAATGGAGACTTGACCTCCCTCAGTTCATCCTAGAACAAGTCAAGATGTTTCTACTTGCATCTTTTGAATCCTAACAGCATTGGAAAGCTTAGCAATGAATATAATAAGATACAATACACTACAACATTCTCTTTCTCTGTCTCCTTTATCCCTGTTCTTCTCTTTCTTAGATTCACAAGTACAAAGTGGCTGCAGCTTTGCAGCTTTCTAACTACTAAGCTCTTTAAAAGACTTGAAAACAGATACATTCTGCGTTAGAATCCAATATTCCTTGAGAGTTAAAATATATCTGACTCCTGTAGTGGGCATGAAATGGTTTAGATTTACTTTACTGCACACTCTGGAGGCATTTGACAACTTTGTGCACTGGAAGAACTATTTTCAGGTCAAACTCAACATGGGAACTTTGTGAAAATAGATGGAGTTATCTAGACCAGGAGAGAAGCAGTCTTAGGACAGAGCCCCAGCATTTAAGGAAGAAGAGCAGAGGGGATTTTGGTGTGGATAGGTGAGGGGTGATGGAAACCCACTCCAACCTCTAGCCTTCTGTCCTTTCCAATGTTCATTTTCATTGATATTCTTACCTGGGCACTGGTGGCTCAGGCCTGTAATTTTATAAACTTAATTGTTTGAGATCTGCGAATCATGGTTCAAAGCCAGCCCAAGCAGGAAAGTCCATGAGACTCTGATCTCTAATTAGGTAGCTATAAGTTAGAAGTGAAGTTGTGGTAGAGCAACAGCCTTGAACAAAAATGCTAAGGGATAGCACCCAAGCCCTGAGTTCAAGTCCCATCACCAGCATACACACACACACACACACACACACAACACTCTCTAAAAGAGTAGTATTTCCAAATGTGTATATATGTGTGTATGTGCACACATATAACATAGTGCATTAAAAAGTGCTAATAAGTTATTATAAAGTAATTACCCTTATCATCACCACTAAGACCAAGAGACAGGATATTCAGAACCCTAGAAGTCTGGCATACATCTGCTCTGTCATAACTCCTCCACTTTCTAAGGTAAACTATAGAAAGTGAAAAAGGGATTCAACAACTTTGTATTATCCATTATCCATCCCTAAATAGTATTGTTTAGTTTTTCTTTTTTCCTGAATTTTATATTCAGGTTATCACATAGATATAGTTATTTTTTAAATAATACATTAGTCAATGATCCTAAGACTCTTCTCCAGTTTGGTTGGAAGTAGAGAACTGATAATCACATCACTTGAAAAATAATTGTCACTAACTCTTCACAGTCATTTATTTCATTTTTTCTTTAGTTTTTATAACAATATTTCCCAGGACTTGTCTAATGATTATTATATAAGGAAACAGTAAGAAAAATAGAAATACTTCAACCTTCTTGTCTGTGTCCTCAGAGACCCATTTGGATAGTGACCTGTTCTATCCAACCATGTGGTTATCATGACAGTTTCTGATGCTAAATCTTAGATGTTATGTGACCTTATAAAGGATGTGATACACTTAATTTCTAGGAAAGTCTTTCCTAGATATTTCTATTTGTTTATAATGTCTCATAGAAATTTTTCTTTTATAATGTATGCTGCACATCCACACCAAGTTTTATATTTTTCTAGTCATTTTAATTATGATATGATAAGAAAGGAAATTCAATTTCAAGATAAGAATATAACACTGATCATAATCTCGGAATGGAAATCTCTCCTCTTTGTGATGTTTCCTTTGTCATGTATTTCATTTATTCAAATACCATTATATTTTCTTCTTGGCGGCCTATTTTCCACTATAATTCTTCTCTGTTATTTTGGTATATCCATTTATGGCCACTGTCATGCTAATTTCATTTTTAAGAGAGCTTCAAATATATTCATATATTACATCTGGCACTCCCCTCATTAGCCTTTGTTAGAAATCATTGACAGTAAAATGAATTTAGAGAAAAAAGAATAGAATGGAGGGAATTACTCTTCCTGTTATAGATTACTATGTAGCTACAGTGAAAAGACAGGCTGATATTGATAGAGGAATAGACAAGCAATCTGTGGAAAAGAATATGGAGCCCAGATATAGACCTACATATTTTTGCCTAAATAATTTTTGAGAAAGTTTCAAAAAGCAATTTCTTTTTTGGTCGATCGTGGGGTCTGAACTCTGGGCCTGGGCACTGTCCCTAGGCTCTTCAGCTCAAGGTGAGCACTTGAGCCACTACTTCCATCTTTTTCTGATTATGTGGGGCTGAGGAATTGAACTCAGGGTCTCATACATGCAAGGCAAGCACTCTAACATTGAGCCACCTTCCCAGCAATTTTTAACAAATGATAGATAAGCAAAGAAAATGAACCTCTATTCAACTCTCATTTGTCCTACAAAATGGACCACATACTTAGATATCCTGATAGAAATATGATAAACTTAGGTAAATAACACAGGAGAAAATCTGTATGTTCTGGAGTAAATAAAGAAGACTTAGGCTTGAAAAGCAAGGAAAGAAAAGAATCCAAAAAAAAAGTTCACAAAATTGGATTTTTCAAAATTAAAACAAATTATTTCTGCAAAGTCTTGTGATCAAAACGAAAGCATAAGCCAGGCTCATGCTGTAATCCTAGATACTCAGGAGGCTGAGATCTGAAGATCACAGTTCAAAGCCAGCCAGGGCAGCAAAGTCCGTGAGACTCTTATCTCCAATAAACCACCAGAAAACTGGAAGTGGCACTGTGGCTCAAGTGGTAGTGCACTAGCCTTGAGCTGAAGAGTTGAGGGACAACTGTCAGGCCCAAAGTTCAAGCCCCAGTAACAATAAGCTACATTGTTTGTTTGTTTAAAAAAAAAAAAAGCTCAACAGTAGAAATAATCAAAGAACCTAGGTAAAAAATAGATAAAACAGGTATTTTCCCAAAGGGTGTTGACATACAGAAAATAGATAATAAACACACAGAAAGATGTCCAGAATTAGACAAATTAAAGCAACAATAATCTGTCTCTATACATCTATCTAAATGATGAGGATACAGGAAAACCAGAACAATTGTTTAGAGCTGATGTGAATGAAAGCTGGTTGCTACCCTGGCATCTTCCTTTAAAATTAAATATGTACATCCTACAAACTCAGTTATGATGCTCTTGCCTATTTATCCCTTGGAAGTGAAATTTTTCAAGATGTGGTGAACATTTAGAGCAATTTCATTGACAATAGCCAAACCATGCAAAGAACCCAAGTGATCTCCAAATATAAATGGCATAATTACATTTATTCACAAAGGTGGTTTTTAAGGAATGTACTGAGTGAAAAATGTGGTTCCAGTTATATATCATTTAAGAAATAGACTAATTAAAATGTGGGAGAAGATTAGTAATTGAAACCAAAGACTGCAAGTAGAAGGAAGGGCAGGTGGCTATGAAGAGCTAACACAAAGGACTGCTATGGTGATGATGGCTCTTTATTTTTATTATTGTGGTAGTTATTAGACAAAGCCATGCACAGAGTAAAACTTACACAGACAATGTTTTTAAAGCTTGAAAAATCAGCAGAGCTTTCTCAAGCTCTGCTGATGGTACCAATATCAGTTTCCTGGTTCTCATAGAGTCCTATTGGTATTCAAAAAATTACTATTTCGAGTTGTAAGGTGAAAGGTATGTCAGGGTTGTCAGCAGATTACTTGGCAGTTTTCTATGACTCATTGCAATCATTTGAAAATAAAATTAAATAGTAATAACCACAACCATTCTCAATTATTTTTCTGATGGATAAACTTTATTTTATACAGTTTATACAACAGTGTGAATTCTTTCCAGTCACCTATCTTATTCCTATTGGTGAACAACCTGTGCAGAAGGAATTAGACAAAATGTTACTCAAAATGGGTTGTAGTTAAAAAAAATCTGGTAGTTGCCTCTGAGGGGTATTTGGTTAGAGAGTCTCATTACATAGTATTTTGAACTTTCTTAGTGCTGAATTAGAATTAATTATATTTTATATAAGTGTAATCAGCACTTGCTGAGGGTTAATAATGCTAAGTAATGCACGAATGTTTATTTAATCCTCATAATGTCCTTACAGGTAATCTCTACTTAAAGGTGAGGAAACTGAGGCATAAAGAGGTTAAATACTTTGCTCCAAACCAGGTGGAGGATGGCATTAGGACATGGTTATCAGAGAAATCAGAAAATGTTCTTCCTCCATATACTATAGTGGTAATCAATGTAAAACATTTAGCATTAAAAAATATTAGCCCCACATACATATGACCATATAAGATGATGCTAAGCAAATAAACTCCAAGACATGGATCCAAGAGGAATTTTGTTGTTTTTAATGTACTTTGTGATTTCTTGTTTCTTTTGTGTGTTCTTCTCCCTGTGGTTGGTTTATCCCCTGTTGTCAGTGGTGGTACCCTGGGTATTGCATATATGTTTATCTGTAACCCCTCTGTATATCACCTTGACAATAAAAAATTATTATTAAAAAAAATTTGCACACTCTATAGAATTGAAGGTAACTCCCGCTGATGTTTCTTCCTACATCCTCAACTCTCAAGTTCTCACAAAAGTAATAAAAAGGTTCAATTTAAAATTTTGTGTCACTGAGCTGGGAAGGTGGCTCAGTGGTAGAGCGCTTGCCTTGCATGCATGAGGCCCTGGGTTCGATTCCTCAGCACCACATAAGCAAAAAAAAAAAAAAAAAAAAAAATTGTGTCACTGAGGAGGACATCCAAGTCCTAATTTGGGAAGGAAAAATCAGCCCCTGGACAGATTCTGCTCTCATTACTTTAGAGTAAGAGAACGTGAGGCCTTATCTCTCTGATCCATTCTTTTTTTTTTTTAATCTCTGCTCTTTATACATTGATAGCTTAAGAAATATAGCAAGAATAACTTTACCAGTGTCTTGGATACAGCAGCAATTCAAGAAATATTTACTGAATGAAAGAAGGCATTGGACAAGGAAATGATGAGACAGGTGGTTCTGAACAGTAATGACTGAGAATTTTTATAAGAATTTATGGAATTCTAAGTGAGAAGCTGTCTTTGTTGTCATCTTCTCTTGTTCCTCCAAATTTTATAACATCTTCACAGTACTGCATATGACTTGGACTTCCTGGAAGAGACACACAGCAATAAGGGCCAAGTGAGCAAAAGAAGGAAAGCAAGATTGAAGAACTTCCAAGGAGTCTAGCTCACTGTGTTCTCAAGAAATGTTCTGGTGTTTGCTGTGGAGGAGAAAACAAACAAACAAACAAAAAGAAAGAGTAAAAAATATACCACTAAGTATTTAGGCTCCTGTTTACACATTACTCCCAGACTTTATGCCCCATACATAGAGTTAATGTATAGAGTCCCAACTATTCCTGTTCCTCTGTAAAAACCCATTCCTCTATGCTGCTCATTCTGTAATTGTTTAAAACATGCATCCTCTTAGCCTACCACCAATACTTCTTCACAAAGCCACTCTAGTCTCTGATGCAGCTTCTCATTGGTTATAATCCTTAAGTTGTTGTTTGTTGTTGTTGTTTTTCTTTTGGCTACTCTGACTGCTGTAATATCTGTCAGAGCTCACTTTCTTCCCATTCCTCTATATTCTTTAGATAATTAACGCCAAGTGAGTTATTCCATCACATGGAAGGAAATAAGAGGCACAGATAAGAGAGAATTCCCTGCCTCAAGACTTCATGCTCCCTGCTACCCCAACCTCATTCCCGTGGTGTCATTTATTTTTTTTAATTTTATTTTATTTTATTTGTGAACATACTGTACAGAGGAGTTACAATTACGTGGGCAGGATAATGCGTACATTTCTTACCAAGCATTGCAGCCTCCTCCTTTGTTTACCCTTCACATCCCTTCCCAGCCTCCCCCCTCCCCCCCAATCCCAATCCTTCTCCTTCCCCCCCTTCCCTCCTCCCCCCCCCCCCCCCCGCACCGACGTTGTAAAGCTAGTTTTGGACATGACAACTTGTACTTCTCATTGTTGCAACAGGTCCACCTGTATCCTTAAACAACTGGTTTTTCCCCATCTCCTCCACAAGTTATACTGACATCAAATAGAGTGAAAGCAGGGGTTATACTGTGGGGGAGGGATATACAAAGCAACAAAGAGATAATCTTATAAATGCATTAGAAACACATGCACGAAAGAAAAAAAACATTAAAATACACATCTAAGGGTTCATTTTCCTGACATCACATTATCTGACCTTTTCCGCTTCACTCATACATATACTAGATATTACAAATAAGGTAAACCATGGGACCTATGTTTTTTGGGCCTGGCTTACTTCACTTAATATAATTTTTTCCAAGTTTTTCCATTTCCTAACAAATGGGGAAATGTCATTCTTTATGATGGAGGCATAGAATTCCATTGTGTATATATACCACATTTTCTTGATCCATTCATCTACTGAGGGGCATCTGGGTTGGTTCCATATCTTAGCTATGGTAAATAATGCTGCAATAAACATAGTTGTGCTGGTAGCTTTAGTGTGGTCTTGTTTGTAAACATTTGGGTAAATGCCCAAAAGTGGGATTGCTGGGTCATAGGGGAGTTCTATGTGAAGTCTTTTGAGGAACCTCCATACTGCTTTCCAAAGTGGTTGAACAAGTTTACATTCCCACCAACAATGAAGTAAGGTTCCTTTCTGTCCACATCTCCTCCAGCATCTGTTGTTGTTAGAGTCTGTGGTGTCATTTATTGAGAGTGACTGCCCCTCCTGAAGTTGGGGTGTCTAGACCACTTCCTGGTCTTGTCACCAGCTTCTTCCCTCCCTGCTTCAGTCCCTGAGCTCCTCCTAGTGGGGAGAATCAGCATTAACATACACTGGTTCTTGTCCTTCATGGCTGGGAATGGGCTGCAGTACATGGACTCTTGAGGGTTTGGGATGAAAGCACCTTTATGAGACAGTGAACTAGGTACATGGTGGTTTCTGGGAGAGAGTAAGAATAGACAGGAAAGAGGCTGGGGAGAGAGGGAGTGAAAGGCATACAAGCATGGCACTTCTGCCTAGTGACTTGGGGCCTTTTGTATAGACCATCTACTCTGACTTGTTCATCTCTGGCTTTCCTAAGTTGTAAAATAAGAACACTGCTCCTGATTCATTTTTCTCCAATAGAACTTCAGCTACACCTTCTTTCCCGTGGCTTTCTCTTTCTCTCTGATTTGTTCTTGTACTCTGTACATGTCTTACTGCTCCAACAGGACAGAATGTCCCTGGAGGAAGTAGACTTTATGCATATTTCACCTCCCCAAATAGCTAACAAAAACTCCTGCATTATAGGTGTTAATTATCTTTGCATATGAGTTTGTCAATTCACTTAAATATGTTTAATCCTATGCAAGATAACACACAGAGTCATACACACCTGCCTAAGACCTTGCTTTAATAGCAACAATGAAATGGAGACATGAGAATTATAGAAAGATAATAGTTTTTATTCCTAGCATAAACATAATAATAGATATTTAAAATCTCAAGTGGATGGAGCCTTCTAAAGTTGAAATTTTGACTTAGAATAACTCTCACCTGGGTGCATTAGTGGCAAAGCTTTCTCCTGAAAAGCAGATAAGGGAGCCAATCATTTTAGATTAGAAAGCTTTCTATCTTAAAAGCTTATTGCTATTCATATCACAGACAAAAAGATAACATATTTAGTACACGTATTATCTAAAAATCACTAGGAAAAATATAAACAATTCAATTCAAAATAATATATAAAAAAGAGATAAATAAAACTCTATAGTATTTAATGTTATTATATTAAAAGGAAGCAAACATTAAAATCTTACAATAGGCTGTGTACTTAGTGTACTGTGAAATAAGAATTTACATAGCCTTTTGGGTGGGGGGGCAAGGGGGAGGCTGGGAAGGGAGGTGAAGGGTAAACAAAGGAGGAGGCTGCAATGCTTGGTAAGAATGTATGCATTATCTTGCCCATGTAATTGTAACCCCTCTGTACAGTATGTTCACAAATAAAATAAAATTTAAAAAAAAGAATTTACATAGCCTTATGGGAGTATAATTTGGATTAAGCATAGGAATAACACTTGACAGTATATGTCAGATTGATAAAGGATTAGAAGAAGTCAGGAATTAACTGGACTTGAAAACACTGGCCAAAATATTTACTGTGGGAAATAAAGTTAACTTGATGGTTAGTAGATAGGCCTAATGCTGAACTATATTGTATCTATGCATAAAGGAAACTTACCAAAAACTGTCATTGATTCATATAGCAGGCTAAGATGGGTGTGGAAAGAGAGCATTAGAGAAGGTTAATGTGACTAAAAATATGCTATGTGTCTGTAAGGAATATTCTGCTGAAACCCCTTTGTACAATTACTATATATTAAAGATAATGAATGACAAATGTGTAACAAGTTCTATTTGGGGTGGGTACTAGTGAAAAAAGAGAGGGAAAATGGGGATGATAAAGGAGGCTAAAAATGGTCGACATACTTTACATGCATATATGAAAATAGAGCAATGAGACCTGTTGAAATTGTCTGAAGAAGGACAAGGAAGTAACTGGAAGGAGTCAAATTTTATCAAGGGACACTGTATGCATACAGGAAATATCACAATGAAACTGCCTTACACAACTAATATATACTAATAAAAATAAACTAGAAAAAATAAGAAAACAAAAGAGATTCTAACATTCCCTCATGTTTGTCCTATGTCTGATAGATTAAATAAATCGCAATTTTCTGTAATAGGTGAAATTTAGGACAGAAGAAGAGTTAAAGGCCAAAGTGCAGCAAGGACAGATTTGAGGGTTTGTTGAGTTTGTGGTCAGGCAAGTATGAACACTGGTCTCTGCTCTGCCCTCCAAAGGTCATGTGACCATGGAAAAGCCTTTAACTTCTCCAAGGTTATTAAATGTGGATGATAATACTTGTCTCAAGTTATTTTGGACAATTGCAGAGTGTGTATACAAACTTCCCATACATAATAGAGCCAGTAATTAGTCATTGGTACTTTTTCTTTTGACTGATAGAGTACTAATATAGATGAGTATGAAAAATCACTGAGGAATTCTCTCAATTCATGTCTTAAAAATATGTTACAGGATCAGGTGATGGTAGCTCACACCTATAATTCTAGCTACTTCAGTAAGCTGAGATCTGAGGATTGAGCAAAGTCTTATGAGATTCTTATCTCCAGTTAACCAGAAAAAAGACAGAAGTGGAGGTGTGGCTCAACTGGTAGAGCCCCAGCCTTGAACAAAATCATAAAGCCCAGAGTTCAGGTCTCAATAGTGGCACAAATAAACAAACAAACAAACAAAACATTACAAAGATAGGTAGTCAGGCCAACATGCCCAAAACACAGCTACTTTATGTTACATCTCTAGTAATAATTGGTAAGGAAATTTGAACCACTCTTTCAAGGACAACAAGAAATGCCAAGCAAAACATTTTTTAAAGGCATTAAATAAGATAATGAGATAAAATATTGAGAAAAATACAGAGACAAGGAAAGAAGTTCCGGGACATAGACCTGGCCCCTGGGATCACTTGGGCTTTTCTGGGGCTTGTGATGATTCACTTCATCCATGTGCTACAGTGCCACACTGTCTGGGACTAAGTCAGTCTGGGTTGTGATTCCAGCCTGGGAAGCATCCGAAGGGCCACTGGAAAGCAGGCCTCATACCTTTTAAAATATCCAGCCCACTGTTTAACACTGAGGCCTACGTAGTAATGACTGAAGATTTAATCAATGGATACGACTTGACAAAGAAGGGAAAGGTTCTCAGGAGCTTGGTCCATTTCTGATTCTTAGGAAGAGAGATGTCAAGATTGATTTAGACTATCTCCACCTAAGTTCCCATTTAACACAAGAACTGGAATTTCACAAAGACATCAAGTGACCAGAAGTCTAAGCTGAAGCTCCAGCACTCATGTCTTGTTTTCATCCTCGAGACTCATCTCCACTGGTACTTACTCTGCCCATGAATCTGGGATTGGAGGCTCTGTTTCTTGACACTGGGTCTGCTCCACCCCCTCCCCACCCCCACCCTCGGAGGAGCCTGGATCTTCACTCCACATGGCAAGAATCTGGAGCTCCTGGGATCTCCTGCAGCCTGACCCCAGGGACTAGCCATCTTTAAAGAAGCAAAACTAGAGCTGATCTTTGTGTGGAGGGAATTGATTCTTTTTTGGGGGAGGGGGTCCGGTTGTGGGGTAATACTCACCACTCTCACTCAAAATGCATTTGGATAGAGAAGGTTGAGACTGCTTTGGCAGAAAGTAACTCTATTTCATTCTTGTTAGTAAGTCATCATTTTTCTTTTCTAGTTCCATTCCTCCTGGCATGTCAGAAATATGTTGTCTCCTTAAAGAACAGAATATGGCATTGGGAGAGTTAGTGCATCTGCAAAAGACAGGAAAATTGGGTTTATTATTTCTGCAGGAAACTCAAATATCTAATCTTTTTCCTCAGGAAGTGAGGTGTTAGGTACAGCCTCTACATCTTTAGAGAGGAATTGCCCATCCACACCTTCATTGTACAGAATTGCATCCCATTTTTCCTGAAGGGGTATAGATTACTAAAACAGCTAGCTAGCTCTTTGGTCTCATAAAGGCACCTAAGCTACTCATGAGGACTCCAATTTGGCAATCTAATTGCCTCCCCAAATCCCTGCCTCACCAAAGCATTCTAGAAATGAGTTCCCACCTAGAAATTTGGTGGGAGTTGGGAGGATACAAATATTTCATCCCTTTCAGGAAATGTCAGAGTAAACATAGCTTTTCCCTAGATGAAGAAGATTCTGACAAAGCTCTTTCCTGAGCTCTCTTTCACGTTGATGTACAGAGGGTCATTGTCCACTGTGGCTCTGTACTTTCCCATCCCCCTGTCCCATGTCTCCCTTTAGCCCTACAGTCACTGCTCTTCTAAAGTCAGGTTCTATCCTTTCCTTGTTTCATCAGATGGACCATCAAATGGCCCAGAGTCCTCCAAAGTAAGGCAGCACCTGGAATAACATCTGGTATCTTTAATTCTCAGAAGTTTCCATCTGAAGGCTCTTATCTGTAATCTCAGCCACTCTGATTGAGATTTAGAGGAATGAAGTTTGAGGCAAGCTTAGGCAAAAAGTTAGCAAGGCCTCATCTCAAAGCAACAACAACAACAACAACAACAACACACATACACACACACACATACACACACACACACACACACACACACACACACACACACACACACACACACACACACCAAATGTGATGGTTTGTATCCTACTTACTTAGGCAGACGAGCAGGTCCAAGGTCAGCCCCAGGACAAAAATAATGAAAACTAAAAGAGCTGAGGGTATGGCTTAAGTGATAGAGTGCCTGCCTAGCAAGCATCAAGCCCTGAGTTCATACCCCAGTATTGCTACCTCCCCCAAAAGAGATTCCATTTGATTATTTCCTGAAACATTTCCCCATCCATTCAATGTATAATGAAGACTAAGGTAAGGATTATTCTTAATCTAAAATTCAGCTCCTAAGAGATGATTACAGTGAAAAAAAGTGAGATATAATCCCAGGGCTCCTCTTCCTAGATTAAACACCGGTTCTCTCTTTTCTGCCTTGTAACTGCATTTATTTAGGGTAGTGGACTCTGTTCTGCTTGTGATATCACCATTATAGTTAGAATACAGTAGACGGTTTTGACCCGTAGATAAAGATCTCAATGGTATCATGGCTGACAAGATCTGGGAGTGCAGTGAAGGAAGCAGAGCCAATCATAAGAAATGTGATGGTTTGTAAAATACCACTGGAGAAATGAGACCAAAATAACACAGCAAATAAGGACTTCTAAAGACAATTGCATCATTCCAGAGGTTCATAAATGAGATTTTTGTTTTTAGAAAAGTCAACAGCTTGTTACTAGCTGTTCCGGAAGAACCAGAATTCCTGTTGGATGCTAGGGAATAACCTGCTTTTTAAAAACGAAGTCATATAGCTGGGCATGGTGGGACTGGCCTATAATCCTAACTACTCAGGAGGCTGAGTTCTGAGGACTGCAGTTCAAAGTCATCCTTGGCAGGAAAGGCCATGAGACTCTTATCTCTAATAAACCATTCAGAAACAGGAAGTGGCATTGTGGCTCAAGTGGTAGAGTGCTAGCCTTGAGCTGAAGAGCTGAGGGACAGCTCCCAGGCCCAGAGTTCAAGCCCCACACCCGACCCCCCAAAAAAAGTCATAGAGACAGAAAGGCTGGATTAATTATACACATGTGTGGAGTACTATGATATGTCAATACATATATGATCTGAAATGTTCATATTAAGGTAATTAATCACTTAGGGGGAAGTGGATGAGGCGTCAGTATGTAAGCCAGGCTGGCCTCCAACTCATGATCATGATTCATGTGTTAGCTTCCCAAATGCTGTGATTGTAGGTGTGTACCACTGTGCCTGGCCGTACAACATTTCCCTTAAACCACAAGTACACATTTCACTCAGAAACTGGAAACACCCCTGAGAGGACCTGTAGAGAATAAGAAGGAAAAGTTCTGAATCATGGTCAGAGCTACTACCAAAAGAGACTCATAATGGACAGTGTCACAGGCACAGGGCTCTTGGTAAGTGAGCTTTGGGGTCAGTTGCCTCACAATCTCAAACTCCTGAGCACAAGAAAAAGGCGTGTGGAGGGGGCTGCGTGGTGCTGAATTCTGTAACCGCACACCAGAGCTGGGAGCAGCAGAGCCGGATCTGCCTGGGAGCAGGGCATGGAACTTGGATGCCCTATGTTACAATGAAGATAATTCATTGTCACAAGTTGACTTTAGTTCCCAGAATGCTTAACCTAGGGGTTAAGAACCAGACCACACTGTTTTAAATCCAATCTGCTACTTCTTAGCTGATTGGTGTCAGACAAAGCCCTGAGAAATGGAACAATGAAGGATATTTGCCTCATGTGGAGCTGTTTTAAGGACTCTTTGAGGTACAAAGCAAAGAACTGTGGTTGCATAAACAGATACTCGGTGAACTATGAACCTCCACAGCCTTGAAGCTGTGAATGTCTTTGTTGCTGAAGCTAATGATGACTGAGGAAAAGAAAGCTGCCATCATGGTTGTATTCCCAAAGCAACAAAGTAATGGGTTTCAAGTTTAGGAGATGAGTAGATGTGGAGAGCCTGAAGGGATGAAGATGAATTAAAATCAAAACTTCAAAGAGTGGCATCTCAGGGATGGACTTACATTAGCTCACAGCTGGAATAATGAGAAACCGAATAGGGTTTGAATTCCAATTTGTTTCTACTTGCTTCCTAGATTGCTATAACTATTCTAATATCTACGAACTGGTTGCCTGTGGCCTTGGTGGATGTGGTTGTGGGCACTACCTCTACTTGTCATTGTGGTGTCCAGAGTTCTGGTTAGCGAACACTCACTCTAGTAGAGTGAAAGGAGTCAGAAGCCATGGAGGGGCAAGGGAGAAGCCAGCAGGTTTGTTTCTTCCCAGGGAGTTCCAAATCCCCTAGCAGCTAGGATTGCTGGGAGGAGGAGAGGAGAGACAGTCAGGGCAAGAGTGGTTGTACTGCTGTGGATCTCATTGGATAATCCTGTTGACAACTAAACAATACTGGGAAGAACCACATTGGTGGAGCAGGTAGGAGGAGACAAGGAAAAGGTTTTGAGTTGTGAACAGAGAAATCCTTGGTTGGGAAAACAAATAGGATCAAGACTTGACTAGGTGCAAGATAGATAGAGCAGAAGAAAACACAATTTCAATTACTTGAGGGGGAAGTTTTACTAGAGCAGCAGTAAGAACAAAAAGCTGACACTACTTCTTAGGGGCTTGCATGACCAGGGAAGGTCCCAGGTAGTGAATACAGGGTGCGAGCAGAGCTAGAAAGAGGAACTGAGAGGAAAACATTGCCTTGAAGACAGAAATAGAGAGGAAAATGACATTTTCAGAGGCTGTACTAAAGGATATTTTCATATCTTGCAGGGGGCAGTAATTCTCCATAGGTCAGAGACTTCACAGGAGTCATGATTGGAGTTCAGAGGCCAAAGGACTGCCCAGCCCACAGAGCAGGTACATAACTTAGACATAGTTTGAATTTGGTCTCTTGTTATTTTCATATATTGTTCTTTTTAAAATTCCTTTTGTTGTTTGTGTCAGGGAGTGACGAGGGTCTCAAGATTATAAAGAACATTCCAGCTTTTGGAGAACAGAGAAAGAAAAGAAAGGGACAGTGGCTGTTGCACCATTCTTTAATGTTTGTGGGTCACTCGCTCTGGGGAGCCTGCCTTTGTATCACACCAACAACTGAATCCATGCCTGATTCCCACTTGTGGTCAGAAACCAACTAATTCCCACCAAGATGGGAGCTGGAATTGTAGGTGGCACGAGGTGAGGCTCAGGAACTTTATGTGGGACAGAATGAACAGAACATATGTGCTCCAGTGACACTTTATGTAGCAAAACATTGACCAGCTCCATAGCTCACAGGGGTTTGCCAACCTATGTTCAGAGTCATTATTTAGTTCCAACTTTTTTAAACCCATGTGTTAGTTTCCTCAAACCAATTTCATTTTTGTCTTAAAAAATTTAAGGTGTCGAAATTTTCTGAATAGAGACCTGGAAACACAACAAATCAAAGAAAGGTTGGACAAATGGGATTGCATAAGGTTGCAGAGCTTCTGCAGGGCAAATGACATAGCTAGCAAGATCAATAGAAAGCCCGCCGATTGGGAGAAGATCTTTACTAGCCATACAACGGACAAGGGTCTCATATCTAAAATATACTTGGAACTCAAAAAATTAAACCCCCCAACAACAAATCCTCAAAGAAACAACTGCCCAATAAATAAGTGGGCGAAAGACTTAAAGAGAAGCTTCTCTGAAGAAGAAAGAAGGATGGCCAATAGACACATGAAGAAATGTTCAACATCCCTAGCCATAAAAGAAATGCAAATCAAAACAACATTGAGATATCACCTCACTCCAGTTAGAACAGCAAAAATCAAGAACTCTAACAACAACAGATGTTGAAGAGGATGTGGACAGAAGGGAACCTAACTTCATTGTTGGTGGGAATGTAAACTTGTTCAACCACTTTGGAAAGCAGTATGGAGGTTCCTCAAAAGACTTCACATAGATCTCCCCTATGATCCAGCAATCGCACTTTTGGGCATTTACCCAAATGTATACAAACAAGACCACACTAAAGCTACCAGCACAACTATGTTTATTGCAGCATTATTTACCATAGCTAAGATATGGAACCAACCCAGATGCCCCTCAGTAGATGAATGGATCAAGAAAATGTGGTATATATACACAATGGAATTCTATGCCTCCATCAGAAAGAATGACATTGCCCCATTTGTTAGGAAATGGAAAGGCTTGGAAAAAATTATATTAAGTGAAGTAAGCCAGGCCCAAAGAAACATAGGTCCCACGGTTTCCCTTATTTGCAATATCTAGTATAGGTATGAGTCAAGCGGAAAAGGTCAGATAATGTGATGTTAGGAAAACGAACCCTTAAATATGTATTTTAATGTTTTCGTTTCTTTCATGCATGTGTTTCTAACGCATTTATAAGATTATTTCTTTGTTGCTTTGTATGTCCCTCCCCCACAGTGTAACCCCCGCTTTCACTATATTTGATGTCAGTATAACATGTGGAGGAGATGGGGACAAACAAGTCGTTTAAGGATTCAGGTGGACCTGTTGCAACAAGGAGAATTACAAAATGTCATGTCAAAGCAAGCTTTACAATGTCGGTGTGGGGGGGAGGGGGGTATGAATGAGTGGGGGGGGAGGGGGGAGGCTGGGAAGGGAGGTGAAGGGTAAACAAAGGAGGAGGCTGCAATGCTTGGTAAGAAATGTATGCATTATCCTGCCAATGTAATTGTAACCCCTCTGTACAGTATCTTCTCAAATAAAATAAAATAAAATTTAAAAAAAAATTTAAGGTGTGCTTGGCAAAGGAATTAGGTAAGAAAAACATTGCTCATAAACCTGCCCCAGGCCAGGACTCCAGGGTATCCCTGGGTGTCTCTGTGCCAGAGTGAAACAGATCTACTTATCCCAGGGCAGTTAGAGCCTCTTCCAGTTCTGCTCAGTGGTTAGCATTGGTCTTTTTTTAGATTTAGACCCACCTTAGGTGGAGATTCTGTACATAGAATAAAATGTTTTTCTTACCTAATTCCTTTGCCAAGCACAACTTCAATATTTTAAGACAAAAATGAAATTGGTTTGAGGAAACTAACACATGGATTTTAAAAAGTTAGAACTGAATAATGAATCTGAACATAGGTTGGAAAACCCCTGTGAGCTCTGGAATTGGTCCATGTCCAGTTTTGCTAAACAAAGTGTCATTGGAGCACAGGAGAGTCCCTTCATTTATATATGATCAATAATGGCTTTCCTGTTAGCAGGACACAGCTGAGCGGCAACATCAGAGATCAGAAAAATCAGAGCTAGTCATTCTCTGGCTTTTGACTAGAGAAGTGTGCTGGCTCTTGACCTAGAGCTAGAGAGGCAATGATGGCATGGGCTGAGTCTGACCATATAGAAGTAGTTAGGCCTGAGCCTTTCTCTCTGGGATGTGTTTAAAGCTATCAAGACACTTGGCATTCAGCCAGTAAGTGTTCAGGAGTTAAACTCCTGTGGGCAAAAAGGCACTTCTCTGCAGTCCATCTTCTATCCAGTCTGCAGGTCCTCTTTTTAGATGCTACTTCCCTCCCTGTACTTGGGCTCTTGACTGAGAAGACATGGCGACAGTGATCACCCAAGAAGGCAGGCAGTGCTGGAGGAGTAGTGCGTGACCCACTGCAGAGCAGGGCAGCCCAAGACAGTGTGTAGACATTGCCACAGTCTCTCTGCTGGACCCTATGGGGACAAGCAATGCACATGCCAGAGACAGAAAGCATGAAGAGGGTGGAGACTTGTCTGCTTGTTCACTGACTGGAGCTGTGAGGGGAGCAAAAGCCAGAGGTTAGCCCAGAATATCTGTCTTCATTTATGGTAAGTTGCTCAGAAACTATTTGCTGTCTTCCTATCCTTTTCTATTCTCTTACCTCTTTATAACCTGACATTTAAATTATCCTAAAACACACAACTAGCCCTTGTAAAATTTTGACCAATGGGATTGCTAGTAATAAGTCCTATGGATGCTGGAAATTTAGTGATTCTCTCCTTTATTTCATTTTCTTCCTTCCCCCCACCCTCCCCCCGGCCCGGCCAGGATTCTCTCTCTCTTTCAAGTGATAGACAGATTGGGACACAGCAGTGTAGCCACAAGTCCCAAAATGTTCATCAGAAAACGTATGAGAGCTGAACCCACTGTAAATTAACCCTTCTTCTGGCCATATTTTGTATTAGAACACCTTTCTTCCAATAATAACTATTTATTTAGTGCCTGTTGAATTAGAAAGGAAATCTTATTTCTCAGAGTAGCCATTGGCTTTCTCTTGCCCATAGTTAAACAGAGTAACACAAACAAAAGATCTCAATGCCTATTCTGAACCCAAATCTTGTAGATACTTGGTTTTCATCAAGATGAAGGTATTCAATATTACACAAAAATATTAAACATTCTACTTATGAGACTACCATATATAACATCTAACATACTAGAACACAGTTTTATTATCAACCACTGGTCATGGTGGTGACCTGCCTTGACCATAAAGATTAGGGTATGCTGTGATTTCACATTCCTTGGTCCAGCTTTGCATCTATCTGACTCTAAAGTTGAAGCTAGAGGCAGAGACCTAAGTAGTCTTGCTGTTCTCTAGGCTCTGATAAAGCCTCAGCCCTTATAGGACTTGGAGATCCCCTTTGCTACCATCTCTGTTCTAACTCAGATGATTGGATTCACCAAAGATGACCAGCAGCGACCACAGCCACATGAGGACTTGGTCCAGCTACCATCTGGGATCTGAATAAAGGTATCTTTCAAGATAGACTTTATATAATTAGCAAAAAATGGGGGGAGTAAAAGAGCCTTAGTCTTGTAGGTATAAGAGCATCAAAAACAATCCTCTCAGTGTCAGAAAAAGTTCCCATCTTGGCACTAGTGATGATGGTTAACACTTGTACACAGCTCTGTCCGTGTTGAACACAGCTCTGGGTGCCTTGTGCTCGTGGTTTCTTCTACTCTCAGCAAGCTTTTGACCTTAACTCTGTCTTCTTTCCACAAATGTGGGAACTGAGTTAGCGGCAAAGGTAAGTGTCTTAGCCTATATGGGCTCCTATAGCAATGTGTATTAGACTGAATAATTTATAAACAACAGAGTATGGTTCACAGGCCAGAGAGCTGGGAAGTCTAATATCAAGGACAAGTTGAACCGGTGTCTGATGAGACTTGTTCCTCAGAGATGATGCCTTCTCGGTGTTCTTACATGGTGGTAGAGGTGAGTCAGTTCCTTCAAGCTTTTTTATATGAGCACAAATCCTATTCATAATTGTTACACCCTCACCATCTAATCACCACCTCCAGGACCTACCCCTACTATTGTCGTGGGGATGACACCACCCCATTTGTTAGGAAATGCAAAGACTTGGAAAAAATTATATTAAGTGAAGTAAGCCAGGCCCAAAGAAACATAGGTCCCATGGTTTCCCTTATTTACAATAACTAGTATATGTCTGGGACAAGCAGAAAAGCTCAAAAGCTATGTACATATGACTATATAAGATGATGCTAAGTGAAATGAACCCAAAGATAGAGACACAAGTGGTTTTATCTTTCTTGCTGTTGTTTTTATTTTATTTTATTTTATTGTCATGGGTCCTGAACTCTGGGCCTGGGCACTCTCCCTCGGCTTTTCAGCTCAAGGCTAGTGCTCTACCATTTGAGTCACAGCTCTACTTCCAGCTTTTTCTGCTTTTGTGGTACTGAGGAATCAAACTCAAGGCCTCGTGCATGCAAGGCAGGCACTCTACCACTGAGCCACCTTCCCAGCCCCGTTTTTAATGTATTTATAATGTACTATATGATTTTTTTGTTTCTTTTGTATGTTCTTCTCTCATGGTATAACCCCTGTTTCTACTGTATTTCATTCCGGTACCCTGCATCTTGTATATATGTTTTTCTAATTTGGAGAGGGGAAGGGAAATAACAAAATGCTGAAATAAAGATATAGGTTGACACATTGTAACAATGACATATACAAGACACTATGTTGAAAATTAACTTTACAACTTTGGGGAAGGGAGAGGGAGGAGTTGAGCAGGTGGGGAAGGAAGGGATGGTAGGGGAAAAACAAAGGAGAAGGTAACAAAACTTGATAGGAAATGTACTCATTACCTTACTCATGTAACTGTAACCCCTCTGTTACAGTATTTTTACAATAAAAAATATATACAAAAAAAGAATTCACACATGCATTATGGAGGAATGCAGACATTCAGGATTGTAGCGGGAGCAAGTTGGTCATTGATCATTTTCTAGTAGTAACACAGCTGGGATTCAACCCTAGGCAGTCTAGGTCCACAGTATGGCTTAGAAACAGTGATATATTAGTATGATATATTCCTTCTGTGTGTTAAAAAATGAAGGCCACTGTTGGAAAAACAGACTCTTTTCTTTAGCCAGTTTCTGATTACCTAGAATGTGGTTTTGCTCTAAATCATTTAAGACATTTAAGTCCCCTTTGCCCCATAGTCCTGAAATAGCTCCTCCCTGCAATTCAAAACATGCATCAGGTCAAGATCCATGATCAGGATTAATTCTCATTCTCATTCTGAGTAAATGTAGACCCCATGAATGTTGAATACAGGAGCCCCTTCACTCACGATTTTGCTTTCCACAATTTCAGTAATCCAGAGACGACCATAGTACAAAAAAATATTAACTGGAAGATTCTAGAGAAAAAATTTGTTTTAAACTGTTTTTATTATAATATATTGTTAGAATTGTTATATCATTAATTATTGGAAATTACTTATTGTGCCTAATTTATCTATTAAACTTCATCATAGGTGTGTAGGGGAGGAAACACATAGTACATATGGGATTTGGGACTACTGGCAGTTTCAGGCATCCATGCGGTTCTCAGAAAGCTTTCCCCATAGGCAAGGGGAAGTCAACTGTATTGTCCTCTGCTCAGGATCCATGTCCAGGTAGATTCAAGTTGCCTTTTTAGATCATATGCAGCATGAAACTGTAAATGACAATGTTGTAGGTGGGGGCTGACTGATCATGAAACATTTGTAGACTTGATACATATGGTCGGGGACACTTCACATTTCACTGCTCCTAAGGCTGTAGTTTTGTTTTGGGGAAATACAGATGCTTCCCTATGATCCTGCTCATCCTCTTGTTTATAATAATACAAAAAGGAAACACTGAAAATACCCAAAAAGGGAAGATTTAAAAATAAATGGTGTACCAAAACTTTGTGGAATGAGAAGCAACTATTAAAATGATTCTGTAGAAGATGCTCTCATAGCAAAATAAGATGCTTAGGACATACTGCTAAGAGCAAACGAGCCATAGAATGCACTTTATCTGTACCACACTGCCTGCCTTGCCCGGCAGTGTCGGAAAGGTGATGGAGCAGAAAACACCAAAGCATTGGGGTAACTGTAACTGAAAAACATGGAATTAAAGGTGGCTTTATTTTTCTCTGTGTGCTTGGTGATTGCTAGTATTCTTAAGTATATGGAATGTATGTATTTTTGAAAGATTTATAGGAAATAAGGCCTGCATGGTATAGTCTCTCTTGTGTACCAACTATTCCACTTGAATTTTCTGCATGGGCAGATGGGTGATAAGCATGTGGGAGAGATCAGGGGTTGTTGTCTCCTAGGGGTTAGAGATGTCACCAATCTTATTAAGTCCTCCCTACCAGATGGGCTTGTTGGCAACCTATAATCCCTTTCAACCTTACCATCCACTATCCAGAAGGTGTAAGAATCTGATGAATAGAAAGGGAATTGAGCAAGGGAGAAGAGAGAGGAACATGCAAAAGATGGTGATGCATATTGATGGTAAGCATCTATTTTCCCAACTGTTGGTATCCCTTCTCTGACTTCAACATGCCACCAGTTGAAATGTGGATCTCCAGTTGAGAATTAATATTTCCTATGGCATTACCAAATGCGATAAGGTTGAATTCATGACCGGTTTTAAAGTAACTGTTGCAGGTAGAAAAGAGAATAGTATTAGAGACCAATGCTGCTGTTGTGAGGTAAAAAGGACATGAGGTGAAAGGTAAATTTCATGTGTAGCCGGTGTTCTGTATTTCACAGGATAGACATTTACAAGTTGGAGCACATAATTTGGAAGGATACCTAAATTGGCTTAGTAGTTTCCTGGTAGAGGGGAATGGAGAAGAATTAAATGGTTAAGATTACAGTGACAGAAATGAGATCGTGTGTATATAGATTTGAAAAGTAACAATATTCTTTGTGCAGACATATTTAGCCAACAAAGGATGGAGAGAGAGGGAAGCTGTGTTAGATAAACATGTAGAAATCCCTTGGATCCATCTCTACCTTGGAGAGTCCTCAGGTAGGCTTATCAAAACTCAATCTGCCACATGCAATGGATCCATCTTCTCTGTGAACTACATGTAATGCCTTGGATTCAAATGGGAGTATCATGAACCTCCTGTTCTCAGTCTCCCAAGTAGCCAGGATTACAGGCATGAGCCACTGGTACCTGACTTACAAGTTGATTCTTCAAGAAATACAAATCAGAAAAACAAAACAATTACATTCCCTACTTGAAGAAGTTAGTTATCCAGTTAAATGGGAAAATGGAACTGGTTAACTTCAGAGGTCTCTAGATATTTTTCATTGAACTCAGATCTACAGAGACACAAAGATAGAAGTAAATTGTACAACATTAAGAATATAACTCAAGAACCTCTGGGAAGGTAGGGAGGGAAGGGATGGTAGGGGGAAAACAATGGAGGGGGTAACAATGCTCAATAGGAAGTGTACTCATTACCTTGCTCATGTAACTGTAACCCTCTGTATAGTATCTTTACAATAAAAAAATTTTAAAAAAAAGAATATAACTCACTGGGCTGGGAACATGGCTCAGTGGTAGAATGCTTGCATAGCATGCATGAAGCCCTGGGTTCGATTCCTCAGTACCACATAAGCAGAAGCCAGAAGTGGCACTGTGACAAAAGTGATAGAGTGCTAGCCTTAAGCAAAAGAAGCTTAGGGACAATGCCCAGGCCTTGAGTTCAAGCCCCAGGCCTGGCAAAAACAAAAAAGACTATAACTCACCAAAGTGAATGCTGCAGAAATAGCAGCAGAAATAGCTGCAATCATGGCACCATAGTTGTTATGGTATCTGTGGCCATAGTAATTTTAAGTTACTGTAATTACCTTGGCTAATAAGAGGTGTCTTTGTTGAATGAGGCTGGCCTAAGTTTATAAATACATACTTTTAGAGTTGCTATGGAAATTTTGCTGTTTGCTGGAGACTTCTGGTGCAGAATTAAATGTTGGAAATCCAGGTATTATGTAGGTAGATATTATCCAGATGTCTTTTATATGAACTTATCCTTTCTTGCCATCAAGATCCTCTACAATGTAATCCATTAATTTATAGAAATCCACTGAGACTCCCATAGACCAAAAATATGACAAGGAATTCAGACTGAATAAGAGTGCCTGGAAACTATCATTCATTACCTCCTTGGAAGATACAAAGAAAATATCCTAGAAATCCAGTTTCTTGGTAGTACTGGGTTTAAGCTCAGAACCTCATGCTTGCTTAGGCTAACACTTGAGCCATACTCCCGAGCCCCTAGAGATCCAGTTTCTAAAACAGTTATATTCACATACTTGCTCTAGGATATCAAAGAATGGCATGAATGAGTTGATGTTTCAGATAGTAACTTGTCTACAGACTAGAGTTTTACAGAGTTTCCAGGTTTTCTTTTTCATGAAGAACACCAGTCCCTTCAGTAGCTGCAGAAGTTCTGATGATGCCCTATTCAAAAAGGCACTGCTCTACCTGTGGGAGGAAGTGGAGGAAATCCCAGTCTTGGTATCAGAGTGAGGTAGAGGCAGGAAGACTTGGTGAGACTCTTAGTAAATGCCAAAGCAGTCTGTGTGATGGGTTTCTCTCTATATAAATGAAAATGTCTCCTGTTGTAGTCCCTGGGGAAAGCACGTGAGGATGAGCTGTTAGGAGTCATGAATAATTTAAATAACGCTTTAATTCTACATCTGTGGGTTTTCCAGAAGAAAAGCCAGAGACAAAGGGGAACTTTTGGCCTGTTGGCTATGGGTCAATGACTATACTAAACTTTCTAGAGTCGCCCACAGCATTTTCTGTGGGCATTTTTCTGGCAGGTAAGTGAATATAAATTGTGTTGTGGCTGAAGAAAGGCTGAGCACCAAGATCTAGATGATCATTCTGATTCTTGACTTTGATTTCCCCAAAGTATTTGCTTACTCTTCTTATATACCCTGTTAACAACTTGTTCCCAATGCACAAAGGTATGATTCTAAAGCAGAGTATATATTTATGCCTGCATGTATGGATTCATGCATTCATTTATTTAATAAAAATTTCATTCAATACCCTCTACTTTCTGGGCACTTTGCTAAGACACCCCATATACATAGATGAAAACATATGTTCCCAACTCTTATGTGAATTAAGGCTTAGCAGTAAAAGAAACATGTAAAAAAGCAAACCTCCTTGTGTGGTACCTTCTGTGGCAGTACTCTGTACCAAATAGACACAGTGGAGATTAAGGAGAAGTAAAGGCTGTCAGTAGAAATAATTATTGAGAGATGATTAGGTTTTAATAAAACAAATTAGACTTGTGAGAAGGTAGAGCTTCCGGTCCTGGAAAGGAGTACAAGGAAAAAGAGTAGCGACTACTCTGGAGTGCTCAGAGACTTTCAAGCACTTTAGAAAGGCAGATGCAAAGCTACAGAGGCAGACAGCCAAGGGATAAATCCCTGAACATCTGGAATTTACCTTCAGGAAGGCCAGGAAATTTTTTTACCATATTAAATAAAAACCTGTTTTCTCCTATAAGTACTTGATGACCCAAGATGGCAAGCTAAACACTAAGGATTTAAATCTTACTTTCAAAATCTCATTAAGAGATTGGAAAATTCAAGCCTAGAGCTTGGCTCACACTTAAAATATCTGAGGATCAAGGTTTGAAGGCAGACGGAGGAGACACACTCAAGACATTGTTATCTCCAATTAAGCAAGAAGATGGAAGGGGAGGTGTGATTCAAATAGTAGAGCATCCGTCTTGAATGAAAAAGCTAAGCCAGAGTGTAAGGCCCTGAGTTCAAGCCCCAATACAGACAGACACACACACACACACACACACACACTCACATGGTAGGGGTGGGTATTCTAAAATCAAAATCAAGCAGCACTCCCAAGAAGCACAAACAAGAAGTGAAGAATCCTGTTTCTGACAAGTTATGGTAGACAAAAATCTTGAAAGTCTTCCCATGTTCAATGATCGTAACTGATAAACATTTTTTTTTTTTTGGTCCAGTCGTGGGGCCTGAACTCTGGGCCTGGGTACTGTCCCTCAGCTCTTCAGCTCAAGGCTAGCACTCTACCACTTGAGCCACAGTGCCACTTCCGGTTTTTTTCTTTTTGCTTATGTGGTGCTGAGGAATCGAACCCAGGGACTCATGCATGCAAGGCAAGCGCTCTACCACTGAGCCACCTTCCCAGCCTGATAAACATTATTTAATTTTAAGTGCATTACTGAACACATAAGAATGAAAGGAAATCCCTTATATATATAGATTGGAAAAAAAAGGAAGTAACAACAGAAGTCACATATTCAAATTAGTATTGCCATTCCCCTGGGAGGCATGAGGGGAGGGAGACTATGTTAGATCACTTTAGGGTTTAGTGTTGCATGGAAAATCTTTGATTCTGCCATTTGGATATTCATAACATCATTCACAAGCCATACAAAAATCAGTACAGGCCAATGGCTGTGGTAGCCAATTAGAAAAATATGTGTCTGTCCTGTCATGGACCAAATGATTTCTTGGATCTTTTATGGCCCAGGCCAGATGTTCCTTATCCTTGAAAGTCACCATGAGGAACCAGAAGATGAAACCCTGGGTCTGTAAAAGGTAGAAACTTGAAACTAAACTTATGCATATAAGATGAACACTCAAAAGGTTTCCCTGTATCAAATAAGTGGTTATTTTAGGATGGGGAAGGATCTACTGAAAACAGATACCCAGTGGTTGGTTATTGCTGGATGGCAGGGAGACAAAGATAACAAAGACATAATGAAGAAGTTGATCTCTTTATATGGGCTCTGGAGAAAACAGAATGTTTTCCCCAAAATCACTATTACTATAAAAATTGGTACTGGGCCAGGCACTAGTGGCTCAAACCTGTAAGCCTAGCTATTAAGGAGGCTGAGATCTGAGGATCATGGTTCAAAGCCAGCCTAGGCAGGAAAATCCATGAGACTCTTATCTCCAATAAACCACCAGTAAAGTGGAAGTGGTGCTGTGGCTCAAGTGGTAGAGTGCTAGCCTTGAGCTGAAAAGCTGAGGGACAGAGCCCAGGTCCAGAGTTCAAACCCCACGACTGACAAAATAATAATAATAATAATAATAATAATAATAATAATAATAATAATAATAATAATAATAATAATAGTTCTGGGCCAGTGGCTATTTCCAGGGCTTAGAAGACACATAAGTTAAATGATTTTTGAAAAGGGCACAATCAGAAACCCAACTCAAAAACCAAAACCTCCTAACCAAGAAAGTAATTATAGAATGACAAAGGAGTCAACTCATCAAGAGGATGTGAGAGTTGTTAGCATTGTTAAGTTATAAGCACACAGTGCTAGAATATCTAAGGGTAACAATAGAAGGCAGAAAACCATGGAATAAAAATGCTAAAAACTATTCAGTTCAGAGCTATCAGTCTTAAATTATACTTTAGAGTTTTTTAGACAAATACACTCACAGTAAGAAGAGAGATCAGTAATCACCCTCCCAGAAAAAAAAATTAAGGCACTTATATGTCAATTAAGGCAATTATATTGTTTGTCCCCTCAAAATCCATGCTCAAGTTCAATCAATATTCAATGTACCCCTGCTGGAGGGTTGGGGAAACTGATGGTAGGTGCTAGCAGATGGTTATGTCATTAAAAAGGAATAATGCCTTTCTCGGGGCAGTAACTTCTCATCCACTTGAGGCTGTATTGCTTACCAGGAAAGTGGATGGTTATAAAGCAAGTGTGGTGTTTCTTTTCTTTGTCCTGCATTGTGTGATCTCTCTTCCACATGCACCCCACTGTCCTTCCATTGTTCTACTTCCTGTGGAGACACACAAGGCCCTAACCAGAAGCCAAGTAAATGCAAGCCCCATGCTCTTTTATTTTCTTTTTCTTTTTTTTTTATTGTGAGCCCCATGCTCTTGGACTTCAGAAATATCCAAAATAAACCTCTTTCTCTTTATAGTTCTCACTCTCAGGTGTTGTTATAGCAACAGAAAATATGCTTAAGACAGTTATCTATGAATACTAATAGCTTTGGAAAGACTGTAGACTCTATTTTTAAAACCTGAAACATCACAGTAGGATTTAAAAAAAAAAAAAAGAAGAATGACAGAAACAATTGTTGGAGAAATCATCACACCTGAGCCATCTGGAGACAACGAGGAACAAAGAAGACGGGCACAGGACTAGCAAAAGCAGCCATGTAATCAGGGCCCTCATGGTCTTCAGTAGCCACTCTGGAAAGAACAGTAGCCCCTTTCACCACTGAGATAAACCAATAGACCTACTGCAGACCCTCTGAGAGAAAGAGAGAAAGGGGGGAAAGACAGAAAGAGAGAAAGAGAATACTAAGAATATCCTAACCAAGAAAGTAATTATATAATGACAAAGAAGTCAACTCATTTGAAAGATGTAACAATTGTTAAATTGTTAAGTGATAAGCACACCACACTAAACTATCTAAAGGTAACAATAGAAGCCAGAAATGCCATAGAATAAGTGTTAAAACTATTAAGTTCAGAGCTAAGCTATCAGTCTCTAATTTTACTTCTGAACATTTTTTAGACAAATGAACTCACAGACTCTATCAGATAGTAATCTAAAGTATACGTTCACTTAAAGATATTATTAACAAATAATGAGTGTCATGTAAGAAGCCAGGGCTAGGTTTAATGTAAGTACTAAGGTAAATGGGTTTAAGTACTAATGTAAATGGGTGTTTACCCTTCTGGTCACATAGTGCTCCAGTAGTTATTCTTAAGTATCCCTTCACCAGCTCCAACTACAAGTGATAGCAGGCAAAATATAAAATATAGAAAGCTATATTTTTCCTACAAAAAAAAAAAAAAAGAAAATCAGATTTCCATGGGCCAGAAAAAGAAACTCAATGCATAAAAATCCAACTGAAGGAAGCCAGGTGTCAGTGGCACATGACTTTAATTCTAGCAACTCAGGAGGCTGGAATCTGAGAATCAGGATTTGAAAACATCCCTGGAATCTCAAATTCTTGAGATTCTTATCTCCAATTAACCAGCAAAAAAGTCAGAACTAGAGGCATAACTTAAATGATAGAGCATTAGCCATGAGTGAAGAAGCCACATGAAGCCAAGGGAAAGCATTGAGTTCAGAAAAATGCAACCAAGGTGGGGCGGGTGGGGGGGGGACAACAGTGGGAATGAATGGGGTGGGTAGAGCAAGCCTATAAAGAGGAAGAGTATCCAAGACACAGGAAATAGAATGTGCCGGTTCTTGAGTTGGGACCCCATCTGAGTTCTTGCAACACTGAAGCAAATGTGGTTTTAGTGTTTTATGCTAGAGGATGTGCAGCAAAACAATCGTACAATTAAAGAGTCCCAAAACAGTCATGTTTAACTTAGGTGAGATACGAAAACATGAAAATAAAGGGAGAAAGAATGGGATATTTAATAAATAGTAGACAATTTATACAGGTTTGAAAAAAATAAGGTTTGCTCTTTCCTCACATTTTTATTTCAAAAATAACCATATATAGGAACAAAAACAATTAAAGGAAATCTGTACCTCACACCAAATATATTTCATACTGTTTCAATGAGTATAGACCAAAGCTTATTAAATTATAAGTAAATATAAGAGAATTTTTTTTTTCTGTCACAGGTCTTGAACTCTGGGCCTGGGCGCTGTCCCTCAGCTCCTCAGCTCAAAGCTAGTGCTCTACCACTTGAGCCACAGTGCTACTTCTGGTTTTCTGGTGGTTAAATGGAGATAAGAGTCTCATGAAGCTGGGCTCTGGTGGCTCACACCTGTAATCCTAGCTACTCAGGAGGCTGAGATCTTAGGATTGTGGTTCAAAGCCAGCCCAGGCAGAAAAGTCCACGAAACTCTTATCTCCAATAAACCACTAGAAAACTGGAAGTGGCGCTGTGGCTCAAGTAGCAGAGCACTAGCCTTAAGCTGAGAGCTGAGGACAGCACCCATGCCCAGAGTTCAAGCCCCACAACTGACAAAAAAAAAAGTCTCATGAACTTTCCTGCCTGGGCTGGCTTTGAATGGTGATCCTCAGATCTCAGACTCCTGAGTAGCTAGGATTACAGGTGTGAGCCACTGGCATCTAGCAAGAGATTTTTTTTTTTTTTGCCAGTTACAGGGTCTAAACTCTGGGCCTGGGCTCTGTCCCTCAGCTCTTCAGCTCTTCAGCTCAAGGCTAGCACTCTACCACTTGAGCCTACAGTGCCACTTCCAGCTTTTTCTGCTTATGTGGTGCTAAGGAATTGAACCCATGGCCTCATGCATGCAAGGCAAGCGCTCTACCACTGAGCCACCTTCCCAGCCCAAGAAAATGTTTTATAGCATGGAACTACAGTCAGATGGAAGATAAATCAGAAGTCAAGATGGGAAAACTTGACTTTACCTGCATAAAAATTAATCTATATTTTGAAAGTCACTGTAAATACAAAGTGAATTAAGGAAGTAAAGGTGTGGCTTAAGTGGTAGAATGCCAGCCTTGAGTGAAAAACCACGTGAGAGAGTTCAAGTCCCAATACTAACACAAAAGAAAAGAAAAGAAAAAGTTGGACCAGAACTTTTGCATAAAACACAATGGAGGAATGGCCAAAACATGTGCTACTCAGAATTTGAAGGCAGAAATAACTGGGAGTGGGTGTCAGGTTGGTTTTCCTGGGCAGTTGTTTGTTCAGGGCTTGCACCAGCTTCTCAGTAGATGAAGGGACCATCTCATGGAGAAAAATACCTCATAGGAGAGGTATACTGGAAAGCTGACTCCCCAGGGTCTCTGAAAGTCTGATGTTCAAAATCAGGGATGGTTTTCAAAGATCAGAATCTTCCAGAACTTCACATAGCATCATCATAGTCTATATCCATTACATTTGCCTTCCTCAGTCTAGAATAGATGTCCACATGTGTCCTGGGATATTCACCTGGGGGACAAAGCAGGGCTGGGAGATTGTACTCAGCTCAAGTGAATAAAGACTTCTCCCTTTCCCCATCTAATTTCTCATGTTCTGCTTTTCTATCACAAGTATGATCCCACCTTGGTATTCAAGAAAACAAAACAAAACTGGAGTGGTATCTGGGCCCTTAGGAAAGGAGATGCTAAGCCAGGCGCCGGTGGCTCACGCCTGTAATCCTAGCTACTCAGGAGGCTGAGATCAGAAGATCATGGTTCAAAGCCAGCCCGAGCAAGGAAAGTCCGTGAGACTCCTATCTCCCATAAACCACTAGAAAACCGGAAGTGGCACTGTGGCTCAAACAGTAGAGCGCTCACCTTGAGCTGAAGAGCGCAGGGACAGCGCCCTAGCCCAGAGTTCAAACCCATGACTGACCAAAAAAAAAGAAAGAAAGAAAAAGAAAGGAGGAGATGCTTTTCTGCATCTCAGCTTTTCAGGGCCTGCCAACATCAGCGGTAACCAGGCAGCCACAATGGGGTGGATTGGACTCTTCAGAGAAGGCAGGCTGACACTGCCCTCTCTGAGGCTGCTATGTGTAGCAGGCTGCATGAGGCATGGAGCAGGCCAGATTAGCATGAGCACTGTGATCTCCTTGGGGAGGACTCCAGAACAAAGGCTTGGCTTCAAGTAGACCCAGTCAGCACCAGGGACAGAGGCTGACACTAAGCATGGTTGCCCACAGCCATTGACTGTCCCCTAGGTTTCAGGAAAGACAAAAGGAAAATTCACACACAGATACAGACACAGACACACACACAGACACACACACAGACACACACAGACACACACAGACACACACACACACACACACACACACACACACACACACACACACACACACACACACCATATCTCACCTGTTGCTGGTTCCCGTTCCTGCTGGATTTGGTCCACCAATGAATAGACCTCATCCCCACTCACAATGTTCACTGAAAGAGAAGAAAGGTCATATCATGATACAAGCCCTTCTTCCTGTCATTTAGCTTACCCCATGACACCACCTAACACAGCCATGAAGGCAGATAAGTCATTTATGTGCAGAGGAGAATGAGGTATGGTAGAATGAAGTTTGGTGAGTCGAGTGGCCCTGTCTCCAGCTTGCTGTCCCCACTTGGCCCAGGTCATTTGGGGAACCTCACCATTTTCATATATAGGCTCTAGCTGCCTTGGAGCAGGTGAGTTGAGGTAGCTGGCTTCTTGGGGTACTGGGCTGGAAGGACTCCTGCAAACAGAGAAATATGGGCTATTAGCTAGGTACCAAGACCCACATCAGAAATTTTAGCTACTCAACAGGTTGAGATCTGACGGATGGAATTTCAAAACTAGCATGAGTAGTAAAGACCTTAAGACTCTCTCTTCAATTAACCAGCAAAGTGTCAAACTAGAAGTATGGTTCAAGTGGTAGAGTGCCAGCTGTGAGCACACTAACTGAGTCAGTATGAGTCTAAACCCTGGTGCTGGCAAAAGAAAGAGGTGGGGTAGGAAGGGAAGGTGGGAGGGGAGGATGAAAAGAGAGGAAGAAAGGGAAAGAGAGGAAGGGAAAAAGGAAAGAGGGAAGGAAGGAGGGAGAGAAGGAAGGAATTCTATCAATCTGGGCTATAACTATATCAGATATAACTATATGATATATATATATATATATATATAAAACTATATAAGATAGTGAAAGACATGTTCTAAAGGGTCCTGAGCAGAATGCTAATCCATGAAAAAATTAGCAGCTGGACGCACAGCTGCACACGGGCTGAGTGGGGCACTGAAAAGTTGTCCTAATGTATATAACCCAAAGTGTAAGGCCTTGGCCTGCAGTTTCACAATGCTATTGTCCAAACCCAGAATGGGGCCATTCACATCAGACAGGCTCAGTGAATGCTAAAAAAAATATAAACAGGTGGCTAATTGGAACAAACAACTTCAGGAAAGGTCAGAAGAAAATGGTCAGACATATACTGGCCCACCACAGTGCTACTCTGATTTGGAAAAAATAAAGTTTACTGTTGACATAAACAATAACTTGCAGATGGAAGTATTTTGGAAATGTTTTCCTCCTCTAAAAGTCTAGAGAATTGCAGCAGTGATTTTTTTTCAGTACGTTTGTTACTCTCTGACACGCATATCAGAGATGTGTGTGTGTCTTACCTCCTCTAAAACACTTTAAGCCTCTCAAGGTCTTTCATAGATTCACATCTCTCAGAAGTTGACAGAATGACCTACAATATTGGCTGATTGCTTGAATGAATAAGTGAGTGAATGAAGGATCTTAATCAAAGCCTTGTAACCTTCTTCTGCAAATGTGTTGAAGGGGATCAACAGGAAAAACAATGCGATTTAAATTAATTAGTTACAATATGAAGTCTAAAAAGAAGAGCCCACTGAAAAACTTCATGAAGAACTTTTCGCCAAGTTCTTTATCAGCTGAGGTTCAATTTTGCCAGTGAGCAAACTCATGAGTGAGTTTTAGTAAGGAGATGACAGGGAAAGCTCATGAGAGAGGGCAATTTGAATTTTTTTTAAGATTTGTTTTCATCATTATCAATACTTAGAGAGGAAGCAGGGGCCTTACCTGACTGGATCCCCTGAGCGTCTTCCTGGAAGGCAAACAAATGGGTGTACATGTCAGCAGAGGAACTCCCTTTCCTCCGTTTCCATGCCCACCCCCTGTGGTGCCCACTGTGGTGCCCAGAGGACATCCTGATATTGTGTACAGGGCCTGCATTTCATAAACAAGGTGATTCTGGTTCAAAAGTAGTTACATCAGATTCCTAAAGCCAGTATCAGAGCAGAGGGAAAGTCTGAACCCAAGTCTCTGAACCTCCATGCCTATTGTAGGTTTTAAGTTTTGTAACCAGACCAGCCAATACTGAAAAGCTACCAAAATTCTCCGAGCCTGCCACAGACCAGCTATGCATAGATGGAGTGTTAGAAAAGTTTGTCACTTAAATGATAGCTTTTTGGTATCCTCTCTTGCCCCATCTTTAACTTGCTCAGTGAACAGATCAATGTTAAATCTATGAATGATGATGTACTTCGGGATTGGGAAGCTAAAGAAGCTAGGATTCATAAGAGAAGAAACCCATTGTAGGTGAAACCTCCTTAAGAAGTTGACATTTTTAGCTGAAAAGTAAGAGTGATCCAGCAACGATGAGAACCTATGGGTGCAGGAGGTGTGCTTCTATTCCCGAAGGTGGAAGAGGCCCCATGCATTAAACTTCTGGTGGATGATTATTTTAAGTGTTATATTTTTATATAAAACTAAATCACAGAAGAGCAAGGTATCAGGAGCCTCTGCTGATAAAGAACTTTGTCAAAAGTTCTTCATGAAGTTCATTAGTAGGCTGCAGGGTCTGAGCACGGATTGGCAAGTGAGGTCGCTAAAGACATATATTTACGCTTCACAGTCTATGTGTCACAGCCTATTGCAGTGAACAACACAGATCACAGTAGCAAGGTACCAAGTTCTGTAACTACTAACCTATTTTTCTCTTGAGCCAGTAGCAAAATAATAGGGCCACAGTGATGGGCCCAAGGCTGCCGAGCATCCCCTCGATGACTCCTGAAGGGAAGTGATCCATTCTGCCCTCCACAGGCACTGAGGAAAGAGACCTGCAGGTGAACTACTGTGCAGAAGAGATTGGGGTTTGGAGAACAGACATCTTGGGTGTAGGCCAGACTTAAAAACTTCCCTTCTCAAGCTGGGCGTTGGTGGCTCACGCCTGTAATCCTAGCTACTCTGGAGGCTGAGATCTGAGGATCAAGGTTCAAAACCAGCCCAGAAAGGAAAGTCTGTGAGACTATTATCTCCAATAAACCACTAGAAAACCAGATGTGGCGATGTGGCTCAAGTGGTAGAGTGCTCACCTTGAGCTGAAGAACTGAGGGACAGTGCCCAGGCCCAGAGTTCAAGCCCCATGACTAACAAAAACAAAAAACTTCCCTTTTCTGGAGGTAATATTTATCTAGGGAATCTTCCGCTCTTGAAAGAAGAGAGCACCCAACTGTGTCCTCCCTGCCCCTCAGACACATCATCTGGTGACCGCACCCCCAACAGAAAGCCCTGTCTTTGATAGTACACCATTGGAAGTACTTAGCCTCTCTCAGGATGCAATGAGACACTGACCAGAAAGTGCTGTAGGCTCAGCTATACCTGTGATGTTGAGTGTCACCACCTCACTGCGCTGGGCACCGGGGCCATTGCCAGCCTCACAGGAATATTTTCCAGAATGTTCTGCACTCAGGGAGAAGTTGAAGGATGCTCCTCCCCCAGACTGGACCAAGCTGCTCCACACAACAACATCTTCATGATAAAAATGGTACAGGATCGGAGGAGAGCCTCGCAGGGCTTCACAATGAAGCTCCACCATATCCCCCACCATGGCCTGGCCTTCAGGGATGCTGAGGATAAGGATAGGGCGGGATACTGGGACTGAAAGAAACGTCGGAATGTCAAGAATGGGTCTCCGATATTGCAATAGACTAGACCATAATCCCGGCCTATTCTGAGTCACCCAACCCCACTGGATTTCCTCAAGGTAGCCTGGGGGAAGGTGGAGACCAGTGTGAGGCATGCTGGCCCAAAGCACCACTTACTTTTGACCCTGATGGGCACCAGCCCACTGAGACTGGGGCCATAGCCATTGTCTGCTGCGCAGAAATACAGCTCAGCATCACTCTCCCTCACAGTGAGGATCTCATACTGTGCTGTCTGTGAGCGCTGGGTCTTTGTTTCCAGGGTTACACCCAGAGCCCCTCTGTACCAGAAGAAGGTGATGTCTCCAGTGCCATTAGCGACCAAACAGATGAGGACCAGCTTGTCTCCCTCCGTCACCCAGCCCCCTGGGGGCTGAGTTTCCAAGCTCACATCAGAGACGGGAACTCCTGCAGGAACACAAGGTAAATGCCGGGGTCCCTGGGGAAGGACTTTTTGATAGTAAAAATTAGTTACGAGAGTTCTGGAAGCAAAAGATGTGGGCAAAGTCAATGATTTATATAGCTTCACTTGGGAGAATTTGGAATCAGCCTAATAAGTTGATGATTAAAAACAAAAAAAAAGACACCGTAATAATACCACAGGAATGTGAAATCATCTGCCTTCTTAGGACAATGTCTCTCCTATTACTCTGATCCTCAAACTTGTTCCTTTTCAAATAGTAGTTTGGTGATTACAAGTGCAAATCATAAATTAAAGCGCTTGAAGGTGAAAATAACTCTGTATCCTGGATCAAATTACTTAACTTCTCTGAGATGCAGTTTCCCATCTGTAAGTAGATAGAGTCTCCTATAATTAGGAGTTTCCATTAAACCACATATGTGAAGTGTTTAATTGTGTAGGATATACATGGATTCTTGTCTAGATTCTCCCCCTTTATGAAGCATTTAAATCATGCCTGCTATCCCCTTTGTGTAGGAGCTGGGTTAAAATTTTTGTAGTGGTGAGAAAAGGAAAGGGTGGGAGAGGTCTGTTTTATCAATGATGAGTTTTTAGCAAGTACCCAGACCTCTGTGTGCATTAGACCCTGGGTTTATATGGAGAAAGGTGTTAGCGTGACCAACTGTGATATATAAGAATGTAGTTCAGAAGGATAAAACACCCTCTTTGTGTTCTATCTTTCTCAATCAAGCCCCTTTCCACCAGCCCTTCTCAACTGCCTACTCTACTCACTTCTTCCACAAAGCATGTTCTTGCTATCTTGCCATGCTGGACATAAAGAGAGAAAGACACCAGCAGAGATAGAAGCCCACCATCCTGGGGGCGGGAGGGGGGGTGGTGATAATGCCACATTCTGCCCTTCCCTCCCCAGCCTGACCCTGGAAGAGCAACACACACTCACTCTGCACACGTATCTGGAACATCAAGCTCCTTCTGGGGTTTCTGAGCACCCCTGCTTTTGCTTCACACCAATAGAACCCTGTGTCTTCCTTCCACATGGTGGGAATCCAAAGCTCTGGGGAGCTGCTGCAGCTTGACCCCAGGGATTGGTAATTTTTGAAGAAACAGAACTCAAGTTGCTTGTGTGATTCCCAAAGAGGGAGACGAATCTCGCAGATCAGGGTCACTGAACTCCCCTCAACAGGCCTGAGGGGGATAGCTTTCAGCACAGGATGTGAAAAATCCTCTGGAGAGAAAAGTTAAAGACAAAGTTCAGGTTGATGAGACTCAAAGTTGTAGATGAGAGATGCATCAGCTTGGGTTGTCAGTCAGCTGGACACAGAGAACCACCCTCTCATTCCCCAGGTGGCCCAGGGGCTTCGCTTTGCCATGAGGCCACTCAGGACATGCAAGTACTTCGTGCTCCTCTGCAGCACTACTTTATGAAGGCAGCCCTTGTGTGTGATTTGGATCCTATTCTATTTTAAGTTTCTATTCATGAGTTGGAAAACCTTTTGTTGAAGCAAGTGTGTTGGAGGGGGGCGGGGCGGAGATGAACACTTACTGGAGATGGTGAAGGCTGAAGTTCTAGGAAAAGTGAGTATGTCTTTCATCTATCTTTCCTTTCAGTTTCTGAGGAGGGGTGACTGGGGGTGGAGCCCAAGGTCTCACACATGCTAGGCAAATGTTCTATCACCGAGAGACCCCCAGCCTCATTTCTTTCATTTGGTGTAAGCTATATTGGTTATTTTCTTCTGTTCTTTTCCCCCTGACTTCTCAGACCCATGATCTTTTCCAAAGACAAGAAGGACCATACAGTGAGCGATGACAGTGAGGAACTCATTCCTCACTCTTTGCTGACTGTTCTGCCTCTACTATTGCCATTCCTGTTGAGAGAGGGGGAGTGAATCTGCCTAGAAATTCCCTGTGCTTGCCATCCACACAGCCTAGTTTCCTTGGTCCAGGACTTCTAACAGAGCTCTGTAGGGGCCATGTATGAGAGACAAATTTAACCCATACCTTAAGCCTTGGGGACATATCCCTTTGTGTCTTAAAGGCTCTTTGCTAGACCTGCAGTAACAACCCATGAAAGGTCACAAACTCAGACAGCATTGGCTCTATAGTCTTTAGTTTATCTACCCCCAGAGCCTCTGATATTTGAGATATGAGAGATATTGGGAGATATGAATAATTTTCCTAAAAGAAGTCCCTCTCACTCTCCTCACCAGATGGAAATACCATATACTCTGGTACTAGAGAATGCGGGGAGGAAACAATGATTCCTAAGTCAGTGTCTGTTATCTCCAAGGATTTTCCCCTGCATCCTTTTAAACATCAATTCTATCACTGGTTACTGTTGCAGGATATGGAATGCTCTGTATTTTGTGTCCTTTGACATTTCTGGTTCCCAGGGAACTGATACACAGGAGAACTTTTGGAATTTAGTGGAAAAAAAAAGAATACTAATGGCATGAAAACCGTTCTGATGAATCGGACAGCAGAGTGGATTAAGTGAAAAGCCAAACAGGACTGATTAGAAGAGTCTGGCACTCTGCTTTTACAGTTCTGAGCTTGTTTGAGGTAATTCTCCAGCAGCAGAGATTACCTAGAAAATACCTGGAGAAACTGTTTCCTCATGTTTGATGTGGCTTTGGGTTTCTGTTTCAGTTAGGATTGGGCACTGGGCTTAGGAGCAAAAGAGATACCAAACTGAAGGTGTTCATAGTATTGTCACAGGCATGAATTCTACCCACACAAGCATCATGAGAAACCCAGAAGGCTAGGTTGATTTGGGCCTAGTCATGAGAATTCATGTTCCTGCATTCATGAGGGGAGAGGAAGGCAGATCAACCTCTTTCAAACCAGGGCTTCATATTTCATCTACAAGAAAGACATTCATATATATGATGTTTGAATATGTCTTAGTGAGAGACTGATTCCTCACGGTGTGATGCTAGAGTTTTCCATTGTCCTTCTCTGGAAAAAGTAAGATGAAACCAGAACCAAAATAATGAAGCAGATTTGCATACACAAGATTGTGAGGAGGAAGACGTGCTAAGGTCACAGCTGTGGCTGCAATGTGGAACTAAAATAAACCAGAGTCAACAGTACTGCTTCACTTCACAGGTGGCATGAGTACCCGCAGCAGTGGGGAGCTCCCCGGCTGGAACATTCCTCTGTCACCTTTGCTGGAGCATCCAGCTCAGGAGAACGTGGGGGACTTTGGCAACCCTGCCTTCTGGGCACAAATGACATTTCCCTCCCTAGGCTGGCTGAGGCTTCCCAGAAATAAGAGTATTCTGGAGTAGGTAGAGAAACCATGGACACCCAGCTGAGAAGATACAGGGAGAGCAGTCCAGAGCCCAGGGGAGTCACTGATGTATGTACAATTTAACACCTACCACCGGATGTGTCTTGGACAGGCAAAGGCTACTCAGTCATCAACAGGCCTCCTGTGCTGACACAAGTGACATGGTACCTACAAACTATGGCAAGACAAGACAAGAAAGTGCAACTCACCAGCAGGTTCACCGAGTGGAGCTGGAAGAGAGTATGGTACAGATCAGTTCAGAGCACCCAAAGTCCCACAGGCACCCAGAGTTTAACTCCTTAGAGAAGTCTTCCAACACTACACCGTCCTTCCCTCATGCCTTCTCCATATCTCTAACTTCCTCCCCATCACTCTCTCTCCCTCCCATCTCCCTTTCTCTTCTTCCATCATTGCTTCCTTCCCTGCCCTTCTACCTTCTTTCCTTCATTCTCTCTGTTCCTTTCCCTACATTCCACAGCATCCACAGAACACCTGTCCACAACGCACTTGGTTCTTTTTTATGATCACAAGGGAATTTCCAATAGCTTTTGCCATCTGTGATTAGGAAATGGAGTTTCTGTTCTTAGCAGTGGTCTCTTTCACACCCTAGTGCTAGTCCCATCTCATCTCTCAAAAGCCTTGATGATCCAACTCTGGATTCAGTGCCTTGTGATAACAATAAAGTCAGGCAAGGTAGATAAGGCTCATGATCATCTTTAGATCAGAGAAGGCTTGAATCCAGACAATGAATTCAGGTATCGCTAAAGATTCTCTCTTATCCCAAGAATCTATAGTAGTATTGTGGTATAGTCAAGAAGAGAAAATTTTAGAGAAATGAAGGCTGTCTATATGAAATGTATCTATCTGGAGGAGATCTTGATCTTCACTCTTCTTCCTACAAGAGGAAATAATATCTTTTCTCTGTGCTTAGTTTCCTTTTCTATGAAATACAGATAGTAGTAACTCATCAGTGAACACTTTTCAAAGTTTTGTGAGGATTAAATGAATCAAGAGGAGGTGGGGAGGGAAGGGATGGTAGGAAATGGACTCATTACCTTGCTCATGTAACTGTAACCCCTCTGTATAGTATCTTTACAATAAAAAATATATATTAAGAAAAAGAAAATGGGCTGGGAAGGTGGCTCAGTGGTAGAGTGCTTGCCTTGCATGCATGAGGCCTATGTTTGATTCCTCAGCACCACTTTAAGCAGAAAAAGCCGGAAGTGGCACTGTGGCTCAAGTGGTAGAGCGCTAGCCTTGAGCTGAAGAGCTGAGGGACAGTGCCCAGGCCCAGAGTTCAGGCTCCAGAACAGACTAAATAAATAAATCGATACCTATAAAGCACTTAGAATCATGCCTAAAATGTACTTAGCATCCAATAAATATTGTTTCATTATTATCTTAATAATAAAGATGGTGTGAGTGGAGGGCACCATGAAGTCATGTTTCTTTTAAAATAAAAGATATAGTGTGTTTGTGTATTTGTGGGAATAATCTAAAATTGGGGAACATTTTAATGTTGGGGAAAAAAACGTTTTAAGTGATTTAAAAGGAGGCCAGGAGCTAGTGGCTTACATCTGTAATCGTAGTTACTCAGGAGGCTGAGATCTGAGGATCAAAGTTTGAACCCAGTGCAGGCAGAAAAGTCTGTGAGACTCTTACCTCAAATTAATCACCAAAAAGCCAAAAGTGGAGTTGTGGCCTAAGCAGTAGAGTATTATCCTTGAGCAAAAAAAATCATGCAAGAGTACAAGGCCCTAAATTAAAAAGGGTCTTGGACTCAATGCCCAAGTAGAGAGCCCTGTTCTTGATCAGATAAGGGACACGGGCAGTGTGGGGAGAAGGTGGAGTGTGTGAATGCAGAGGTGAGTGGGTTAGTAGGTACAGCAGCAGAAATATGAGGCAATTTTCTTGTGGTTGATTTTGTCTCTAGATTGAAATGTAAAGCAGGGTTATAAATTTTGAGTGAAAAGGGATAAGTCTGAGAAGAAAGGGGAAGGCATGAAATAGTGGCCATCGTGAGCATATGAACAGGAAAGTAAAGGTGCTGGAAGATTGCCTGGTAGGGCTCATGACCGCCTGACATTCAGAGTTTCAATGGAGATAAAAATCAGGTTTGTGCTTTGTGTTTAAGGTCCCATTGAGCTGCATAGGCACAGATGTAAAGCATGTAGAAAAGTGTGTTTCACAGGACAGTGCAGTATAGGAAGAGAAATGAAAGTATATGCGAAGGGACCTGGTGCTGGTGATGGATTGCAGCACCTGAGCTGTCCACAGTGAGGAATGAGCATATGCTATATAATGATTGATACCAGAAAAGAAATCCTAGGGAGCTGAAGACATTTTGGAAACAAAGCGAATAAAAAACTACACTAAAAATACACTAGAGTGGGGAGGGAGGCTAAAACAAAGAGGCAATAGGTTGTAAGTTGTGATGGTAGGGATGGGGACTCAGAGAGAAAAAGAGAGAAAAGAAATAATGTTGACAGTAAGAAAAGCAAGGAACTAAAAGGCCAATTTGTTGTATAAGTTTTTGTGTGACTGTTGGACTCATCAAGAACAAAGATAGTATCAGTGCTGGCAAGGAAGGTAGGCCATGAATAATTCCTCTAAGAGGAAGAACTACAGGGTTAGTTTTTTTTTTTTAATCTGGATATCTATTTCTGTATCTCTCTACCATATTCTGCCTGATTCTGATCCTTCAGCTGGAAGTAGAGATCTGAGCATTGCTAAGAATCACCAGGTAGAAACTAAGCCCTGAGAAGTCCCCTCGACTCCCCAAGAAGTAGGATCCCAGGTGACAGCCTCCCAGGCCCCACGCTGAGATGTCTGACTTACCACAGATAAACAACATGAGCCTCAGCAGCATGAGGAGCAGGTCAGGAATGGTAAACGAAGATGTCTCTCATCAACAACAACAAAAAAAGTAAATGATGCTAATAATAATCCACCTCAGATTGAACTCAGACAGCTCATCAGAGGTTTGAGGAAGTCAGGATCGGAAATTACCTTTCAGTACAAGTTTACCAAAATAGAAGAAAAAATAAGCTCCCCTAGTGGTTAATCTTTATTACTTCTCCTGTGTTGACCCATAGTCCTTTTTATAGTTTAGTTCAAGTCTTCAGCTTATAGAATAAATACACATCCATTTGCAGCATTATTCACAATAGCCAAGCTATGAAATCTGCTTATGTAGCTCTCAACAGATAAGTAAAGACTATGTGGTATATGTACACAATGGAGTAATATTCAGACTTAAAGAGAAATGAAATTATGTTGTTTGCAGAAATGCAGAAAAATAGATGGAACTGGAGATGGTCATGTTAAGTGAAATAAGCCAAACTACAAAAGACAGATACTATATTTTCTCTCACATGTGGAATTTAGACACACACACACACCATTAATATAAGAGAGGATTGATTGTTTGGGAAGGGGGAGGAAATCAGTTTCTGTATCTCTCCTATTGCTCTCTTTAGTACACTAGGGTTACAAGTCTTGTCACCCAGAGCTGGCATATAATTCAATTATGAATTAGAAGAGAATAAACTATGCTAATTTTAAAAATTCTACAATCTTTCAGTATCTAGGAATACAGATAGCAAGAAAATGTTTGGAAGCTCAGTTGTTAGGGTATACAAAAAGGTGATGTCTAGTAATGACATCAGAGTCCAGGTCTCACATCTAAGAGAAAGACAGAAGAGTATGGTGTCATCAAGGATGCTTAAACTGGAGAGAAAAAAAGAGCAATTTTGGGATCTAGGTTAAAGGCCCCAGGAGAAATTGCTGAAAAGGAAATAGATGTGCTCGTAACTTTGTTTATTGGATTGGAAGATGTATGTAATTGTCAAGTTTAAAGTTTTAGGATGAACAAAGAAAATTTTCCTTCTTGAGAAGGTGAAGCCTTCTAAACTTAGGGTGTAAAGAACTTTCACACACATTGTGTGTTTCACATCTCTTTTCCTGTGTTCACGTGTGTCCTGCTCCAGTGCCCTCTCCACTTCTTCAGATTAAAATATCTCCCTTCCGCCTTAGATTCAAAAGCTTTTTTGTTTTAAATAAATCAGCTTCTTGGGTATAGTTGCCATTCACTGTAGTGAATCCATTGTAAGTATACAAGTATAATGATGGTTGACAAACACACTAATGTAAGTGCAAACACAGTCACAGTCAAGAATATTTCTATCATCACAACATGGTTTTTATTATGTGTTTACCCTTTCCTAGCCACCCAATCCTCCCAGAGTGTGCAACCATTTATTTTTTCTGCTATTTTTATTGGATTTGTCTTTTGTAAGGTTTCCCATAAATTAAAAGATTTGACATTTATTATCCTCTCTCTCTCTCTTTCTTTCTTTCTCTTTCTTTCTCTTTTTTCTTTCTTTTGTGTATCTGTGTGTTTGTACTAAGGATTGAAATCAGGACTTTTTTTTTTTTTTTGGTCTTGGGGCCTGAACTCTGGGCCTAGGCACTGTCCCTCAGCTCTTCAGCTCAAGGCTAGCGCTCTACCACTTGAGCCACAGCGCCACTTCCGGCTTTTTTCTTTTTGCTTATGTGGTGCTGAGGAATCGAACCCAGGGCCTCATGCATGCGAGGCAAGTCCTCTACCACTGAGCCACCTTCCCAACCCTGAGAGCTTTGTATTCTTGCTTGGTTTATTCACTCAAGGCTGCAGTTTACCACTTGAGCTGCACCTCTACTTTCAGTTTTTTGGTAGTTAATTGGAGATAAGAATCTCACAGACTGTTTTGCTCAGGCTGGCTTCAAATCTCGATCCTCAGATCTCAGCCTGCTCACAAGAGTTCCCTGATAACCACCCAATAGAGAATCTGCCTTTGGTCCGCAGCTCCAAGTCAAATGTTATGGTACCCTAGGGCCAATTCTGTTTTTCAGTATCAACTATTTTCTCATCACTGAAGCACTTTGATTTCCACACATGTGTGGAATTTACTAGATTATATCACCAAGACCAGACTTTCTCTCTAAACTTTTCATGAACGTGTCTGCACAGAGGTTTAATACATATCAAACTCAACATGTCCAGACTGTTTCTCTTCTTCAAACCCATTCCCTGTGGGAGACACAGCACAGGCTAGGAAATTTGCTGTGCTGAGGAAAGGATAGAAATCCATCCATGTGCTAAAATGGGCACTTACATCATGCTTTGGAGATAATGCAGATGTGGGTTCCAAACCAGAGCCAGAGAGAAAATACACAATAAAGCAAGTCATATTAAGGTTTTGGCTTCCTAGTGTATGCTAAAATTATACATAAATTATACTGTAATTTATTAAGTATAATATCACAGTGTCTTAAAAAATTCATGCATCTTAGCTGGGCACCGGTGGCTCACGCCTGTAATCCTAGCTGCTCAGGAGGCTGAGATCTCAGGATCATACTTCAAAGCCAGCCCGGGCAGGAAAGTCTGTGAGACTGTTATCTCCAATACATCACCAGAAAACCGGAAGTGGTACTGTGGCTCAAGTGGTAGAGCGCTCACCTTGAGGTGAAGAATGCAGGGACAGCACCCAGGCCCAGAGTTCAAGCCCCATGACCAACAACAACAACAAAAAAAATCATGCATCTTTATAAAAGAATGCTGTATTGCTAAAAAGAAAAAAATGTGAAAAAAATCAAGTATGAGCTATTGGAAAAATGATGCTCAAACTCAATACTGTGTTGTTACAAGCATTGAATGTGCAAAATACACACTATCTATGAAGCATAGTAAGACAGAATGTAATAAAGAAACCTTTGCTTGTATGAAATGGTTGGAGATTAAGGCCTGGTGGTTGATGCCTGTAATCTCAGGTACTTGAGAGACAAAAGACTGAGAGGATTGAAGTTTTAAGGCTAACCAAGGCAAAAAAGTACAAAAATGTTCATCTCAAAGCTGACCATGGTGTCAAGTGTCTGTAATTCCAACAGAAAAGAGTTGGACATGGTTCAAATGGTAAAGTGGCAAGGCCCTGTGTTCAAATTCAAGTTCCTCAAAACAACAAGCAAACAACAACAAAAAAAAGAGAGACTAAGTAGGGCCCGGTTGTGTGTATCCTTCTAAGTCAAAAAAAAAAGTTTATGTTTGACTTATGTGTAACAGGAAACTCTGTAAAAGATTTAAGCAAGGTTGTATGCAACCTGATTTAAATGACATAGTAAAGCCATTGAGAGGGACTGGAAGTTGACCAAGTAGCAAAGTTGAAGACTGCCTTTCCAACTGTCATTGTTGGGTGACTTGTCTTCTACAGCCCATTTTCATGGGGTCTTTAACAGATCTATGTCTTAATGTAGAGATGATGAACTTTAAATGGCACCTTGTAGAACAGCTTGAACAAAGGCTATTCAAGAACAATATCTTGAAGTGATGCCTTTATTACAGACCCTAGTCCTCATGTTTTTAGATCCATATATATTTGGTTTCTTAAATGCAATGACAATTTACACACCATTAACAACTGTGCTTATCTAGTCAGCCTTGACAAAGATGGACAGATTATAACTTAGTTCATTTAAAATAAGTAAACTGGTTGGGGTTGTTTTGGTTGGAGGTAATTCTGTGAAATTATATATTAAACAACATAAATCTATCTACAATATAACTAGCATCAACTTAGCCCAGAATCTAAAATTGCCAATTGTTACAATTAAATTCCAATTCTCTCCTTAGTATCACTCTAACTTACCTGAGATTTACAGTCTTCAAAGTCTCTATTGATAAAAGGAAAACACTTTGCTTGGCATGAAACCGCTCTGCCTCTCTCCTGACCTTGCCTCAGAAATAATATATTTAAACCAGATGAAGTAAAATGCATTTATGAGATTCCTTTTTTGAATTCCAACCATGTTGTCAGGGATGGTAAACAAAGATATTTTATTGGAAAAAGCCAGAAGATGAAATGTCTTTTTTCCCTAAGTGTTAATAGAAGGTCTTTGGGCTAGCTATGTGCTAGCTTTCCACTGCTATCACAAACCTGAGAAAATCAATTTAAAGAAGGAAAGAGTCCTTGTAGCTCAGTTTCAGGGTTTCAGTGCATGGTTACTTGGTTCTATTTCTGAGCACCATGAAAAGGAGCTGGTGGTACATACAGCAAAGCTGTCTACTTCATGGCGACCAGGAAGCAAGGGAAGAGAGAGGAAGAGGACAAAATATACCCTTCAAGGGCACGCCGTTAATTATCTACTTTCTCCAGTGAGGCTCCACTCCTAAAGTTTCCATTATTTCCCAACAGTCCACTGAGGTATGAATCCACCAATGAATTAATCCATTCATGAGGTCAGATGCTTCATGATCCAATCATCCCTAAAAAGCTCTCCCTCTGAACACTGCTCAAACATATGAGTTTAGGGGAGACATTTAAGATTAAAACTATGACAGGATAGTACTATGGGACACTGCTCTGCTACTAAAAGCATTCCTCTTTCACCAAGAAATCGCACAGTAGTATTATGATCACCTGAAACTTGAGAAGAAGAGTTCAAGAAGACTGCTTCCCCTCAAGTTCCAAATCAATTGTCTTCCTGCCTTCTCTCTCAAATATTGTTTTTGTGGTTTTATTCCTTTAATGTTATTGTACACACCTATCTCCCACTAGTTACAGTGGCCATCTATGGGCTGTGGTAGGTTGGAAAGAGACGGGAAAGGCCAGATTCTGCAGTTCATATCTTGAGGTGATGGGCTTGCCTGGTTCTGGGATCGAGGCATAGCACAGCATTAAGACTCTGGAGCAGTGGCTGAAGTCTGAGGCCCAGCATGGCCAGTAGGATAATCAGGGCCCAGGAGAACAGCAGGGAACACACAGGGCCATTGAGAGCCAAGTCATGCAGCAGGAAAAACAATTCAGGGTACTACTCTGTAAAGAGAAGAGGAAAATGAAGTAAGGATGAGGATCAACTTGGAATAAATGATTTCATTCAAGCTAAACTAGTTAAGGGAAGTAAATTGGGGCCTAGAACATGACAAAAAGAAACTGTCACTTCAGAATCTGGGGCAATACCCCAGAGTCATATGCAACTAGTTCCCATGTGAGTCAATGACCAGTACAGTAATTTCCCAGTAGCCACAGAAAATTGGTTCCAGGATTCCCAAGGAAACCAGAATCTACAGGTGTTCCTTCCCTTATGTAAATCTGTGTTATAAAAATGTGCATTTAGCCGAGCATATCATCCAGTGTATTTTAAAATCTTCTCTAGATTACTTATAATAGCTACGGAAATGCAAATGCTGTGCAAATACTTGTTATACTGTACTGTTAAAGGAGTGATGATAGGAAGAGAGGTCTGTGTATATTCAGTTCAGATGTAAGTTTTCTTCAACTACATATTTGCAGTCTGTGGCTGGTTGAAGCCATGAATAGAGACCTGTGGAAAGGTCTTTGAAGCAAACATGACAGGTGTCTAAGATTACACACCTTCACAAAAGCAGCAGTGGGATTGGAACCCTGGCGTATTTTTCACTCAATCTAACCATTTCTGGGCATTAACTGTTTGCCCACAGTCCTTGGTACAGAACGATTCTTTTTCTTTATGTTTGACAGTGCTGAAGTTTGAACTCAAGGCTTCATGCTTGATAGGCAAGTGCTCTATCACTTGGGCAGCACCCCCAGTCCTTTGTTTGCTTTAGTTATTTTTCAGGTAGTCTTCTGTTTATGTCCATAGCCAGCCTCGGACTGTGATCCTTCTAACTACAGCCTCCTACATAGCTGGTATTACTAACACATGCTACCATACTCAACTTGTTGATTGAGATGAGGAGGAGTCACCAACTTCTTTTTTGTTTATTTGCCCAAGTTGGCCTTGATCCTTGTGATCCTCCTGAATTTCTGCCTCCTGAGTGGCTGAGATTACAGGTGTGAATTGCCACACCCAGGGTTCTTACCTAGTTTCAGAGTAAGTTAGTTAACTAGGAGATTTGCACAGCCAGCTTTCAATCCTAGTTCTATAACTGGGCTCCAGCTCTGTGGCTCTTGAATCTGCCTTTCTTTCAAGGTCGATACTTAGACCATGAACTTTTCTTTCACTTGTCTGAAGAAGCCTGTGTTTCTGAGCTAGTATCCTGTTCTCTCTGATCAGGTTCTCTTGCACAGTGTCAGAGAATCCCTTGACATAATTCCACACACACTGGAAATAAAGTCTTGGTTGTGACAACAAATAGAACAAAGTGGTTTAGACCTAGTGTGTGAAGACTGTGTGGTCTAGGAGAACTAACCCTGGCTTGGGAGTAAAGATTGATCGTTTTAGTTCTTCATTACGATTTAATGTTTGTCTCCTTTGTTTATTTATCTGTCTTTGGAGAGGGGGAGCCACAGAAATGGAGGGACAAAAAGTGAACAAATACAGTGGTGGTACACAGTGGAGCTATGCTGAAGGCAATTTTGATGATTTTAGAAAGTTTTTTGTGTTTTCTCTCTCTCTTCATGTTTAATATAAAGGTGCTGAGCAAATCATTTTCCAATTTTCTCTTCTATTCAGTAACTGTGTGCTTGTTGCAATATCCCTGTACTCCTCCCACATACCTACTTCCCAAGAAAACAACTCATTCTTGGGATCCCCAAGAATGCCCCAGTCCTATCCCTGGAAGAATTCATGGACAAGTGGCAACTACAGGCAGCTCTGTAGTCCTGGTAGAGCTCCTTTATCCCCCTAGTCTAGCCCTGTACTCTTCTCCCTCCACCACCCTCCATGCCAACCTTGTGAATTCACCTATAGAACTCACCCAAGCAAAACAAAGGAGGGGCTGCAATGCTTGATAAGAAATGTACTCACTATCTTGCCCATGGAATTGTAACCCCTCTGTACAGTATTTTCACAATAAAAAAAGACTCACCTGAGCAGATCACTGCCACATCTTCCTTGTGGGTGCAGTCATGGTACCCCCAAAACCTGTGCTGGCACTGCTCCAAAGACTGCTCTTCCCCTGAGCAACGAACATCATCAAGCCAGATGCGACCCACCCCAGGGCCATAGCTTTTCCGGGCTTTGCTGGATGGAGAGAGGGACTGTCCACACCCAAGTTGCTTGCAAACCATTTGGTCCTCCTTCTCTCCCCAGCCATCATCGCAGACTGAGCCCCACACACCCTTGCGCAGCACCTCCAGTCTCCCGGAGCAGTGGTTGTCTCCTCCTACTAGCCTCAGTTCAAAACCATCTGTAGGGTGGAGAAGGAAGTTGGAGGTTAGAGAGGAGATAGGGGAACAATAAGATTATCTACATCCTCACCAAATCCCATAAGCACAGTTGAAACATTCCATGTGTTAAGTTGTCCTGGGGCTTGAACTCAGGGCCTTGCACTCTTGCTTGGCTTTTTCACTCACGGTAGACATCTTCTCACTTGAGCCATATCTTCACTCTGGCTTTCTGCTAGATAATTGGAGATAGGAGTCTCATGGACTGTTCTACCCCAGCTGGCTTTGAATCTCAAGCCTCAGATCTCAGCCACCTGAGTAGCTAGGATTACAGGGGTGAGCCACCAGCGCCCAGCCTTCTGCATGCATTTCTGTGACTGCAGCTTGTTCTCTGGGCCTCCTCAGATGCCTTCTTTAAACCAAGACCTTCTTACTTCCCCATCTAACTTTATAAATTTAACATTTATAAATGACTTTCTAATTTTTTTAAGGAAAGAACTCAACATACATGGAATAGCATGCCCAGTCTCTATAATATAGAATTCAATAGAACAACAGTTTATATTAATATAATGCATAGTGTTTTGAGAGCATTTTCTTATCCAAAGACAATTACTACTCTTATCTCCATTGACAATCCATGCAGTTCACTACAATGTGGGGCATGCATGGGTCTGGTTGTATTGTTGGAATGGGATTCCATTTAGCCTCCTCTGTGGATGAACCCAGTTTCTGGATGTGTAGGCATTGCCTTCCATTACCTTCACATTCCACCCAGGTATCATCATCATGGGTGCAGTTGTTCTTTTCCCAAGGCCCCAAACGGCAATCCTGAAGGGCTGCTTCTTGCCCTGAGCATGCTATCTGGCTCGTCCAGATGGGTCCTTGGCCGCGAGAAGCCTTGTTGCACTGTCTGTGGGTTAGTAGGGCCCTCCCACATCCCAGCTGCCGGCACACCACCTTCGCAGCCCGGAGGTTCCAGCCTGTGCTGCACACTGTGTTCCACTGTCCCTGGTGCCACACCTCCACTCGCCCCTCGCACCGCCTACGGCCACTGGACAGCCGCACGCTCTCTGGAGTTGGAGAGAAGAAAGGGGGAAATACCTGTTTCTTTCTTGCACATACGTGGTCTTTTCAGAAAAGAGGCCCCAGTGTACCTATAGCTCAGGTCTTGGTGTTTAGTATCGTGTTAAGTAAGAGGGCTAATCACTGCCTGATGGATGGTTTCTGTGACAATGGTTGTGACTCAATAAAGTGAATGTGATTCCTCAGTCCCAGGCCAAATCATGATGATTCTGTAGCATTTAAAAAATTTCAAATTATTTTCCCATTCTACTTCTCAGGAAACAGAGGCCATATTGGTTTAATAAAGATTAATATAAAAGATCAAAACCTTCTTGATTCAACATTAGCATGAATCAAGTATTCCATATTCATGCTCTTAGCCTCCACCTTTCTAGGAAACAAGAATGAAACTTTAGCATAGGGGGAAAGATGACAGTTTCTCTGATGGGGCAACAAAGAAGGAGATATAAATTAACCTTTCAGCCAAATCATGGTCTAAAGGAAGAGAAAGGGTACACAGGGAGAGAGTATTAGTACATAAAGAGTAAATATATATAAGAAAGTAAAGGGGGGCTGGGAAGGTGGCTCAGTAGTAGAGCGCTTGCCTTGCATGCATGAGGCCCTGGGTTCAATTCCTCAGCACCACATAAACAAAAAGAAAAAAAGCCGGAAGTGGTGCTGTGGCTCAAGTGGTAGAGCGCTAGCCTTGAGCTGAAGAGCTGAGGGACAGCGCCCAGGCCCAGAGTTCAGGCCCCACGACCGACCAAAAAAAGAAAGAAAGAAAGAAAGAAAGTAAAGAGGTGTATGTCTATGTATGTATCCATCCATCTAAATGTCAATCATCTGTCTATGTTGTGTTGAGTTCCCATCAGCATCTGTCTTCCCAACTAGATGGCAGACTTCTTGAGAATCAGAACAATTACAGAAGTACATATCATGCCTTATAAGCTCATATCTTTCCCATAGCTTTACCCAATGGTGTGCAGGATACCATTCAACAAGTTCCATGGCTGTTGGCTCTGTATATAATTGCATGTTTGTAAATAAGAAAGAAAAAAAAAAAGATTGGCATATGGCTTGAATCTAAGAGAAAAGTATGAACTCAGCCAAGCAGAAGTAACAATTCTAGGAATGGACATTGTCTCCAGAGATCACAGCTGAGAATGTGGGAGATGTGAGATACTAGGGTCCAGTGATTCCAGGTGTGAAAGTCCATGGCAGAGATCAAGATGAACAAGAGTGACCACGTGGGGTACGGACAGTGGGGTAATAGTCCTTGAGTCTGCTGTACTTACTCTCACACGATGCTCCAGCTTCTTCGGTACGTGAGCAATCAAAAACATCTTCTTCCAGCTTACATTGAGCCAGTGTATCTTCTGTCCCCTTGCAATCCACGCTCTGGATAAGGACACTTGGCACAATTTCTGTTGATGGCTTATATTGGAAACCGCTGGAACTTCTCTTGGCTTCTCCACAGCTCAGCTGCCGGCACACCACAGTCACTTCCTCCATCCCCCAGCCATCATCGCACACGGTGCCCCACTGGCCCTTCCATTCCACCTCCACCCGCCCTTCACAGCGGTGGGGACCTCCCACCAGCCGCACTCCAGATGGAAATTCTGCAAAGAGATGGGATGTTAGCTGGTAACTAGAGAGGAGTGCAAAGGGTACTTAGGGATAGACAGTCAGTCTGGGAGCCTTCCAACCCTTAACAGAAGATGTGGAGAGTTCAGAGGAATAAGAAAGGAGAGGAACTTCAAGACTTCCTATCTGAGTCCTGATTCTATTATATCCTCAATTGTATCCTACCGAGAAGCTACACTTCAAGACGCTAAGACATGATTGCTTACCTTTTCAGGTTAAATATTCAAGCGAAGAGGCTGGTTGAAAATTCAGAAGAGTGTTTAGATTTTCTAGTTGTCAGAATCAGGAGCTATTCAGAGGATCACATCCCTGTCAGTATTTCACAGATAAGAAAAATGGGCCTCAGAGAGGAGATGAATGGCCCTGTGGCCATACTGTTCAGATTGGATCCAATAGGCTAGGACAAAAGTGTAAGGATGATATCTGTTGTTTTCTTCCTTTTCATGATTCTCTCTCTCTCTCTCTCTCTCTCTCTCTCCCACACACACACACACACACACACACACACACACACACACACACACACACACACACACACACTGTCCATGTTAGCCACATTGAGGTTATATATAGATTGAGCTGAGTCAGAGCTTTATAGTTTCAGAGCTCCGATGGTTTGGTCAGAGGATTAAAAAGCCAAAGTCACCACAAAACCTCCAGATAAGCCAGGTACTGTTGGCTCACATCTGTAATCAGGAGGCTGATATGTGACGATGGCAATTCCGAGCTAGGCTGGTCAGGACAGTCTGTACAACTCTTATACCCAGTTAATCACAGAGGAATCCAGAAGTTTCACTGTGACTAAAGTCCTAGAGGATTAGCCTTGAGCAAAAAGAGCTCAGGGACAGTGCTTAGACCAGAGTTGGAGCCTCAGATATTGCCAAAACAAAACAAACAAAAAACCTCCAGATGAGTTCTGAGGAATCAGTGACTTCATTCTGCTTCATGACTAGAACTCTAGGTATGTGAAAAACCAACAGAAATTGTCTCCCTTCCACCAACACACAGAGTTAGAGCAGAAAAGGCCATGTAGAGAAACCCAGGAAGAACCTATCAGATGATAAATGTTGACACATTTTACTTTCCAGATATTATTTGCAATCTCAGAGAACCATGATGAATGAGATAGGACAGATAGGATAGATAGGATTTCTACCCTTGAAGAGTTTGTATTTGTTGGCTTGAGACAATCCTACCGAGTTGACTACAACCTCAAAGCAATAGAGGAGAGGGAATGAATCTTTCCCATCTCCATGCAGTGGCAGACTTAGCTGGGAGAGGTCAAGTTTTCCTGGTGTACCAGGAAGCACCATATCTTTAGTGTTGGTCTATGACCTATTAGAATATGAACAGCCTAATAGAAGCCTACATGATTACCTGCTACACGACATGACCCTGGAAGGCCATATTTCCTACTGTCTGCCTTGTCTCAACTTCACACAAATTCCCCAGAATCAGCTTAGAATCAACCTTAGCGTAGTGGTTGAGTGAGAAAATCCTGATCTGGCTGAGAAGTTTAGTTTGAATTATTCTTTTTTGTTTCCTTTTCCTCCTTAATGTTTAGGTGAGGAATGGGGTGCTAATATGAGGAATGGAAACTACAGCTAGAAATTAAAATTCAATCATAAAAATAGCTCAGTGCAAGGGGGGGATGTAGGGGGGGGGACACGGAGATGGGAAGGGAAGGGAAGGGGAAACAAAGGAGGAGGCAACAATGCTAGATAAGAAATGTACTCATTACCTTGCCCATGTAATTGGAACCCCTCTGTACGGTATTTTCACAATAAAAAAATTAAAAAAAGAGGTCCACAAAGGTGCCTAAAATAAGTTTATATCTTACTTTGGATGCTGGTTGAACCTCTTGGACCATGGAAGTCTCCTGGCAGAATAACCACTCTAAACCTATCTTTGTTCTAGAGATGGAAATCTAGCTACACAAGACTTATAAGATGAGTGGAAACCCAAAATGGAAGGTCTGAAGGCTTGTTTCGAACCACAGTTTCTATTTATAACCCAGGAAACTTCGTACTATTCTTCTGTCTTCTAAATATCCTCTTGGGAACAACAACCATAAATAAATAAATAAATAAACCTTACCTAAGAATCCAGGTCTGATGCCAATAGCTGGGGGAGAAAAAAAAAAAAGGAAGGATGATCATATAAGATAGGGACACAAAGGTTTTATCTTTGTTGCTGTTGTTTTTAATGTACTTTTCATGTACTATGTGATTTTTTTTGTTTCTTTTGTATGGTCTTCCCCCATGGTATAACCCCTGTTTTCACTGTATTTGATTCTGGTACTCTACACCTTGAATATACGTTTTTCTCATTTGGGGAGGAAAAGGGAAATAACAAAATGCTGAAGTAAGGATATAGGTTGACCCATTGTAACAATGAGATGTACAAGACACTATGTTGAAAACGAACTTTACAACTTTGTGGGGGGAGGGAGGAGGTGGGGACATGGGGCGAGAAGGGATGGTAGGGGAAAAACAAAGAAAGGGGTAACAATGCTCAATAGGAAATGTACTCATAATCTTACTCATGTAACTATAATATATATATATATATATATATATATATATATATATATATAGTTGTTGTTGGTGGTGGTGGTGGTGGTCATAGGGCTTGAACTCTGGGCCTGGGTGCTGTCCCTCAGCATTTCAGCTCCAGGCTAGCACTCTACCACTTGGACCACAGTACCACTTCCGGCTTTTTTCTGCTTAAGAGGTGCTAAGGAATTGAACCCAAGCCCTCATGCATGCAAGGCAAGCACTCTACCACTGAACCAACTTCCCAGCCCTAAAAAATATATTTTTGGTTTTTTTTGGGGGGGGGTCCGGTTTTGGGGCCTGAACTCTGGGCCTGGGCGCTGTCTCTGAGCTCTTCAGCTCAAGGCTAGTGCTCTACCACTTGAGCTACAGCACCACTTCTGGCTTTTTTCTTTTTGCTTATGTGATGCTGAGGAATTGAACCCAGGGCCTCAGGCATGCAAGGCAAGCACTCTACCACTGAGCCAACTTCCCAGCCCTAAAAAATATATTTTTAAAAAAGGAAAGGAGTAAGGTCACCAAACCAGGCTTTGTTTAAAGAATATAACTCTGTCTTAATCCTTGCCAGTTTTTTGTGATAGAGCACCTCCAAGTTCAATTCTATGGTCACTTCTGGGATGGTCAAGCTCAAAAGACTGAACACAGCCATTCCTTTTACATACAATGGTGGCTCAACCCCAGACACTGATAGATTTGATTTTCCATTTATTGAGTTAGACTGCTTTGATTTGGTGGGTTAGGGTTAGAAGGCAGCTTCTTGGTTCAACAGGAAAGGTTCTGGAAGCTCCTGAGAAGCTGTACTGGTGGTGGGGAAGGCAATGGTACCATGTGGGGAAGGGAGAGCAGACCGTCAAAGGCAAGTGCAGAATTGCCCAGTCTCTAGAGTTACCAGCACAGTTTTGGAACATTGAGGTTTTCCCCCATGGGAAGGTATGTATGGAACTTTGTCCCCTTGACAAGGCCACCACGTGGCCTGAAAAAAAATCTATATATACTATTTGGGATCCTGGCTGAACCTCTTGGGCCACAGAAGCCCCTTGGCAGAATAAATACCCTATACCCATCTAGGTTCTGGAGATGAGTTACATAAGACTTCAAAGATCAGGATGAAAACCAGAATGGAGGTTTGGGGAACTGTTTTGAACCATAGTTTCTGGCCCAGGAGCCTGAGCCTCCAGCCCATCTGCCCATTAAGCTCTTTCCTTATGCTGTAAGCAGTCCTGAGCCCTGCAACCTTAAGTAATCCCTGGGGCCAAGGTATTTTCAACTACATAACTGGCCTACTGCTCTTATAAGAGTCTTCTGAAAGATCAAGCATATTTTTTCATTGTTGTTGTTTTAGTTTTGTTTATTGTTTGAACTGGGGCTTGATCTCTGGACCTGGGCTTTGTCCCTTATCTTTTAGGCTCCCGGATGGTGCTCTACCACTTGAGCCACAACTGTGCTCTTTTTCTTTTGCTACTTAATTGGAAACAAGGATCTCACAGTTTTGTCAATTTCAGCTTTGAACCATGATCTTCAATCTCAGCCTCCCAGTAGCTAAGATTATAGGCAGAGTCACGGGTGCCTGACAAGAGCAAATTATCTTTGGACCTCCCTCCAGCCTAGAGCTTTTCAGACAGATCCAACTATTTTAGTGATTAACCCTAGAATCATTGCTTTTTTTTTTTGGTAGGAACTATCTCCATATAATTTCTCATTAGCACTGTGTCATTAATTTTCAGAATATGGCCACTTTCAGGCTGAGTGATGCCTGTCTGTGACTGTCTAAAACTAGAGACAATAGTATACCTATGTAACTTGTTGCATAACCTCCCACACAAAACCAAGCCTCCTCTACACATGCAGAAGTGACAGAGGCAGTGAATGACTTGTGGCATTTTGGCTGGGGGATAATACAGGTGGCTTGTATTGGAAAGACTTAATGAAGACAATAGGATCACAAGAAGGCCATGGGACTGCATGGGAGACAGCACACCCAAGAGATGAGGGGCTAGCTATGGGGAATGGGAGCAATGGGTCATCAAGACAACAAAAAATTGATGCGATTGATTGGGGTACAGGTTTAGCAGATATTAGTTATCTTATAAAAAGGCTATTTGTTGTCTTATGAAAAGGTTTTCAAAATCTTTTTTTGGGGGGGAGGGCTGGAAAGGTGGCTCAGTGGTAGAGTGCTTGCCTTGCATGCCTGAGGCCCTGGGTTCGATGCCTCAGCACCACATAAGCCAAAAGAAAAAAGCCGGAAGTGGCGCTGTAGCTCAAGTGGTAGAGCGCTAGCCTTGATCTGAAGAGCTGAGGGACAGTGCCCAGGCCCAGAGTTCAGACCCCACGACCGGACCCAAAAAACAAAAAACAAAACAAAAAAAACCCCACTATATTTGATATCAGTATAACTTGTGGAGGAGATGGGGAAAAACCAGTTGTTTAAGGATACAGGTGGACCTGTTGCAACAATGAGAAGTACAAGTTGTCATGTCCAAAACGAGCTTGACAATGTCGGTGCGGGGGGGGGGGGGGGGGGGGGGGGGAAGGAGAAGGATTGGGATTGGGGGGGAGGGGGGAGGCTGGGAAGGGATGTGAAGGGTAAACAACGGAGGAGGCTGCAATGCTTGGTAAGAAATGTACGCATTAAACAATGAGAAGTACAAGTTGTCATGTCCAAAACGAGCTTTACAACCTGGGGGGGGGGGGGGGAAGGGGGGGAAGAAGGAGAAGGATTGGGATTGGGGGGAGGGGGGAGGCTGGGAAGGGATGTGAAGGGTAAACAAAAGGAGGAGGCTGCAATGCTTGGTAAGAAATGTACGCATTATCCTGCCCATGTAATTGTAACCCCTCTGTACAGTATGTTCACAAATAAAAAAAAAAGAAATGTACGCATTATCCTGCCCATGTAATTGTAACTCCTCTGTACAGTATGTTCACAAATAAAATAAAATAAAATTTAAAAAAAAACATTTTTTTTGGTCGTGGGTCCTTAACCAGAGCCTGGGTGCTGTCTCTCAGCTCTTCAGCCCAAGGCTAGTACTGTACCACTTGAGCCACAGCACCACTTCTGGCTTTTTCTGCTTATTTGGTGCTGAGGAATAGAATCCAGGACCTCATACATGCAAGGCAAGCACTCTACCACTGAGCCACCTTCCCAGCTCTCAAAAACTTTTAAGGAACATAATATTATCTCCACTTCAGAGATTACAGAACAAGATTGAGAGAAGTATATAGTCATCTAAAAAATTTAAGCAATTAAAGCATCAGAGAACCAGGACAAAATCCAGCTCTCTGTGGCTCCCAAATTCCATTTTCTAAATTAATCTCTAAAACTAACCTAAATAATTAAAAAACTAGAGAAAATTAGAGAAACATTATGGGAAACATGTCTCAGAGGAAACCAAACAAAATGACCAATGTAAAATAATCAATTCTACTTTCTTTCCTTGCTCTACTTGCTGCTACCCAAAATCCATTCATTTGTCTTCTTATTAATAGTCCATCTAAGTGAAATTATGAAAAAGGGGAATTGGATAAACTGTATAAATCTGACAGTGTACTAGAAAAATAGAAAAAATTCTGACAATCAAAGTGTATTATAAATTAAATGTGAATTAGTGGGCTTTATGGGGATTTAGAATGATTGCCAGATGTAAAAAACAAAAACAAAAAACATAAAAACAAAAAAATAGTGGGAGAAAGGGAGTCATTCTTGAAAAATATCTGAATTTGTCTAGGAAGAAAATTGTCCCAATCAAATTTCCAAACAACTCTGAGGCCTAAATCAACAGAAGAAGATACTCACCAAGAATCAAGTAGAGCAGCAGAGCCATGACTCAGGCAGCCAATGAAGATAAGCTAGAGCATAAAGCTAGAAGCTGGCCTCAGGCAGCAATGTTTTGTTCAGAGCTACAACTGTGCTAAGAGGAGGAAGAAAGGCGGGGTCCTGTGTGTAACAGAAGCATTATCAAATGACCAGAAGCCAATGGCTCCAGAAGGCAGAACAGATAGAGCTGAACCTGCTGAATCTAGCATGTTCTAGAGGAAGGAAGAGAGGTGGCTGAGATTGACAGAGAGATGCTGAAAACAAAATTAGAGTAAAAGAGAAAGCTATCAGGATTTCCTTCTGCTGAAAGCCTAGCTTCTCCCATCTCTGCTTCAGCCCCTTCACTACAGAAACAAGGAACCAGTTCCCAGGAGGAAAGACAGGTACCCTCTCTCATTAGATCTGACAATGCTCAAACAATGCTCAGCCACCAGGGATGGTTTCTTGGGGGAAGTAGGCCATGTTGAACTACTTTACTTCAGAAAGAAGTACATAGACTATGGGGGTTAGAGATCACAGAATAAATTCAGTGATCCCCTTGGAACCAATTAGGATATTAACCTATGGATAGGCCAATATTGACACCAGAACTATGTTATGTCAGTCTCTGCCCATAGGCTGGCCTTGTCCACCTTCCAATCAGCTTTCTAAGTGCTCAGCAGAGGGACCAGTATGTAGTTTTGCTCTTCTTCTATACTTTTGCTGGGTATGGCCATTTTTGGAAAGCTGATTGGCAACAGGTCTTGCTGGTGATGTACATCCTTATCAGCAAATTCAGGTGAACCTTAGGTCTAAGGTATGATGGACGGAGATTGAGTATCAAACCCTCAGTATTCTCAGGTCCCTCTGCCTCGCTGTATTCATAAGTACAGCTGTGCTTCAAGAACTACTCAACCTTAAATTAGTCAAGCATCTGACTGCATATGCTAACACAATGCCTGTTCTTTCAACCAGGCTGATTTTTCTTTTTTTTTTTAATTTAATTTTATTTTATTTGTGAACATACTGTACAGAGGAGTTACAATTACATGGGCAGATTAATGCGTACATTTCTTACCAAGCATTGCAGCCTCCTCCTTTGTTTACCCTTCACATCCCTTCCCAGCCTCCCCCCTCCCCCCCATCCCAATCCTATTCCTTCCCTCCCCCTCCCCCCCCCCCACCCCTCGCACCGACGTTGTAAAGCTCGTTTTGGACATGACAACTTGTACTTCTCATTGTTGCAACAGGTCCACCTGTATCCTTAAACAACTGGTTTTTCCCCATCTCCTCCACAAGTTATACTGACATCAAATATAGTGAAAGCAGGGGTTATACTGTGGGGGAGGGACATACAAAGCAACAAAGAGATAATCTTATAAATGCGTTAGAAACACATGCATGAAAGAAAAAAACATTAAAATACACATCTAAGGGTTCATTTTCCTGACATCACATTATCTGACCTTTTCCGCTTGACTCATACATATACTAGATATTACAAATAAGGCAAACCATGGGACCTATGTTTCTTTGGGCCTGGCTTACTTCACTTAATACAATTTTTTCCAAACCTTTCCATTTCTTTACAAATGGGGCAATGTCATTCTTTCTGATGGAGGCATAGAATTCCATTGTGTATATATACCACATTTTCTTGATCCATTCATCTACTGAAGGGCATCTGGGTTGGTTCCATATCTTAGCTATGGTAAATAATGCTGCAATAAACATAGTTGTGCTGGTAGCTTTAGTGTGGTCTTGTTTGTAAACATTTGGGTAAATGCCCAAAAGTGGGATTGCTGGATCATAGGGGAGTTCTATGTGAAGTCTTTTGAGGAACCTCCATACTGCTTTCCAAAGTGGTTGAACAAGTTTACACTCCCACCAACAATGAAGTAAAGTTCCTTTCTGTCCACATCCCCTCCAGCATCTGTTGTTGTTAGAGTTCTTGATTTTTGCCATTCTAACTGGATTGAGGTGATATCTCAATGTTGTTTTGATTTGCATTTCTTTTATGGCTAGGGATGTTGAACATTTCTTCATGTGTCTATTGGCCATCCTTCTTTCTTCTTCAGAGAAGTTTCTCTTTAAGTCTTTCGCCCACTTATTTATTGGGCAGTTGTTTCTTTGAGGATTTGTTGTTGGGGGGTTTAATTTTTTGAGTTCCAAGTATATTTTAGATATGAGACCCTTGTCCGTTGTATGGCTAGTAAAGATCTTCTCCCAATCCGTGGGTTTTCTATTGATCTTGCTAGCTATGTCATTTGCCCTGCAGAAGCTCTGCAACTTTATGCAATCCCATTTGTCCAACCTTTCTTTGATTTATTGTGTTTCCGGGTCTCTATTCAGAAAATTTCGGCCTGAGCCAAGGAGACCTAGGGTTTCTCCTATTCCATTCTGTAATGTTTTCAGAGTGTCTGCTTTGAGTTCAAGGTCTTTGATCCATTTGGAGTTGATTCTGGTGCAGGGTGATATATAAGGATCTAGCTTAAGTTTTCTACATGTAGTTAACCAATTTTGCCAGCACCATTTACTGAAGAGGTTGTCTTTCTTCCATTCTATTGTTTTAGCTCCCTTATCGAAGATTAGATGGCTATAGGTCTGTAGGTTCATTTCTGGGTTTTCAATTCTATTCCATTGTCAACCAGGCTGATTTTTCTTCTGCAGTGGAACATCTTAGCTTCTTTGTTATATGCAGGGTATCTAGCACAAAACTCAGTTTGCTGTAAGCATTCATTTTTATTTTGCTTACAATATATTCTTTTTCATTGCAGTTATAAAGGTGATGTACAGAAGGGTTACAGTTACATAAGTTAGTTAATGAGTACATTTCTTTTTGAACAGTGTCACCTCTTCTTTCACTTTTTCTGTTTTTCTTTCCATCCCCCACCCCACAAGTAGTATAGTTCACTTCAAACATGGTGCCTAGTGTACATGACTGCTGCATTTGTTTACCCTTTGCCCCACCAAACAGAAACCTTCATACAAGACAAAAGGTACAGATACAAAAACCAATGAAAAGGAGGGGAAAGAACATAAAGTAAGGTAACAAAAACCCTCCATTTCTTGGGGTTCTTTTTGGTAAACATCATTTTATATGACCATATGCACAGAGCTATTGAGCCTTTGTGACCATCTCCTAAGAATATCCTCCTTTGGCCTAACTGTGTGAATATTTAGTGTCATGTTTAATTTACCATATCCAAGTGTAGTGGAGATTCTTATCTCCAATTAAGCACCAAAAAAGCTAGAGATGGAGCTGTGAGTCAAGTGGTAGAATGGCAGCCTTGAGGAAAAAACCTGAGAGACAGTGCCCAGGCCCTGAGTTTAACGACAGTGCCCAGGCCCTGAGTTTAACTCCAGTGCCAACTTGTGCATGCATGTGCACACATGTGTGTGCACCTACACCCCCCCCCTTACCCAAACTGCTATAAGAAAGTAAAGCACTTGAAACTTGAGCCAAAGGGACTGGGAACCTGGAAGTCCTAGAATCCAAAGGCAAGTCAGAAGTTTTGACATCCAAGAGCAGAAGGTTTAGAATGGCACACATCATTGCCAGAGAAAGAGAGGAAATGATTTTCTTTCCTTCTTTGTTCTATCCATATTCCCAGCCAATTGGATGTTGCTGGCCCCCACTGAAAGCTGATCTTAGTCCACTCAGTCCAAAACCTTGTACACCTGTCCCCTCTGAAAATACCTCCCTGGCAAATCCAGAAATCATGCTTCCCCCATTAGCTAACTAAGTATTCCTGAATCCAATCAAGATGAAACCTACTTGGCCATTAACTAGTTGTCCTTGCTGTGCTCTGCCTGTGATTTTCTGAACTCCCTTGGAGCCATCCCTAAAAAGAGACTGTAGAGCATATCATGAGGGCGGGGTATTGAAGATAGGCTGACCTCACTCAGCTTACTGACCATCAGCAAAATATTTTGACATTTTCTTTACTTCTTTTTTGCTAGGCAGATCAGTTTTCATTTCTGCCTTTTCTTAACTAATTTCATCTTGCTTACTTCATAGTCATGTTCCTCTTTCCAATAAGAATCCAAAATGATAGCAAAGCAAAAGGCTCGCCAGACAGTGCCTCAGAGAAGCACCAAGCAGGGGAAGCTAGCTCATTGCTCTTAATTAGCCCCTAGTATGCCAAAATTGTTTCTCTGGGACAGTCTTGATCCTCAACCATACCTGTGGAAGATGCTGGTGTCTCACACTTGTAATCCTAGCTTCTCAAGAGGCTGAGATCTGAGGGTCAGAGTTCAAAGCCAGCCCAAGCAGGAAAGTTGGTGAGACTTTTTTTTAAAATCTCCAATTAACTACCAAAAAGCCAGAAATGGAGCTATGGCCCAAAGTGGTAGAGTGCTAGCCATGAGCACAAAAGCTCAGGGCAGCGCCCAGGCCTGAGTTCAAGTCCCAGAATGGGGCGGGGGGTGGGGGGGAGCCTAATTTTGACAATGTCAGAATAAATGCTGGAGCATAGGCCATGTGAAGAGAGGAAAGCAGAGCTGTCTGTCTCAGAGGTGGCCCTGGAAAGGGAAGTGTCCCTGGGGTTACTGGACTTCACTGCACTCCGTTGCCCCTTCAAGGAGGATGTAATAATAGTGAAAGGAGAGAGCTCTGTCAGGAGTCACATGCACACTCCTCAAGGGAGCTTCTTACCTAGCCTTGGGAGTCGTGGACTTCCTCACCAAGGAGATGATGGATTTCTCAGTCTGTGTGACCACACAAACCATCTCTCCTTCACTAGCCGCAATTCTTCTTGAAAGTGTGCCCATCCTCTTCTCTGTGCCCATATTATTCCTGGGACATGTGGCCCGAACCTTAGTGTAGTGGCCTTTTCTCAGCTTCTCCTTCCTTTTCTTTCCATTGGAGCTTATCTTTCTTGTAAAGAAGTTGGAGATGGAATAGAACATTGGTGTGAAGGATATGAGATATGGCTAAAAGGATAGAGGTAGAAGTGAGGACAAGATTAAGAGAGGACAGTTGAGCAAGAAGAGGAGGAGGGAAGAGGCAGAGAGGTGGAGGAGGAGGAGAACAGACTGGGATATTCTCTGCCAGAGAATAATCATTTTATTTTAAAATAAAATTTTAATCAAGTAATACTTGTGTGTCTTTGTGTATGTGTGCGTGTGCTTGTGTGCCAATCCTGAGCCTTGAACTCAGGGTCTGGTCACTGTCCCTTCGGTTTTTCACTCAAGGCTAGTATTCTACCACTTAAGCCACAGATCTGTTTTTAGCTTTTTGTTAGTCAATTAAAGATCAGATTCTCCTGGACTTTCCTATCCAACCTGGATTCAAACTGTGATCTTTAGATCTCAGCCTCCTGAGTAGCTAGGATTACAGGTGTGATCCACATGCACTGGCTCAAATATTATTCATTTAACCACAACTATCTTATGTATCAGACACCATCTCTGACTCTGGGAAGGAGATATGATTTAGGAATGATTTAATAATGATGATCTTTTCTTTCAAGACCCAAGTACCATATTAAAATGCAGTATATTTTGAATACTGTTCTATAAATGTAAAAATTTAATGGCCAGTTTTATTCAGAGTCCTTATTACATTCTTGTGACTACTAATATAGTATCTCTCCTTGATATTTGCTTAATATTAACATTTAACCCGTTAATATTTTATTAATAACTCATAATATTAGTAAACATTATAAATAATGTAACACTTTTATTCATTGGTTTAATATCTTAATTACTACTAACAGGACCTCTTTTGGTAGTTTTCATTTTGTTTTTGTGCTAGTACTGGGTCTTGAACTCAAGGCCTCATGTTTGTCCTGCTTTCTTGCTCATGACTGATACTCTACTATTTAAGCCACACCTCTACTCCACTACTAGAATTTTAATATGAACTTTTATCACTGGAAAAAAATCACTATGCTATGAATACTGATGGAGGTAAAAGATCAGATCTCTATGCAGGTATAGTTAAATCTAGATCCAGGCCACTCAGATCATGGTTCAAAGCCAGATCAGGCAGGGAAGACCATGAGAATCTTAACTCCAATGAACCACCAGAAAATGGGAAGTGGAGCTGTGGCTCAAAGTGGTAGAGAGCTAACCTTGAGCAAAAAGAGCTTAGGACAGTGCCCAAGTCCTGAGTTCAAGCCCTAGTATGAAGAGGAAGAAGGAGGAAGAGGAAGAGGAGGAGGAGGAGGAAGAGGAGGAGTAGGAGGAACAGGGAGGAGGAGGAGGAGGAGGAAAGGGAGGAGAAAGAATGAGGAAGAAGAAGAAGAAGAAGAAGAAAAAGAAGAAGAAGAAGAAGAAGAAGAAGAAGAAGAAGAAGAAGAAGAAGAAGAAGAAGAAGAAGAAGAAGAAGAAGAAGAAGAAGAGGAGGAGGAGGAGGAGGAGGAGGAGGAGGAGGAGGAGGAGGAGGAGGAGGAGGAGGAGGAGGAGAGGAAGAAAAGGAGGAGGAGGAAGAGGGAGAGGAGGAGGAAGGGGAGGAGGAGGAAGAGGAAGGGGAGGAGGAGGAAGGGGAGGAGGAGGAAGAGAACAAAACCAAACCAAAAAAGTGCTGTGTTGCTGATTCCTCAGCAAGACTTAGGAACACAGTGTCTAGTAGGCAGAAAGTGGACCACACTGTGCGGGTATGGATGAAGTTTATTAGGAGAGCAACCTACTTGTATATGGCACACACACAAAGAAAGTAAATCTTAGTGGGCATGTGACAGCTTCACAAGGCCAAAAGTTTACAGGAGATATATGGGTCAAAAGGTTACAGGGGGAGGGGCTGGGAAGGTGGCTCAGTGGTAGAGCGCTTGCCTTGCATGCTTGAGGCCCTGGGTTCGATTCCTCAGCACCACATAAGCAAAAAGAAAAAAACCGGAAGTGGCGCTGTGGCTCAAGTGGTAGAGTGCTAGCTTTGAGCTGAAGAGTTGAGGTACAGCGCCCAGGCCCAGAGTTCAGGCCCCACGAACAGACCCCAAAAAAAAAAAAAAAGGTTACAGGGGATATGCAAGGCCAAAAGGTTACAAGTGCTTTACACATAGGGGAAGTGTCGAGGGTTGTTTATGGAGTCATTAGGAGGAGGCATGAAGAGCACAACCCCACGCCTTCCCCAAGGTCGTGGCCGGGACATCCAAACTTTTGTTCAAACTTGGAAAGAGTTTTCTCCTTCTCCCTAAAGCTGTGGCTAGGTGCACGACTGCTGTCAGAACTGTGGAAGAGTTTTCTCCTCGCCTTCCACACACATAACCTTGTATAGTACACTAGTACACAAATCCTTGGGAAGGGTCATGAGAGTCTGTCTCTTACACTGCTGGGTACCAGTGACTCAGGCCTGAAATCCAAGCTAATCAGGAGGCTGAGATCTGAGAGCCTGGGGAGACAAAGGCTGGAAATGGAGGTGTGGCTCAAGTGGTAGAGCCTCAGCCTTGAGTGAAAAAGCTAAGTGAGATCATAAGGCCCCAAGTTCATGCTCCAGTACATGGATGCACAGGTGTGTGTGTGCACATGCACACACACACATACATACACACATATCCCCTTTTATCTAAGGACACCAATTATATTGAATTAGGCTCTACACTAAATATCTCAACTTGATTACCTCTGTAATGACTGTTTCTAAATTAAGTTACATTCAAAGGGACTGTGGGTCAGGACTTAGGTTTATTTTGGGAAGGGATGGTGGAGTGAAGTCTGGAGACAAATGTATCTGACTGTGCATTTATTTTTTCCAGGTTGTATCTAGTGGGGGGTGGGGTGGGGAGGGGGACTCTGCCCATCACTTAGTCACAGAAGAAAAGGTTATGAGCCTGATTCACCCCCAGAAAATTCACTCTGTTTGCTGAGCTTGCAGATGCCTGACCCGAAGTCAGAACATGAGCCAAGGTCAAACACTGTCTTCTCAATTGGGTAACTGAGAATAGCAACACAATTTACATGTTCCCAAAAATTAAACAAAGCAACCAAATACTAGGGAAATCTCTCAGGGGAAATTTCTACCCAACGAAATGAAACATTTTCATTTTATTCTATTAGGGCATGGCAATTTGAATTGTAGATGTGAAGGAAATAGTTCTTATGTGTTTGAGGTAGTTGGGAACAGGGTAATCCTCTTTCCCATTTATACGGAGAAAATGCCCAGGCTCAACAGACAACATGAACTTTAGAGCTGCCCAAATTCTGCCTTGCCTTGGAGGCTCTGATAATAAAGGCTAATTCTATATTATTTGTTGATTAGCTACTATATACTAGGTGCTACTGTGGGTACTACTGGGGATACATGAATTGATAACACAGACTAAATCCATTCTCTATGTTACATTCACAAATGTTAGAAAGCCTGTAAACCAATTCATTCACTGGTTTGAAATAACTAGCAATTAGAAATGATCTACTGTATATCATCAATAATCATCAATAGAGAAACATAAATTATGATAGTCATGTATAATAGAATGGTATTCAACTGTAAAACAGAGAACTTATTTGCTGACTTAAAACAACCTCTAAGAGCTGGAGGAGATAAAAAGTAAATTATGCTACCATTTGTACAAAAAGAAGAAATCGGGTAGCTCACATCTATATCCTTGCTAGTCAGGAGGCTGAGACCTGAGAATCATGATTCAATGCCAACCCAGACAGATAAGTGCATGAGACTTATCTCCAGTTAACAGCACAAAGCCAGAAGTGGAGGTATAGCTCAAATGGTAGAGCCTAGCCTTGAGCAAAAAAGTTAAGGAACTGCATCCAGGTGGTGAGTTCCAGCCCCAGTATGAGCACAAAAAAAGGAATGGAGTAAAAGAAGAAGGCAAAGGAGAAAAAGAGGAGGAGGAAAGAAGAAGAGCAACAGTAAACATATGTGTACTGTATACTTAGCTCTTTGTTTATGTATCAAATTCTCTAAAATAGTATCTAAGCAATTGATAGATAGGTTGCTTCCAAGAAGGGGAACTAAATAGTGGATTTGGAACAAACAGATAAAATTAAAAATCTTTACAATGTCTCACAATTGGAAACACACACATTTCCTTTTTATTATTTTTATTTTTTGACTGTTATGGGGTTTGAAATCAGTGCCTGGCCACTGTCCCTGAGCTTTTTCAATCAAGTCTAGTGCTCAACCACTTTGAACCACAGCCATACTTCTGCTTTCCTGGTGATTAGCTAGAGATAAGAGTCTCAGGGTCCTTCCTGCCTGGCTTCAAACCACAATGCTCAGATCTCAGCCTCTGTAGTATCTAGGATTATAGACGTGAGCCACCAGCACATATTTCTAAAGCAAATTTAAATCTTCCATAGGCAATAGGATGATGCACATTTGCATCCAAAAAGTATGCCTCATAAATTAAGGATTCATGAGAGTAGATTGTTCTCTGCTAATTTAGGTAAGACTTAAAAGAGAAAACTAAGCAACTGACCTATGCAGGCCAAAGGCTCCTGCTGGATATTACTTTGTCCCTTTTCCTGGGTCATGATTATAGGGTCATCCTGGTTGTGAGCTATGCAGCACCAAATAGCATTTCCACTGAGCTTTCGGTGAATGACATCTGAATCTTAAGACACCAGCTGCAGGACATTGGCGGTAGATACTGTTACATAATGCCCAGAGGCAACCTCTGTGTGAATGAGGAGAGAGAAGAGCAGTTATTCAGGCTTAGCCCCTCCTTGAATCCTAACATGCACTCCTTGCAGCCTGGATCCACATTTTTGAAAAACACTAAAGGTTCTGACTTCTTCTAATGTGACATCATTGCTTTGAAGTATTCATTTTCTTGTGGTCAATTTGTGTCCACAGACCTATGACAGCATCAGGTTATCTTTAGAGAGCTAGACTTTTGGAAGATTTCCTCTGGGTAATCTATTGTGTGGGTCATGGCCAATGACAGGTTAAGTTGGCAAAGGCTCATAAATTTATTCAGACTTTCTCAAGCACTTAGTAGGTACCTTCAATTATGCAAAGATCTGACAATTCTGTGGAGATTGGGAAAGCTCTCACTATAACGAGATAGACACATAAGCAGAGTTAGAAAGATCAGGTGAAGGGTGGAAACCTTTCTCAAACTCTTCTTTTGTATGCTGAGACAACAAAGCTGATGGGTATCACTACAGAAGCTGGACTCTATATGGAGTTTAGAGAATCTCTAGGCTAAGAAGGCAGCTTTCTACTAGTAATAGAACTCAGTTAACTTGGATTTCCAGTGGACTGATTGGACAGAGATCTATTTACATACTGCTTTCCTTTTTGGGACCTAACTAATTGTTCTCTCTACTCAATCATCTTCCTCTTCTCTTCACAGAATTAATTACTTCATGCACAAAGCTGAATGAAGTAACCAATAAAAACACACAACCTTTAGTTGGGTGTCAGTGGCTCATGCCTATAATCCTGGCTACTTCAATGGCTGAAATCTAAGAATTTCTATTTGAAGCCAGCCCAAGACACTCTTTTCTCCAATTACCAAGCAGAAAGCTAGAAGTGAAGCTGTGATTCAAGTGCTAAAGCCCCAGCCTTGAGTTAAAAAAAAAAAGTTAAGGGACACTAAATTCAAGCTCCAATATAGGCACATAAAGAATGACTCAGCCAGACGCTGGTGGCTCACGCCTATAATCCTAGTTATTCAGGAGGCTAAGATCTAAGATTGAGGTTCAAAGCCAGCCTGGACAGGAGAGTCCCTAAGACTCTTTTTTTTCAAGTTAATGGAAACACGTCTTTATTAAGTAACTTTTAATATCAGAAAAATAAAACTCTTATAGTTCTCTTTACAGCAAATATATAATATCAGTGCTTTGGCCATCTTAAGTTAAAGGCCCTGTATCATAAAATATATGGTTTTACACTTTACTCAAATTGAATTTATAATCCCTATGACCTCCCTACATATACATAACAAAAGAGTGTAGTAAAATTAGCAAATACTAAACTATATTGATCCCTGAGACTCTTATCTCCAATAAACCACCAGAAAACTGGAAATGGTGCTGTGGCTCAAGTGGTAGAAAGCTCACCTCAAGCTGAAGAGCTGATAGACAGTGCCTAGGCCCAGAGTTCAAGCCCCATGACCGACAAAAAAAAAAAATAAATCAGGGGTTGGGGGTTTATTTCAGTGGAAGAGAACTTGCATGTCAAGTCTAGGCCTTGAGTTCAATCCTCAGCTCAGGAAAAGTAAAAAAGCTATAAAAATAATGAATCAAAGAGAAGAAGGGGAGTTGGAAATCAATGCTACAACATATCAAAATTTGTGGAAGGTAGCTAAAGTAGAGCTAAGAGGAATTTTACATCTTTAAATGCTTCTTAACAGAAGGAACAGTATCTATAATTCATTATGGAAACATACATCTTAACCTAGAAAATGATCAAGCAAACTCAGAATAGTAGAAGGAAGGAAATAATAAAGATAACTACTGAGGAGGAGACTTGTGCTGAGGCCACCTCATCTCTATTCCCCCTTGTAAATAAGGTCACCTTCCAGATAGTCTAACCGTGTTCACAGTGAGTCAGGAGAAACACACACCTTTCCTGCCCAGCTGAATATGCTGAACAATTCTGATGGAACTCTGCCTTCTCATGCTGTGATTACACAGAGCTCCAGCCAGTTGTTCATATTTAGACATTTTTAGATGTAAGTCAGATAACAGTATTAAAGCCTTTTCAACTCCAGGAATTTTCTTTACATTCCATCTTTTCTGAAAAAAAATCCTGGCATTTCTTCTTTTTTTTTTTTTTTTTGGGTCCGGTCATCATGGGGCCTGAACTCTGGGCCTGGGTGCTGTCCCTCAGCTCTTCAGCTCAAGGCTAGCGCTCTACCACTTGAGCCACAGCGCCACTTCCGGCTTTTTTCTTTTTGCTTATGTGGTGCTGAGCAATCAAACCCAGGGCCTCATGCAAGGCAAGCGCTCTACCACTGAGCCACCTTCCCAGCCCCAATCCTGGCATTTCTTAAGAGTCTATAATTCCTGCCAGGTGCTGGTGGCTCATGCTTGTAATTCTAGCTACTCAGGAGGCTGAGATCTGAGGATCATAGTTCAAAGCCAGCCCAGGCAGGAAAGTCCATGAGACTCTTATCTCCAATTAACCACCAGAAAACCAGAAGTTGCACTGTGGCTCAAGTGGTAGAGTACTCACTTCGAGCTGAAGAGCTAAGGGACAGCACCCAGGCCCAGAGTTCAAGCCCTATGACCAACAGCAATAACAAAAAAAAAGTCTAGAGCTCCTGAGTAATTTCCCAACCAGCTAGCATTTTCTTTTTTTTTTTTTTGGGGGGGGGGGGTCCGGTCATGGGGCCTGAACTCTGGGCCTGGGCGCTGTCCCTCAGCTCTTCAGCTCAAGGCTAGTGCTCTACCATTTGAGCCACAGCGCCACTTCTGGCTTTTTCTTTTTGTTTATGTGGTGGCTGAGGAATGAAACCCAGAGCCTCATGCATGCAAGGCAAGCACTCTACCACTGAGTCACCTTCCCAGCCCCCCAGCTAGCATTTTCTATACAGATGTCTGTGGCATTTTTTTTCCTGCACATTTTATCTAGAAATTACTTCCCCATGTCTGCCCAAACCTTAGTGTTATGTTAAATCATAGTTGGCATTTCATGTGAATAATGTGCTTTGCACAAATCATATTGTAAGGAAAATGTAGAAGAAAATACTATCACCTCCGCTTATAACAAATAGAAAATATAAAATGAATTTTTCTTGGATGCTTTGGTTCCTCATAATGTTCTCATTTAGAATGTAACAGAAAATAAACATTGATCATCAGGTAGAGAGATGCATCATGGATAAGTAGGGAGATAGATTGAGAGACAATTAGATAGATAATAGAAACATAGATACATAGTTAGAGACATAAATTACCCAGGTGTTAGACATATTTTTCATCAGCTTTAATCATCAATTATAGATTACAAAAATGGCCACAAATATTCCTGTCCTTGCATCCTGTACAAATTTTGGGTATCTTTTCTTGTATGTGTGTTTGTGTGCTGATACTGGACCAGCTCACAAAAAATAATTAAAAGAGGACAATAAATAAATTGCTTAATCTTATCATACCCAAGCTGTGGCATTACCAAGATTCTGCTTCCCCGGAGGATTATTGACAGAATAGCGGTTCATTCATGCCTGGCCTGCTGTTCTTTCCAGGGGGCTGAGCAGAACGATTGGTTTACAGATAATCAGCAAATGCATTGCTGATTTATCACTGCCAAAAACTATTGAGTTAGGCACTGGTGACTCACACTAGTTAAATCTGTGTTAAAACGGATCATCCTAGCAAAAAGAAGTAGAACTCCTAGTCAACGAAACTACCAAGAAAGATCTCAGTGTCTTGTTCAAGGTTACTAGTAAACAACTGAGTGGGAACTGGAATGAGGTCAGCTTGTCCCAAAAGCCCAGGATCCCAGTCTCTGCTCAGTGCTGTCTCTTTTCAGGGATGGTTCCAAGAAAGTTCAGAAAATCACAGCAGGGCACAACTAGTTAATTGAACATAAGGATAACTACTTAGTGGCTAATTTAGGTTTCATCTTGACGGGATAAAGGAATACGTAGATAGTTAACCTGGGAGGCATGACTGTTCCCTAGATGTGCATGAAGGTGTTTCCAGAGGAGACAGGCGTGAGAGGTTTCTGGAGTGAGTGGGCTAAGATCAGCTTTCAGTGTGGGCCAGTGTCATCCAATTGGCTGGGGAGTGTGGATAGAACAAAGGCAGAAAGAAAAGCATTTCCTCTCTCTGGTTTTTCTTTTAAATATTTTCCTGCAGTTTGCCTGTATACATGATGTTTTTTATTCTCAGGCATCCCACAGAGAATTCTACTTTAAGTGCCTGAAGATCATGTTCATACTCCCTGGACCCCAAGTCCTAAATCTATTCCTCATAGCATGACAAGATTTTGAGTCCTTCTTTATTCTAGTCACTATCAGGGAGAGAGGCATGCAAACAAATGGAAGTGTCAGCTAGGAACTGATGTTGTATTGTTTATAGATGTTTGCATAAACACAGGAACCCCACCAGAATTCTGTGTTCCTTAATGAATTTCTCATAGAAAGTCACCTCAGGAGAGGCCTGGTCATTCTGACGACCATCTCCAACAACCAGGCCTTGCTTCCTCACCCCAGTGATTCTTACCTAGCCACTCAATCCCCAAGCCAATTCTACGTAATGCAGCCGCACAGTAAGAACTTCGTCCTTATAACAAGAGTGATCAGAGTGAACTTTCCTTGCTGAATCATCTATTCTATTAATGTAGTTGTGGTTGACTTTGTATCTTATTATTTTTTTTCGAGTCTTATGATGCAAACTCCAGCATGGCAGAGCACTGCCAATTCTTCCTGGAGCTCCTGCTGCTTTTGTCCACCAGCCCATATAAACCACAAGGAGCAAGGCCTAGAAATGGCATTCCTGGTGGATTTAAAATTTCATTGATGTTCTTTGGCTGCCAATACAACTATTAATTCATGCATTCATTGGTTAAGAGACTATTTCTAGCATGCTGAGTACTAGGAATATGAGTGGGAAATAACTCCAATTATTCCCTATTCTCATATCATCTACAGCCTTAAATTATTAATATGTTAGAAATTCAGATGAAAGGAAAAGTGCTTAGGCCACTCTGCAAGTGAAAAGGTGACCTGTTAAAATTCGGAATAGGCCTTGGTTGAGTGGATGAAACATTAGGCTTAATGAACTAGAAGGTGTTCTTTTTCCTTTATAAGATTACAAATCAGACCCACTGTCAGTATACTATTTCCCGAAGAGGAATTACTCTTGAAGCCAAGCAATATGAATCTCTCTCAAGTCCATGTCATCTTATTGGACATTTGGTTATATGGAAAACATCCACTGGGTTACCTTTGAACCTCCTTGCCTCAAGAACAAGATTAGCAAGGCAGTAAGTGAACATTTGCATCATGACTTCTTAACTGTCAATACAAAGTTAAAGGAACTAAGATATGGTACTTACACATTGTTCTTAGTCTCAAACTGAAGTCAATTTTTATATGTTCAAATGTCAAAGTATCAATCTTATAGCAAGAGTATCTTTGACATCTCCTGTGCAGATACCTTGCTACAAACTCAACTTCTGAAATTCATAAATGTAACCTTCACTCTATTTTCAAACTTTATTTGAGCTCTCTTGAAAAATTAAAACTCCTTTCTTACATCTATAATCATCCTTCCAGTCTCAGAAAATTAAAAGTGAGTTCATTTGAATAATAGACTTATTTAAGCCAAAATCACCTAGGAATACCTTTGAATTATTTTATAACTATTATTTCTTAAGGTTGGAGACAAAGTAAGTGGTAGAGCCCTTGACTAGCATGTCAATGCACTGCGTCTGTTTCCCAGTACCTTCTTCAGTCCCCCAAATATGTTTTAAGACTGTATTTTAATTCCAACCGAAACACTAATCTTAATTACTATGCAACATATTAACCTGAAATTCATTTCTAGATGATTCCTGCTCAATTAAAGTTGCAACCAGATTTCCTAGATAAGAATAAATGTGAGCTGTAAATGAAAATGTATATCAGTGTTAACTTTGTTAGCATTTTTATAAGGTAATTTCTCTCTCTGAACACCATTCTTCCTAGTTACCAAATAAGTAAATAGCCCTTAATCTTTCCAATTCAAATTAATTTCAGCTGTATCAGAGTTTTCATGGAAGTTTCTTGGTCATGACAACTGACTTTCAGGCAGTAGCATTCCTCCATCTTCATGTTTATCTGTATCTCCATACAATTTGCTTCCTTGCTCCAAATGTGGTCCCTGCAAGAAGAGATTTGGTAGAGATGCCCCAGACTCACTAAATATAAGCTGCTGAAGGGTAGAAGTGGGTATTATCTATTTTGTCCACTATTTTCCCCCAGCACATAGAATAATAGCAGTAATTATACTCGATAAATGTTTGCTTTCTGATGAGCTCCAACTTCCTGGTGAGAATTAAATTTCCACACATGTGTTCTTTGTTTCTCTGGGCCTTGTATCACAACATAATTTTTCCAGGTTCATCCATTTCCCTGCAAATGACTTACATCATTCTTCTCAGTGGATTAGTAAGAATGATTTATGTCATATGTCTATATATAAAACCATATATATGACTATATATATATATGTACAGTACACAGTGGTGCCTTTTAAAAATTCTCCTAGGGCATCTCCCTCATCAAAATCATTCACATAGCTCCTATTTTCTCCAAACCTTTTCTCTTTTTTCCAAGTCATCTGTTTATCTTACTCTAGATTTCTTATCTTTGCCCTCACCTCTAAAGCTACCTTCTACATTTTGTCCTTGTGTACCGTTGATTTTCTTCTTCTTTTTTTTTTTCTTTTTGCTTATGTGGTGCTGAGGAATCAAACCCAGGGCCTCAGGCATGCAAGGCAAGCGCTCTATCACTGAGCCACCTTTCCAGCCCCCCGTTGATTTTCTTCTGCTCATTAGGAATTCCTCAGAAGCTTTGACTTCAGATCCAGAAACTACAATCATATGCTCTGTGAACATCTTTGAGAACTGTGCTCCTGTAGCTACAAATATGAAGTAAATTTGTAGTGCAGTTAATTAAATCCAATCTACTGACAAGGATGGCTGGTGGAGAGCTAATGGTAGTGGTCATATCCTCTAACCAAACTTGACATTTTATTAAAATGTAACTTGAAACCAAAGACAGTGAGTTAAAAGACTTAGAGGACATGGATTTGATGCATCTATTGGCATGGAAACCACAAGGATTTGATTTGTTTTTCAGTGTGTGGTAGGGAAGGGGGTGAAAATCTTAAGGTCCTGTAACTCTAGATTTTATTCCAAAGCATTGTTTTTTTTGGGGGGGGGAGCAGTCCTGGGGCTTGAACTCAGGGCCTGGGCACTGTCCCTGAGCTTCTTTTGCTCAAGACTAGCACTCTACCACTTGAGCCACAGCACCACTTTCGGCCTTTTCTGTTTATGTGGTACTGAGGAATTGAACCCAGGGCTTCATGCATGCTAGGCAAGCACTCTACCACTAGGCCACCTTTCCAGCCCCCAAGAATGACTTTTCTTTTTTTTTTTTTTTTTTTTTGTTAGTCATGGGGCTTGAACTCTGGGCCTGGTGCTGTCCCTCAGCTCTTCAGCTCAAGGCTAGCGCTCTACCACTTGAGCCACAGTGCCACTTCCTAGATTTTATATATGAGCAAAAATCTCTAATTTAGACTGAATGGAATTTCATTGTATGCAAGAGTGGAAGTACGTGGGTAGTGTATGCTAATTTAGAAAAAAAAAATCCCTGGTCTATATGCAACTTTGGTCCACACATTCAAGCTTCACAGGATGTGGCATCTACTGCTTGTTGCCCTCCACGCAGTTAATGTCAGCTTACTACTTAGTTACAACAGGAGGCAGCAATGTGAGAAAATTTCCTTCTACCCCTTTGCAGATGGGGTATCTGTACCACTGCATTTTTCAGCAATGGTGTGCACAGAGAAATTCCTGAGTAGTACCTCTGGGAAAACCCCTCAGAAGGAAAAAAAAATTAAGCTGACTCAACTTGGAAACTTTCTTGTTCTTCTTCCTTCTTTTAGCATATAATGAAAGATAATGAAAATGTTGTCGCTGCAATCTTGAGATAACTTTTAGGATGGAAACTGTGGGTTGAGGATGACACAAAAGAAAACTAAAAGGAGCCTAGCATATTTGAAAAGGTGCTAAGTGCAGCAGGAGGAACACAGTGGACATCTCAAAGTGGAAGGGGCTCTGCATAATCCAGTTAGATCTGTGAACTTCATTGAAAAGATTGCCTTTGCAGAAATGTTTATGTTTGGTTTGGAGGGATTTTTGATTGTTTGGGTGTGTGTGTGTGAGTGTGAGTGTGTGTGTGTGTGTGTGTGTGTGTGTGTGTGTGTGTGTGTGCCTGTCTGAGGCTTGAACTCAGGGCCTGAGTGCTGTCCTTGAGGGGTTTTTTCCCCCTCAGGCTAGTGCTCTACCACTTGAGTTACAGCTTCACTTGTCATCTGGAGATAAGATTTTTGTGGATTTTTATGCCCAGGCTGGCTTCAAACTTATCCTCAGATCTCAGCGTCCTGAGTAACTAGGATTACAGGTGTGAACTGCCAGTACCCAGCAGAATGGTTATCTTTTAGGTGGAAGAAAAACAAACTTCTGGTTTCCTAAATCATTATTATTTGCAGTCTCTGTACTATAAATTAAGCAAATTCCTGATATTTAGAACTCAAAATTGATCAAAACATTAAAATTAGTTCTTTAATGATAAAAGTGCTTTGATTCAGAAAAAGTAGAAGGATTAAGATAGGAAGTAAGAAAATATATGTTGTTAATATTTTTGTATCTGCTGAGAAATAATTCTTGTATATTTTAATGTTTGGACATTTTTTATATTTAAGAAATATGCAGAGTATTGGAACACTTAATAAATTAGCCAACAATTCAATTCTAGAATCTACAATGAACAAGTGATTTAGATTTGTATAACTGTTTTGAGAAAATAAATCAATGTTATTTGAGTTTAGCTATATCTTTTACACATGAGTCTCTAAATTTATTTATTTGTTTATTTTATTTTATTTTTTTGTTGTAGGTCATGGGGCTTGAACTCTGGGCCTGGGTGCTGTCCCTCAGCTCTTCAGCTCAAGGCTAGTGCTCTACCACTTAAACCACAGTGCCACTTCCAATTTTCTGGTGGTTTACTGGAGATAAGAATCTCAGGGTCTTTCCTGCTGGGACTGACTTTGAACTGTGATCCTCAGATCTCAGCCTCCTGAGTTGCTAGGATAACGGCATGAGCCACCGGCGCCCAGTGTCTCTAAAATTTTTCTAATAAAAAATTTCCAGCAAGGCACCCTGACTTAAGTCTGTAATCCTGACTATTTGGGAGGTGGAAATCATGGTTCAAAGCCAGCCTGGGGGTGGGGAAAATGTTTGTGAGATGTGAGACTCCATCTTAGCCAATGGCTAGGCACAGTGGCCCATATTTGTAGTGAAACCCAATGACTGGGCCCAGTGGTATGCACCTGTCATCCAGGCAACTCAGAGAAGCACAACAGGAAACTCACTTTCCAGGCTGGCTGGAGGATAAAGTAAGACCCCATCTCAAAAATAAACAGCCCAGGACCAGGAGTGTGACTCAAGAAGTACAGTGCTTGCCTAGTAAACACAAGGCCCTGAGTCCTGAGTTCAAACTCTAGTACTGCCAAGGAAGAGAAATAATAAAGAAAAGGAGGAGCAGGAGAAGGAGGAGAAGGAGGAAGAGAAGGAAGAAGAGGACGAGGAGGAGGAAGAGGAGGAGGAGGAGGAGGAAGACTAAGAAAAAAGTTTTGTTTGTTTGTTTTGCCATTATAGTCTAAGGAAACCTCCCAAAATTGGATAATCTTGAGGTAATGACTTTAGTCACTTCTCCCTTCAGTTGTGTTTCTTATTTTCTCCTCAATGAATAATTTATATATGTTCTCATTTTTCTGTTTACTATAACAAAGAGTAGAATCCATAATAACCAACTTTGATAAGGGCACAAACCTTACCTCTGAATTTATAAAAATGCCCAATGGTGTAGACAACAATCAAACTAACCAGATGCTTTGGACATCAGAGAGCAAAAAACAAAACAACAAAAAACAAAAAAAAACTGCCTGGGGAGATACTTGTCATCACAGCCTGAGAACTGCAAAGCTCTGATAAGAAACTTCTTTGGGTGAACACGGACGAGCATTCTAAGTGGCAGCTCAGTATTCTACTAGCCCACTTCCCATGATGCTTTGTGTAACTCCCTTACCACTGGTTTACAGGAACTCACAGCACATTCATCTATTTTCTTCACTAATTAAATAAGCTAAAACTTTGGATCACTGTGGTGGAGGGATTGTCCAAATAATGTCAGTCTTAAGATGAAAAGTTATAAAGATAATTTTCTATGTGTAAACGTGGAAAACTTTGTCACAGTATTTGCAAATATAATTTTATTTACCTTTAGATTATTTAAGATTATTAAAGATTATTAAGGTTTTTAAGATTATTAAGATCAGTTAGATAGTTTTTTGTTGTTGTTCTTTGTTTTATTTTGTTTTTGCCAGTCCTGGGGTTTGGACTGTCCCTGAGCTTCTTTGGCTCAAGGCTAGCACTTTATCACTAGAGCCACAGTGCCACTTCTGGCTTTTTCTGTTTATGTGGTACTGAGGAGTTGAACCAGGTCTTCATACATGCCAGGCAAGCGCTCTACCACATTAGACAGTCTTCTGGTAAAGAAATCAAATATGGTACATTAAATTTATAAATGTACTTGAAAATGTCTAGGAAATTTAATTACCAAAGCTATAGAAAAATAAAACTCTCTTCAAAAATACTTTCTAGCCATGTATTGGTGGCTCATGCTTGTAACCTTAGCTACTCAGGAGACTGAGATCTGAGGATCATGGTTCAAAGCCAGCTTGAGCAAGAAAGGCTGTGAGACTCTTATCTCCAATTCAGCAGAAAACCAGAAGTGGAGCTCTGGCTGAAAGTAGTAGAGCATTCCCTTCGAGCGAAAAAGCTCAGAGACAGCTCCTACGCCCTGAGCCTGAGTTCATGACGTGGGGGGGGGGGGGGAGAGCGGGGGGGGGGGAATCCCTTCCTGGATTGTCAGAAAGGGGGTCCTTGCGAAAGATAAGAGGGAGGTGTTGGAAGCTGAGGAGTGACAAGGTTCAAAGAATATTATAAGGATATTACATAAAGGCACATAAATGAAACCCATCAAACCCACTCACCAAGTGAATATATAGTTTCCCATATAAAAGCTCCATGCTACCTATGAGACTGGCATTATTTTGAAAATAACTTCCAGGATCTTCTGCTGCAGGTAATCTTTCTCTACTCTCATTTCTTATTATTTAAAAATTTACTAGGTTTTAAATGTGTGTGTGTGTGTGTGTGTGTGTGTGTGTGTGTGTGTGTGTGTGTGTGTGTCTCCCCCCCTTTAAAAAAAAAAAGGGCTGTCACTATATCATTTAAGCTATGCCTCCACTTCCTGCTTTTTGCTGGTTTCATTGGTGGTAAGAGTCCTGAGTAGCTAGGATTACAGGTGTAAGACTTTGGATCCAGGCTTCTTCTCTTGCTTTTTTGCCATTCTTGTTTTGGCTTTATACTCACCAAGATGAGAACCCACTGAGTTCAGGGACAATTTAAGTAAAGTATCTGGTTGTATTGTTATTTTGAACATGGCATGTTTGCAGTTTTTCTCAATGAATACCACCAGATGTCGCTCTTCTCCATAGCTAAGATTAATGCTATGGCATCCTCTACTTTCCAATTCTTGTGAAAAATTGGATTGGTTAAAAAAAGATCTGTGCCACCCTTTATGATATGACAGAATCTACTTAATCTCCAACCTTCCTTTACTTCCCCTTAACCAGTCTATATACTTGAAGACTATGCCCACAACTTGGGGTCTTCTTCAGCCTTCTCTCCTGACCTCCCATGAACTCCTCTTTTCCATAGTAACAGAGATAATTACTAGTACCAACTTGGAAGGCACACCCACAGCAACCACAGAATTTCTGGGCAAAGAGCTACTAACTACTGTGTTGAAAACCCAAACTATTTTTTCCCTCTGTTCTTAAAACTTTCAACAGACGTGTGTGTGTGTGTGTGTGTGTGTGTGTGTGTGTGTGTGTGTGTGTGTGTATCCTGGTATTGGGGCTTGAACCCAGGGCCTGGGTTCTGTCTTTCAGCTTTTATGCATAAGGCTGGCATTCTATCATTTGAGCCACAGCTCCACTCCTGGCTTTTTGGTGGTTACAGATAAGAGTCTCATGGATTCTCCTGCCTTGGCTGGCTATAAACCTCAGTCCCAATCTCAGCCTACTGTGAAGAGGACTTTTGTTTTTGTTTTTTGTTTTTTAACTGTCTGAGCCAGGAGTTGGTGGCTCACATCTATAATCCTAGCTACTTAGGAGACTGAGCTCTGAGGATCTATGTTCAAAGCCAGCACCGGCATCACAGTTTGTGAGATTTATTTCCAGTTAACCAGCAAAGACCAGAAGTGGAGGTGTGGTACAAGTGGTAGAGTGCCAGCCTTAAGTGAAAAAGTCAAGCCACAGCAAGAGGCCGTGAATTCAGTCAGCACAGCTACAAAGGAAAAAAAAAAAAAAAACCTGTCTTGCCTGTAGAAGGAGCTATTTCTCTTTCTATCAATAAACTCACCAAACACTATCTAGCTCTCCATAGAGAGATCCAGGTCTAAGCTGCATTATTTCTTCAATGGGGCTTTCTAAGATCTTAGAGTTGTGGCTATAATATCTCTTCAGCTTTGAAAAGGTATTTGGAATAGCATCATGACAGCGATGAGGCTATACTCTACTTGCTTATAAATAAACCAGAGATGATAAAGATTATCTCTTTCCTAATTACATTAAGAAATAACAAAAGAGAGAAAGAGAGATAGGAAGGGAGGGAGGGAGCGATGGAGGAAGGAAGGAAGGAAGGAAGGAAGGAAGGAAGGAAGGAAGGAAGGAAGGAAGGAAGGAAGGAAGGAAGGAAGGAAGGAAGGAAGGAAGGAAAGATGCTATCTAGCAAGCAAGTAAACCAACACACACAAGTTGTTCACCCCTAGAATACTAGCAACTCAGGAGGCTAAGATCTGAGAATTCTGGTTCAAAGCCAACCCAGTCGGGAAAGTCTGTGAGCCTCTTCAACTAATCACCAGAAACAGTAAGAAGTAGCACTGTGGCTCAAGTGGTAGAGAGCTAGCCTTGAGCACAAAAGCTAGAGACACTGTCCCCTCCTTGAATTCAAGTCCCAGGACCAGCACAAGAGAGAGAGAGAGAAACAGAGACAGAGAATGGAGAAGACTAAATTTATTTGTATAGTACAAATACATTTCCTTGATATTTTTTCACTCTTTCTCCCTCACCATTGCACTCTATACCACAGCTCTTACTTCCCTCCCTCCCCCACCCAGCCCCACAACCTAGACTGGAATTTGGTATCTAACGCTTTTGCTCATTGGCTGGCACTCTACCACAAGAAGCCACACTTCCAACTCCACATTACTTCCAACAATATTCCAAAATCTCTTTGAATACTCTAGTTTCCCTAGCTCTAATTCTGTCACTTTGGTCTCTAACCAACGTCTCTGTTTTGTTCAGACTTTTTTCCTTTTGCAGTTACCTCTGGGCTCTTTCTTGAGGAATCAATCATTCCACTCTCAGCTTCTGTTATTTTACCAGATCCAGATGCTGAGCAGAGCAAGTGAAGAATGCTACTTTAAAAAAGAAGAATGAGAGGAAAGCATGTATACTTACAATTCAGTATTTTCTAGGCACAATGCAGTTAAATTAGCAAGAATAAATGTAAAGCATGAAATTGCAATGGCAATAGGTCATTTGGAAATAAGAGTATTGCTACTGGCATTGAAAAATGGTAGGTTTCCTGGGAAAAAAATGTTCACAATATATGAAAAGATCTGCTCAAATTCTTTCTGACTCAGTAATCCAATATTAGAAAAGATGCCCTCAAGAGGAAAATAAATGTCATCGTGTACAGAGATGTTTGAAGCAGTACGCAGTGACATGAGGTAACAGAGGGTATCATAAACACCATTTCTGATTCATAGCCAAAATCATCATAAAAGCTGCACATATACCATGCATAGCATCTAAACTGAAACAAAGTACTTTCTCCCTATCAATAAATGCAAGCATGACCTAACACATAAGAGAAGGAATGTGCCAAGGCCCAGTTCTTCCAAACAGGAATAACCTGCCCAAAAAGATCTTTTACACATTTGTCTTGCTAAGTCTTGGCAGCTTCCAATTCCTAGCAAGGAGCTCAGAATGTAACCAGGTAGGAATATGAGTAATCATCGCCATCTTGGAAACTATAGACTTTAAAAAAAAAAATCGTTGACCATCAATGACTCTCAGCAATTTTTCTTCCTTATAAAGTTTCATTTGTTTGTTTATGGTACTAGGGTTTGAACTCAGAGCATCTCATTTGTTAGGTTGATGTTCTCACACTTGAACCGTGCCTTCTGCCCTGATTTTTACTGGTTATTTTGGAGATGGAAGTCCAGTGAATTTTTCTGTGTGGGCAGGTCTTAAACTGTGATCCTCGAGATCGTAAATTTCTGAGTAGCTAGGATTACACATATAAATCACCAGCACTGTGGTTCCTTTGTCTTTTGATGGATATCATATGGTACAAAAGCGAGCTAAAATCAGAGAAGTTGACCTCAAATAGATGGGTTAGTAGTAGGCAGAGCAGTAGGTGCTAACAAGAAGCAAGAAGCAAGATCTGTTTAGGGGAGAATCAAGCACTTCCCTGATCTGAGTGTCTTATCACAAGTCCTGTACTCTGATTCTATGTACATTAAATACTCTAGTGCTTGGATTCAACACCACAACACAAGATGTGGGAGGGGAAGATAGAGACTACATTCTTTCAAGAGTTCATGGGCTGTTCTGAGGAATGGTCTCATTGCAATGGCTTCATTCTCCGAAGAAGCCTTGCCAGTCCAAAGGATGTATCTGTTTTGTGACCTTACTGTATTTGTGACCTTTCTGCATGGCTTCCTGTGCTCAGCAACAGCACAGCCACCCCCAGCTTCACAGTTCCTCCTGTCTCAGTTTCACTCCTTCCCTTGGTCCTCACTCTGTTGACTTGAATAAAATGTCAACAATTTAATCTTTGCCTTGGGCTTTGATTTCTAGAAAATTCAGCTTTAAAACAGCTTTTACCTGAACTCTTGTGTTTTCTTCGTTTAAAACCAAATTTGAGTTTCCATCACTTGCAAATGCAGAATCTTATTTCAATCCCAATATATGTGTTTATATTATTTTTATAGCACTCTATAATTTTATTTGAAGCACTTTCACAATTTTTTAAATTTTATTGTATTGTAAAGATTCTGTACAGAAGGGTTACAGTTCCACGAGTAAGGTAATAAGTACATTTCTTGTCAAACATTGTTACCCCCTCCTTAGTTTTTCTCCTATATCCCTTCCCTCCCCCACCTCCTCTACTCCCCTCCCCACACCCCCGCCACAAGTTATAAAGTTCATTTCCAACAGTGTCTTATGAGTCTCATTGTTGCAATGGGTCATCCTGTGTCCTTGTTTCAGCGTTTTGTTATTCCTCTTCCCCTCCCCAAATTAGACAAATGTATATACAAGATGCAGGGCACAAAATCAAATATTAGTGACAACTGAAAAGCTCAAAAGCTATATACATATGACCATATAAGATGACTTATAATAATTTTTAACAAAAAAAACCCTCTTGTTTCCATTTCCTGGAGTTCATTTTGATAAATATTATTTTATATGGTCAGATGCACATATGCATTGTACCTTTGTCTTCCTCTCCTAAGAGTATCCTCCTTTGATCTCACTGTGTGTGAATGTCAAAAGTCCTTTACCATGTTCCAGTATATATTAAACCTAGCTTCATTTGGCTCTCTGAGCTTGGCTTATTTTACTTAACACTTGTTGTAGGTTCATCCATTTCCCTGCAAATGACATAATATTAGTCTTTCTAATGGCTGTGTAAAAATCTATTGTGTATAGGTACCACATTGTTTGGACCTGCTCATCCATTGTAGACATCTGGGCTGTTTCTATAATTTGACTATTGTGAATAGTGCAGCAATGAACATGGATGTGCAAGGGTCTTTACGGTATCTGGCTTATGATGTTCTAGGTGGTTGTCCAGAAGTGATATGGCTGGATCATGCCTATAATACTAGATATTCAGGAAGCTGAGATTTGAAGATCATAGTTTGAAGCCATCCCAGACAAGAAGTCCCTGAGACTCTTATCTGCAATTAACCACCAAAGGCCAGAATTGGAGCTGCCGCTCTAGTAGTAGATTGTACCTTGGGCACAACAGCCTAGGTCCTGAGTTAAAGTCTCAGTGCTGGCACAAAAATAAAATAAAATAAAACAACAACAATGCACAACAGCAACAACAAAAAATTCCCACCAGTTTTCTTCCTGCAATAAATTTTGTTTCTGGTCTCTGGGTTAATTAATGTAAGTTGATACTAATGGTTAGTATTTTCATCATGGTCAGATAATAAGATCATATGGTAAGGCTACTTCATAAGCTAGTTCTGTTTAGTTTTATGGCACACATGTCTTTCTACATAAAAAAATATTGGGGTTGGAGGTGTGGCCCAGGTGATAGAGCTCCAGCCAACGAATGGAAGTGTCAAATACAGAGTTCAAGTCCTAATCTAGGATAAAAAGAAAAAAATATTTACTTCAAACTTAACTTTGTACTGCTCCATTCTGTGAATGTGTAAAATTAATTTAACAAGATTTCTAGTATTAACCATTATTGTCTTCCATACAATATGCCCAACAATAAAAATTCTTTTGCAACCATCTTGGCATGATAAATTTTAGAGTTGAAGACAAGACATACATATAGCTTAGACTTTTAAGTTAGAAAATTATGAACATAAAGGTTCTGTAAATAGCATCCAGCAGTTAATCAGCATTTTTTCCTTAAAGAGAAAACAGTGATAATTGCTTCAGAAGTACTTCTCTAGGAAACTATATAACCCATTCCTGGAATTCCCATCCATCCAGTTACTAATGCCTCTCCTAAAAGATGATTTATATCCTGGATGACAGTTTAAAAGGAAATTTATCAATCCTGTCCTAACAATGTCATGACTGTTTTCTGTCCCAGAGAAAAGGGAAGAAGTAGATGGTTGAAGGATCATCTGGGATTTCCCTTCATGGAGGAGGGAGACCCTCTCACAGAGAGAAATATTTCTCCCTTCTGAGAAGCCACAACTATTTTATTCAGAAACACAGAAGTTATGCAATGCTTCTGTGCCCAGTCATTTGCATTCTGTGGTTAGAGAAAAAGAAACAACTTCCACAGAGTCCCCTGACATCTGTGAATCCGGATGGATCACTCTGCACAAGGTCTGACATTCTTGGCTAATAATGGATTTGTATCACAGTCACTTCTTTTTTCTAGGTAAACCTGAAGCAATATATGGAATCTGGCAAGTGCTAAACTATGTGATCCCTTTGGCAAATCTGTGAAGTTAGGATACAGACACCGAGAGCATAAATTCTTTCCACAAACACTGAATATTTTCATGTCCAAGCACTATGAGGAAAGCGTATCAGTACCAAAGGATAGTCTTTATCTATATGTAATTTAAATAATATTGTTTAGACTGTTAAATGCTACTTTATGGAGAAAGTGAAGGAGCTGGAGGAAGAGGGGCCAGGTCTAGATGACGAATGCAACACAAGGCCAGGTGATGTAGGTCAGGATGACAACTGTGAAAACTTTTTGACTTTTACTTTAATAAGAAATGGACAATTGATGAGGGAGCTGGAAGAAACAACTCCTGTCATTTTTCTCAATTCATATTCAACTGTCTGAGTACAATTTTATTTTTTTTTTTGTTTTTGGGTTTTTTTCTTTTGCCGGTCGTGGGGCCTGAACTCTGGGCCTAGGCACTGTCCCTCAGCTCTTCAGCTCAAAGATAGTGCTCTACCACTTGAGCCACAGTGCCACTTCCAGCTTTTTCTGCTTATATGGTGCTAAGGAATTAAACCCAGGGCCTCATGCATGCAAGGCAAGCACTCTACCACTGAGCCACTTTCCCAGCCCCTGAGTACAATTTTAAAGTATGGTAATGAGCATATAATTTTTGGGCACTGTCCTTTTGCTTTTTCACTCAAGGCTGACACGCTATCACTTGAGCCACACTTCTACTTCTGGCTTTTGGGTGGTTAATTGGAGATAAGAGTCCTACAGATTTGACTTCCCAGACTATCTTTGAACTGACATCCTCAGATCTCAGCCTCCTTGTGGCTAGGATTACAAGCATGAGTCACCAGTGCCTGGCCATAACATGCATTTATGCAACGATTATATCAAAACAACTTGAAAATGTGGATTAAGAGCCTTAAAATTGCCAATACTAACCAATAATAAGAAAATCTAATGGAATAACAACATCATTTACAAATTAAATAAATAATGACAATATACCTTGGAATGGATATACCAACACTTGGCGATACTTATACAAAATAGTTTAAAATCATAATGAGTAGGATAATACAAGACATAAATAACAGGGCAAACCTTATTCTCAGTCTCAATATTGTGAATTATTTATGTCTGTATTTTCATATATATTATTTACATAGTTGTTTATTATTTATTATGTATTAATCATTTATGCCTATAAACTTAATGTAATTGAAATGAAAAAGGAAAAATAAATTTGGCCCTTTGTACTAAAAAAAACCATTGTAAAGTTCATGTGAGGAAATAAAACTATAAGAAACATCAGGGAAAGGTAAAAGTGCACGCGCATTCAAGTCCTACAGTGTGTGAAAGCTTATTTAAAACCATGTGATGGTTTTGGACATTGTGACTGGCTTCATGTGCACACAGGCATGTTGGTGGGATCTACCCATGCTGAGCATTGATCTCAGTTCTATTCATTCAGCAATGCATTGTGGGAATCATCTGGTTTATTTATGAATTGTTGTTTGTTATTGTCTGCTTTCTCTCCTATGAACAGTAGTGAGGATCATAGCCCCAAGAGAAGACTTCCAACTAAAAAGACTACACACACACACACACACACACACACACACACACACACACACACACACACACACACGAGACAGAGAAAGACAAATAGAGAGAAATCATTCACAACAAATGTACATGTTACCATGTAGAAACATAAGAAATAACAACAAGGAAAACAATAAAGCTGCCCTAAAAAGCTTGAAACTCCTTGATAAACAAATCCAATGGTAGTGGAATGATGAAAACCCTAGTTTTAAAATAACCTTAAAGAGAACTCAAACTTGGATGAGAAATTCAGCAAGGAAATTGAGATCTGGGGGCTAGGGGGAATGCATTGTTGGAAATGGAAAACTCAAACTGAATAAAAACCACAGCAGAAAGAATAACTAACAAACTAGAACAAGTGAAGAATATTATTAGGGACTGAAGACAAAATAATAGGAATATTACATTCAGACAACAATAAAGTAAAAAAATTGAACAGGCATGACCACAACTTTCAAGAACTCTTGGACAAGATTGAGCCCAAATCCAAGAATTCATGGGGTAGACAAGGAGCTATAATACAAACTCAAGGCATAGAAAACCTATTCAATGAAATTATAGCAGTGGAATGATAAAGACAGACATCCAAGTAGGAGGCATTCAGAACTCCAAATAGATATAACTATATACATATATATATATTGCATTATAGTTAAAATTAAGAAAATGACAAATAGCCAAGCACTGGTGGCACTCCCCTATAATCCTACCTATTCAAGAAGCTGAGATCTGAGGATCATAGTTTGAAGCCAACAGGAAAAGGAAGTCTGTAAGACTTTTATCTCCATTTAACCACCAAAAAGCTGGAAATGGAACTGTGGTTCAAGTGGTAGAGTGCTAGCCTTGAGCACATAAAGCTCAGAGACATTATCTAGGCAAGTGGAAGTTACAATGTAAAAATGCCAGCTTAAGCCAGGTACTGGTGGCTCATGCCTGTAATACTAGCTACTCAGGAAGATAAGGGCTCAGGATCAGGGTTCAAAGCCAGCCCCTGCAGGAAAGTCTGTAAGACTCTTATCTCCAGTTAACCACCAGAAATCCAGAAGTGACGCTGTGGTTCAAATGGTAGAGCGCTAGCCTTGAGCAGAATTGCTCAGAAACAGCGTTTAGGCCCAGAGTTTAAGCCCAACAACTGACAAAGAAAAATGCCAGCTTGGACTGGGAAGGTGGCTCAGTGGTAGAGAGCTTGCCTTGCATGCCTGAGGCCCTGGGTTCGATTCCTCAGCACCACATAAGCAAAGAGGAAAAAAAAGCCGGAATTGGTGCTGTGGCTCAAGTGGTAGAGCGCTAGCCTTGAGCTGAAGAGCTGAGGGACAGCGCCCAGGCCCAGAGTTCAGGCCTCACGACAGGACCCCAAAAGAAAAAAAAATGCCAGCTTACTTAAAACAACAAACTATATGATAACCATATGATCCAGAAAGTCCATATCTGGATATATATCCAAAGAATTAAAAGGGACTCAAACAGACACCTGCTTATCCATGTCCAGCATTGTTCATAATAAAACAAAACAAAACCAACTGAAGTGTTCATTGACACAGGAGCAGGTAAACAAAGTATGGTACACAATATACAGTGGAATACTACTCAGCCTTAAAAGGGAAGGAAATTTCTGACAAGTGCTCTGATCCAAATAAATCTTAAAAACAGTATGCTAAAGTGAAATAGGTCCCACAAACTGTGATTTCCACTTGTATGAAGTACATAGAATAGTCAAGTAAATATGGACAGTACATTTGTTTTGGTGGTGGCTCACAGGGGCTGGGATGTGGGGATGGGAAAGAAGGAATTGTTGTTCAGTGAATACAGAGTCGCAGTTAGAGAAGATGAAAACATTCTGGAGATAGATGATGGTGCTGCTGTACCACAATGAGAGTGTACTTAATGCCATAGACCCATATACTTAGAGTGGTCATTTTTACATTAGGTACATTTTAACAACAATGAAGACAGAGCTTTTATATAAGGGCAACTGAGTTAAATCACTACACAATAAATGGAGAGTGGGGGGAGAAAAAGAGGAAGATCACTTCATCACTGCTAGGCAGGAGATGAAAGCCCAGGCTGCTCACACATCTCTACTGTTACCATGGGGGCTGTGAGTCTTAGCACCAGCTGGCATCGAAGGAAGTTCCTACTACCTACTCATCCTTCTCTGACTGCATCCCTGTAAGGGATGGGGCAGGATCACAAGTGGAGCTCTAGGATTTCCACTCCCTTTGGGGAGTGAGCCACAGTCTTTTTCTCTGTGGTATTTAGCTAGAGTAGAGAGTGACTATTATTTTTAAATGTTCTGACTCACTAGGATGACTCTTCCTTGTCCTCTGGCTAGAGAGCACAAGCTTTTTTTTTTTTTTCTCTCTGAGACTGTGTTTCCGAATCTACTGTGTTTAGAGATTGCCTGGCATCTTCAGCATCAAGTCTAGGACACATGAACCTAAAAGAAAACCCAGGAAACTGTATCATTTGAGGAATTCTCATGTTTCTAATTTGTTGGCTGCCTTCTTTTCTCTGCCTCCTAATATCCAGAAAATTCTCTCTGAACTAAAAAAACAAACAAAAAAATAACTGCACTTAGAACACATTCATTGTCCATCTGTTGAGGAAGACAGTTTCTGTATCATGTGAGTGAATGAGTTCAAACATTCACCAGTCCCCAAACAAAATTTAGATCCACCTTTGGGGAGGCCTTCCCTGTTCTACCTAGATACCTGGGAGACTCATTGTCCAGGGTCAGAGTCTGCCATTGGAGTACTACTTTCTTAACTTCGAAAATCTCTTCACAGAGCACCAAATTCACCAAAATGGAGGTTGGAGCCAAGTAAACTTCAATATTTAATCCCTAGAGATTGAAAATCCAGGCCTTATAATGGAGTCAGAAAGGATTTTAATGACAGAGAAGAGTGAAAATTATAACCCAATCAGGCACCAGTGGCTCATGCCTATAATCCTAGCTACTTAGGAGGTTGAGATCTGAGGATTGCAGTTCAAAGCCCAGCCTGGGCACTGAGACTCTTAACTCCAATTAACCACCAAAAGACGGAAGTGGCACTGTGGCTCAAGTGGTAGAGTGCTAGCTTTGAGCTGAAGAGCTCAGGGACAGTGTCCAAGCCCCACAACCAACAACAGCAGCAAATTGTAACAATAACCCAATTTTCAATACCACACTAAATTACTTCCTATAATCTTGACATCTACATTTTCCATTAGTCTTACTAAACCTACGAGAAGGAGTCTTTGGGTGGGAAGTGGCAGTCATGGGGCTTGGACTCAGGGCCAGGGTGTTATCCCTGAACTTCTTTTTGCTCAAGGCTAGCATTCTACCACTTGAGCTCCACTTCCAGCTTTTTATGTAGTTTCATGGGAGATAAGAGTCTCACAGAGTTTCTTGTCTGAACTGGCTTTGAACTTCGATCCTTATCACTGATACCCGGCTAGGAGTCTTTTATTCTGCCTGAGTTGACTTTCTTTTTTATGGGTTTAGATTGGTAAGCTGAAATACTACATTAAGATGGGGGAATAGTCCAATGATAGAGCACATGCTTTTTATGTACAATATCCTGGGTTTGATCCCAGAACCTAAAACAGAAAGAAATACTTCACTGGGGCTTTTCCCATACAGATATTTGGTTTATTTTAGCACTAAAAGGTGGTTTCTCAGGCAGCTACTATTTGCAATAAATGGTTTGTTCCCATTTTCTTTCCCTAGTTGTAGAAAGATGGCATGAATAGCAGTTTAGATCTTTGAACTTTATCTTGGGTTACCTCTACTCTTGGGAATGCTGTTTAGCTACTGCCTATTTCAAAGCAACCTCAACTTCCTTGGACAATATTAACCTAACATCTATTTTTAGAGACTGAATCAGAACCTTCTTACACCTTTGTTTGCATGGTATCCTGACCATCCTTTGTCCTAAGGAAAGATAGGAATTACTATTAGTGCAAGGGGACATCGGAATATTGACTATTTGGAATATCATTGAAAATATGAGTGTTTTATAAGTAAATGGCTGCTTGGGCTCTGGTGGCTCATGCCTGTAACCCTAGCTACTCAGGAGGCTGAGATATGAAGATTACAGTTTGAAGCCAGCCTGGAGAGGAAAGCCTGTCAGACTCTTATCTCCATGAAACTACCCAGATGTGGAGCTATGGCTCAAGTGGTACAGCCCTAGTCTTGAGCAAAATGAAGCTCAGACACAGAGCCTAAGCCCTGAGTTCAAGCCCTAGGACCAGCACCATATATATATGTATATATGTATATATATATATATATATGTGTGTGTGTGTGTGTGTGTGTGTGTGTGTGTGTACATATATACGTATACGTATATATATATATATATATATATATACATACATATATATATGTATATGCTGAAGGCTAAATCTCTATACATGCACTTTAGGCCAATGTCTAGACCTAGAATACAGCTAGAACATGTCTATCATAGTTATCACCTACCGTCCACATACATTACATCCTAAGATGATGCTCCCAGCCTAGACACAATTGCAATTCACTCTTTGAAAATCTTTCCACGTCAGTGTCAGTGAGCTGGGTTTGGCAGGGTGCAGGGCTCCTGTGTAGGGCATGAAGTAAAAAAGTAGGCCACTTGCAATATTGTTGGAGTCCAAGGAAATATGTCTTTTCTAGTCAAAGGGCCTGAGGGCCTGAAAGGGGGTTGTTTCACATTTAATTGAAATTGAATCGGCTCCCTGAAGCTCTACCGTTCCTCTGCTTGTAGGCATGATAGACCTGTTAAATACCACGTGCCATCAAGGGAAATTAAACTTTACCTTCATGACCCTTCCAATTTTTGAAATCTCCAGACTGAAGATGTAGAATCAATACAGGTGGGTGTGATTAAAAAAAAGTTCTCAGAGAATTGTAAGATTTAACATTTGAGAAATCCAGCTTAGGCTAATTTCATTTTTCCTACCCACCTAGTACACACATACACACATACACACACACAAAACACACACACACAGACATTTATGATATATCTATACACATATATGGGTGTATATATACACAGAGAGAAAAACTGACATATGTACATATATGGGTATATGTACATAATAGTTTTTTTCCCCTTTTTACAATTCTTACTTCTTTAGTATACAGGGTTCTAACAGCTTCCCGCTCTGGATGGTTCTTTGTTTTGGGGGGGTCCAGTTGTGGGGCCTGAACTCTGGGCCTGGGCACTGTCCCTCAGCTCTTCAGCTCAAGGCTAGTGCTCTACCACTTGAGCCACAGCGCCACTTCCGGCTTTTTTCTTTTTGCTTATGTGGTGCTGAGGAATCGAACCCAGGGCCTCAGGCATGCAAGGCAAGCGCTTTACCACTGAGCCACCTTCCCAGCCCTGCTTCATTGTTTTCAGCCTAAGACTTTAGTCCTGTCCATCCCTCTCCAGGCAGTAATATAGATAGATAGATAGATAGATAGATAGATAGATAGATAGATAGATAGATAGATAGATAGATAGATAGATAGATAGATAGATAGAACATTATATACAACGCAAACACTCTACCATGTGAACTTTACCTTTTTTGTGTTTGTTTCATTATTTAGTCATTTTTTTTTAATTGTATTTAGTCATTTTTTATTTAGTATGTCTGGTTTGGGCCTCATCAATGCTAGCATCAGATCATAACTCCCCACCTAGGGCCTCCTAGGGTCAGAAGTCTGTGCTCCACCCCAGGCTTATTGGTTGAGATGGGTGTCTTGCTAACTTTTTTCCCAGGCTGACCTCAAACCTTGATCCTCCCAATCTCCACCTCCCAAGTAGCTAGGATTATAGGTGTGCTCCACTGCACCTGGTCTCACTAGGTGGTAATTTCATTGAACTTCTGTCTTCTTTCCTTTTCATTCTTTCTTTCCTTCATTTTTTCCCTTCCTCCTCTCTTTCTTATCTCTTTTCTTTCTGCTGTTGTTTTTCTTTCTCTCCTTTCTGTCTTTCTTGGTACTGGGGATTGAACTCAGAGTTTTGTTCTTATTGAGATCTACCCTCAGCCTTTATGTTCCTTCTTCTAACAATTATTAAGTTGGATTGTAGTTCCATCCTGATGCTAGGGTTCTCCTCCCAAATTTATTCTTTCACTTTAGCATCTGTTAAAGACCTTCAGACCATTCTATTGTTGTTTGGGGCTAAAACTGCAAGAAAGCCAGAGGGTGCTCATATTGCTTCTTCTTCCTTGCACGTATCTAACTGGAATATGTCAGGGGCAGAGATGACTTAAATGGAGAAGAATTTGCATTGTCCTAGATCCCTAGACCAAACATAATGTCTTTTCAAACCATTGTAATCCCATCATAATTTCTAACAAATTCCCATTTGTCTATCAGGTGGTGAGCATGCATTTCCGTAGAGCAGCATCAGGGCATTGATGGCATGGTGTCACAATTTTAGCAACTGCAGAATGAACCGTGCCTCTTGAGGATCAAAAGAGATTTCTCTTTGAGAGAGACGGAGCAAGCGATTCAAATCACAGCAGGCCCAGAACTACGCACTCTCTGCAGAATCAAATGGAGGGGAAAGCTTACTTACAGGATGAAAGTATCTAACTTTTAAGAAATGCTTCAGATCAACCAATACACACACACACACACACACACACACACACACACACACACACACACACACACACACACACACACAACTCTGCAAAGGAGAAGCACATTTACTTTCTCAGCACTCATGGAATTGGGATGTGGGACAATCCTGATTGACACAGAGCTTTCCTACTTCCTTTTTCTATTTCAATAAAATCCCTGCTGAACCACGGTGTCCCATTCCAGCTTCCTAATCTATGCAGACACAGTTGCTCTAAGGACCTGAGCTATATCTCAGCTGCATCTGACTATTGCTGGGAGCCCTACTTGTGTTCATCCTCATGATGCTGTGGCCACTTCTTCTGGTCTTTGGTGAGTAGGATGCTGGAGAAGGCTGAGGCAGAGCCAGTCCAGGGCTGCCCAAGAAACATCTTGAGTGCAGTTTGTCTTCTGGGACCCGATGAGAAGGGGTAGGATGCTGTTTCTAATTCAATATTAGCAGGTGTCATGCAGGTGGATAGTGAGCAGAGCAAGGTTGCTAGGAAAAGCAAAAGACTCTATATCTCTTTGCCAAACACTGATGCATTATGACTATTTAATATCATTTCAGCTTTGATCTCTAGGGTCATTGGAAAACTTAGAAAGGCCATCCAAGGAATTTTCTGTGAGAGTGAGTTCTTCATTGCTCAAGCCTTCCTTCCACATCAAGCACCATTTCTTTGGCTGAACTCTTAGCACACAACTTAGATTTTGGATAGGCTTCCAGTCTTGCTACATGAAATCATAGCTTTTGCCCATAATTCTGAGTCTTGTTGTGGACCCAAACACAGCAGTAATTCTAGAATCAGGGAAGAGGGAAAAAAGCATCTGTCGAGTATGAGAAGCATCTGGTTTTCTCTCATAATCCTTCCTGGCATCTATGTTGCTCACAGCTAGCCCATGGGCCTCAGAGAAAATAGCCAGGGTACTTTTAAAAGAAGATAGGAGAGGGGCTGGGAAGGTGACTCAGTGGTAGAGCGCTTGCCTTGCATGTATGAGGCTCTGGGTTCGATTCCTCAGCACCACATAACCAGGGGGGAAAAAACACCGGAAGTGGCGCTATGGCTCAAGTGGTAGAGCGCTAGCCTTGAGCTGAAGAGCTGAGGGACAGAGCCCAAGGCTCAGAGTTCAGGCCCACGACCGGACCCAAAAAAAAAAAGATAGGAGAGAAGATAATGAGTAATGAAACTTCTGAGAATTTACCTGCAAAATGGCTGACTTCAGGTAATGGAAAATGATTGTGTTTATAAACTATTAGGAGTTATTAAATTAATACTGGTTTCCATAGGAGTGAAGTTTGGGAGAGACAAAAGAAGAGAGGAATGGAAGGAGGAAATAGAGGGAGAGAGAGAGAGCAGATATAAGAGATGTAAAGGAGGCCAGATGTTGGTGGCTCACATCTGTAATCCTAGCTACTCAGGAGGTTAAGATCTGAGGGTCCTATTTTGACCAAAAAGTCCATGAAACTCTTATCTCCAGTTAATCAGTGAAAAGCTGGAAGTGGAGGTATGGCTTAAGTAGTAAAGCACCAGCCTTGAATGAAAAAGCCAAGTAAGAGTGCAAGCACTGAGTACAAGCCCAGTCCCAGTACCAGCAGAGAGAGTGATAGACACAGACAGACAGACAGACAGACAGACAACGGCGGTGATGAAGAGACAGAAGGAAAGCCGGGGAAGGAATTATTGCAGAGTTCTAGAGGTAACCGCTTTTTAGAACACATAAGGTTGCTGATCCTGTGGTAATATCTCTGATTCTGTTCCCTCACAGCTCCGGCAACTGTCCAGTCTTGTGAGTAACTCTTTGTGCTTTTATGTTTCTGGGAATCATCCTCACTTTATGAGACATGGGAGGTGTGCCTTGCCCTGCCTTTTAGCTGAGGGCTGCAGGGATCTGAGCAAAGACAGGTGAAAACAAGCCAAGAACCAGTGCTGATCTCTGCGTAGCCTTGGCTCTGCACCTGGGGTGGGGGGAGGGGCCTTTGGGCCACATTAACATCTGCTTTGCCATCTCCCTGTCTAATGAGTAAGAAGAGCACAACCTGACCCTCTCAAAGCAATGAATTCTTCCCCCTTAACTGTTGAGCCTGAGATGGGAAAGAAGATAACTGAAGGGAAAGCAGACCAGGAAGTGTCTAACAGGGAAAGCAGTCTCTTTCAGGGCTCCGGAGCTCACCAGCCCCTTCAGCAGCATTGGGGGAAATGATGGAAAACATTGCTAATAAAGCAGCAGCAAGAGGCTGGGAAGATGCTCTGCAGAAAACAAGAATTCCTTTGCATCTCTTATTTGGATTGTAAACAATCGAATACCCAATTTACCTTTCCTTTTTATTAGAATTCTGATAGAATGAAATGTGATAGAGAAGAAAGCTTGGTTTTGTAGTAGCCTGGAAAGTTACATTTCCTTTGTGTTCATGCCTTTGAGAACAAATTCATTGTCTAAGGGGAAGATGAGATGGCGCTTGTATACCTAGCCTTGTAACTTTAAGCAGGAAGGCTAAGGTAAGGGGTCTCTGGAGTAGCCTAAAGATACCCAGTGAGCTCCAGGAAGTGATAGTAAATAAGTGTTTTGCATAATTGTCCCTACTTCTAGAGTCTGTAAGTAAAATGTCAAAAGTTAAAATGAAATATTTTAATATCCTAAACTATTTAAATGTCCTAAAAATGAAATATTTGCCAGAAGTCAGTGGCTTGTATTAATAGTCCTAGTTAAGATCTGAGGATCATGATGTGAAGCCAACCCAGGCAAAAAAACTCTATAAGACTCTCATCTCCAATTCACCCAACAAAAAGCCAGAAATTGAGCGATAGTTCAAGCCATAAAGAACCAGCTTTGAGTGAAAAAGCCAAGTAAGAGCACAAGGTCCTAAGTTCAAGCCCCAATATTGGTACAAAAACAAACACCAAAAATGTTTAAGACTACTAACTCAGGTATCTCACAGTTAAGTCTTTATCCGAGACTAAATAAAACCTAGTGTCGAAATAAAATTCAGTGTCAGAAATTTTTCCCTATCTCCTAGCTATCTCCTTGTCATTATTATTGACTTGTTCACATAGATTTTACTTCTCAAATATTTCTTTGTTCAAATTTAATTGTATCTCTGTAATGATCACTGAAACTTTGCCCTATCTCAGAAAAAGAAACTATTTGGCCTCCAAAGTTTCTATCAGTCTTTATGCTTCCTGAATTTTACCTCCTGAATTTTACCTCTAGTCTAATAATGGTGTCCTTTAAACTGAGTAAAAGGGGGAAAAAGGAATATTGAAGTTATATTTGAACCCAAATGTTTGCTTTGCACTATTAAAAAATTCATCCCATGTTTCTATTGAATTACTAGCTTTGGTTTTTTTTTTCTTTTGGGGCCGGGGTCTGGTTGTGGGCCTGAACTCTGGGCCTGGGCGCTACCCCTCAGCTCTTCAGCTCAAGGCTAGCACTCTACCATTTGAACCACAGTGCCGCTTCCAGCTTTTTTCTGTTTAGATGGTGCTGAGGAATCGAACCCAGGGCCTCATGCATGCAAGGCAAGCGCTCTACCACTGAGCCACCTTCCCAGCCCTCATCCCATGTTTCTAGAATCTCATATGCATATAGGTTATGTAAAATAGGTATAGATTTATTTTAAGATCCTATATTAAAATATGGACATGGGGGCTGGGAAGGTGGCTCAGTGGTAGAGTGCTTGCCTTGCATACATGAGGCCCTTGGTTTGATTCCTCAGCACCACATAAGCAGAAAAAGCCGGAAGGGGGGCTGAGGCTCAAATGGTAAAGTGCTAGTCTACAGCTAAAGAGCTGAGGAACAACACCCAGAGTTCAGGCCCCATGATTGACCCACCCCAAAAAAATGAACATGGTAAAATAGATGCAAAAATAAAAAAGTTCCTAGATGAGATGTATCATATACTATGGATGCTCTAAGTGCTTTACCCTGCCTCCGTATCTGCTGGCTCTGGGGACTATAGATCTAGATCTCATGGTGAAAGGACCACCTCTCTTTTGAGGCAGGACTCTGCTAGGGAGTAAATCCAAAACAGCAAGCTGCTCATTAGCTCTCTGATGATCCTTATCTTCCTTAGGGAAGGGAAGGTCCCTCTCGCGGGGATCATCCATTCCCATGCACAGAAACTTTTGTAGACATTTCTAAAAGAGACATCAAATAGAGACCTTTAGAGGCTGAAGATATACATCCCAGGGCTGATGTCTTGATGGCCCAGTTTCCTTCATAGGAAAGTCATTTGCATTAATTATACCACCACATGGAGTTTCTAAAGAATGAGACCGACTGAAAAAGTTAATCACGGTCCCTATGTGGGCATGAGGCCTCCTTGAATAGATGTAAGAAGACGTAGAGAGGTTTATTTATTTATTTTTTTGGTATTAGTACTTGTGCTTGAACTTAGGGCCTTGGCACTGTCCCTTAGGTTTAAGATTTGTACTCTACCACTTGAGCCATTCCTCCACTTCTGGCTGTTGGATGGTTAATTGAAGATAATAGTCTCGGGACTTTTCTACCTAGGTGGGTTTTGAATTATGATTCTTTTTGTTGTTGGTAGTAGTGGTTGTGGTGCTTGAACTCAGGGACTGGGCACTGAGCTTATCTGCTCAAGACCAGCACTCTACCACTTTGAGCCACAGCACCACTTCCAGTTTTCTGGTAGTTACTTGGAAATAAGAATCTCATGGACTTTTCTTGCTCAAACTGGCTTCGAACCTTAATCCTCAGATCTCAGCCCTCCTGAGTGGCTAGGATTACAGGTATGAGCCACCAGCTCCTGGCTTTGAACTGGGATTCTAGCCCTAACCTGGGAGGGATCATTGTAAATCTATTTGTTGGCAGCCGGGAAAAAAATGGCATCAAAATCTATTAATAGACATACAGGTGACAGGATGTGCAGAGAACAAGAATGCCACTCACTGAAATAGAGCTCACCTTGGTTGAGTGGGAAAGCTCACTGAGCCCATTGATGCCAAGGCAGCAGTGGGTGCCCAGCTTCTGGATTCAGGCAGAGAGCCCAATCCCTTCCCTCTGTGATCAGAATCACAGAAGTGCTGGGGCAGCGGGGAAACATGGTCACCACAGGTATCTCATTTCTTTTGCAGACTGGCTGAGCATCTACATGCCACATGATGCTTATGAAGGAGACCAGGTGGTAATAAGGTGCTCTGGGAATAATAATGGTCAAATAAGAAGACTAAAGTTCTACAAGGATGGAGTTCAGCTCGCCACTTACAGTAGTGCCTCAAGCTATACCATTTCCAATGCAAAGCGCGGTGACAGCGGCTCCTATTACTGTAAAGCAGACAGAGAACTTTTCCTATTTGTAGATGTGACGGAAGAAACAAACTCTGTGTGGCTCAGTGTCCGAGGTGAGGGCCCTTCTCTTCAAGTGTCCGAGTCTGGAAAGAGGAAAAGCCTGTGTGGGAGAAACAGGACAGGGTAGTGAAGACCATTCAGGGAGGGAGATGAGCTGTATATCCTTGAGTCTGGGTCTGTGTGCCTTGCTCACAAAGGACACTACTTGTAGGCCACTACTCCACATTCCATCACTAACAGGGGTCTCTGTTCCCTTCTGCCCTCCAGAGCTGTTTCCTGCACCTATGCTGACAGCCAGCTCCACCCAGCCCACCGAGGGGAGCTCAGTGACCCTGACCTGTAGCACCCGGCTCCCTTCAGATAGATCAACCACCCAGCTGCACTTCTCTTTCCTCCGAAGCGGCCACACCCTGCAGTCAGGCTGGAGATCAGCATTTAACATCTCAGCAATTTGGAAAGAAGATTCGGACTACTACCAATGCAAGGCAAAGACAGCATCTCACAGTGTTTCCAAGAGCAGTGCACAGTCCTATCTCGACGTGCAGAGTGAGTGAGCCCCAATGGGCTGGGCAGCCAGGGAGAGCCGGGACACCAGCCACGTGATAGGCTCTTTTCAGCTATGTAGCCTGATCCCTGTGAGTGTGGGGACTACCAAGGCTCACCAGGGCTCTTCTCTAATAGTTTCTGTGGGGGGCATTATTTCCTAATAACTTTGCTCTCTCTGGCAGAAAAGTAATCATATCAACCTCCTTTACCATACGGTCAGCACTGAGGTATGTTCTTTCACAGCAAGAAGTGAATAAATCACTTTCTCTGTCTGCAAGGGGTGACCACCAGCTACAAGGCACGATATAGAGCAATGAAAGCATAAGGAATAATCATAGAAAACTACAAGACCAATTCCTGGGGCTTATAATGGATCGCCATAGGCCAGGCCTGAACTCACGCTGAGGTGTTTCGTTCTAGAACCCTGTGCCGTTCGTATATAGCTGAAGAAGGAAGGAAGGACAATTTACCACGTCTAAGGTGCAGTTCAGAGCAGTTTAACATTTCATCTCCCTGTAGCATACTTTTCAGTGTACTAGTATAGTACAGAAGGTACTATAATTATTCCTACTGTACAGATAAAAATATGGAAAGCATAATTAAGAGACTTGGAACCAGGTGTGGTGGCTGATGCCTGAAATCCCAGCTATGTGAGAGGTCCTCACCTTAACCAATAAGCCAGACAGTTATGTGGGAGGGCAGAGGTGGGAGGATCCTGGTCAGAGGACAGCCCAGGCAAAGAAGCAAGACCTAACCCAAAAAAATAAAGTATGAGAGGGGTGGAGGCATGGCTCAAGTGGTAGAGTGCCTGTCTAGCAAGGTTAAGGCTAACAGTTCAAGCCTCAGTAGCACACACACACACAAAGACAGACAGACAGAGATACACAGAGAGATCAAGAGATAGATCAGGTAATCTAGTACACAGGACTGGAATTTGACTCTGATCTCTGGTTCGTATACTCTTCAAAACACCTTGCTCATTAATGTGGAAGGTAAGGCAGGGTCATTATTGATCATCAAACTATAGAGTTGGTCCTAGGTAATGTCTCTAAGAATGTTCTCTTCCCTCCAAAACACTTGGGCCAGTGCGATGGACTTCAAACATTCAACTCCAGACAACCCACCAACCATGATGCTCAGCAGGGGCTACTAGACTCCACCCCTACCCCTACCTTCCCCTGCCGGGCCCTCACCTGCCATCTCCTGTTCCCAGGGATCCCTGTGTCTCAAGTCTCCATGGAGATCCAACCTCCAGGAGGCCAGGCAGTTGAAGGGGAGTCACTGGTCCTTGTCTGCTCCATGGCGGAAGGCACAGGGTACACCACGTTCTCCTGGCACAGGGAGAACATGAAGGAGAGTCTGGGGAGGAAAACTGAGCGTTCCCAGAGAGCAGAGCTGGAGATCCCTGCCATCAGGGAGAGCCAGGCCGGCGGCTACTACTGCACAGCTGACAACAGCTACGGCCCTGTCCACAGTGAGGTGGTGACCATCACTGTGAGAGGTGAGTAGCACTCGGCTCCTGGCAACTCCCAACTGGAGTCAGTTTCCTTCTGTGGCAGTGATGATGGTCCAAGATGATAAAAAAACGATTAAGGACATGAAGAGGAAACATGGCAGTGGCAACAGTGATGGAGGAGCTGAAGGAAGGAGGGGAAATGGGACAGGTGGCAGGTTACATGGAGTGGTCAGAGGCATGGATTGTAGAATGCTTCATCAGAGCTTGTCAAAGCTCTGCAAGAGCCATCTCTGCAGAGGGTGCTTACCTTAGGAAAGAATTCAGGAACTTAGGCTGTGCCTCGTGAGCCCTTCAGTGGGCTGTAAGTCACACCACCCTCTGCCTGTGTCAGTTCCAGTGTCCAGTCCTCTCCTCACCTTCAGTGCTCCTGGAGCCTTGGCCTTCGTGGGAGATGTAGTAGAGCTTCATTGTGAAGACAGTAGAGCATCTCCCCCCATTCTGTACTGGGTTTTTCATGAAAATATCACCCTGGGGAAGGCCTCAGCACCATTTGGAGGAGGAGTATCCTTCAACCTGTCTCTGAGTGCATGGCATTCTGGGAACTACTCCTGTGAGGCGGACAATGGCTGGGGATCCCAGCGAGGTGCGGTGGTAACACTCCATGTCAAAGGTAGGATGTATTCAATGTCTCCTTTCAGAGAACCTGTTGCAGTTAGACCAAGCCACATTCGTGGTTCCTTTCCACTGGATGTGCTCACCCCTTAGGGAATCAGAGTTCTACTAGAGCCATTCATTCTCTTAACAAGTGTATCACTAGCCTACTATTTCTTATTTCTCTTTTACTTTTATAACCATATATACGTGACATAAGCAAAAACGAAACAAAACAACCCAGACTGGGTGTGATGGCCTATGCCTTTAGTCCCAGCTACTTGGGATGCTAGATAGGAATTTAAAACCCATATTGGCAACACATCAAGAATCTGCCTCAACAAAATTAATTCAATTAGTTACCAAATAGGCAGATATTAGAGATTAATCAGTCTATAAATGTCCCCATTCTGCCCTCTACAGAAAAAAAGAGACTATGATTGGCACTGTCATCCATGAAGTATGGAACATTTAAAAAAAAGTAACTTATTTAACCTTAGGCTTTTCCAAATTGCAGCCCTCTTTATTTTTATTTTTTGGGGCTGGTACTGGAACTTGAAGGCAAGACCTTTCCTCTCACTTGGCTTATTCACCTAAGTCTGACATTCTAGTTATTGAGCCACTTCTGGCTTTGGGGTGGTTAATTAGAAAGAAGAGTCTTACAGACTTTTCTGCCCAGGCTGGCTTTAAATTGTGATCCTCATATCTCAGCCTCCTGGGTAGCTAGAATTACAAATGTGAGTCACCATCACTCAGCTATCACCTGCATATTTAGAAAAGACCTTATTCTGGTCTTTCCTGTCTTAATGATTTTCTTCAAGTATACTTTTATTATTACTAAGGTGTTACCATTTCACAGGTCAGGTCATGAGTATATTGTTTCTGGACAACATCACCCCTTCTTTTGCTTTCCCCTAGTTTCCCCTCCCACCCTTGCCTACAAGTTACATAAGTCATTTTCCACAGTGTCTACTGAATAGCATGATTGCATGTGTTCAGCCTTCTTCTGTAACTTTTGTCTTTAAGATTTTTGAGCTCAGGCTGGGAAGGTGGCTCAGTGGTAGAGCGCTTGCCTTGCATGCATGAGGCCCTGGTTCAATTCCTCAGCACCACATAAGCAGTAAAAGCCAGAAGTGGTGCTGTGGCTCAAGTGGTAGAGCACTAGCCTTGAGCTGAAGAGCTGAGGGACAGCGCCCAGGCCCAGAGTTCAGGCCCCACGACCGGAACCCCCTTCCCCCCCTCAAAAAAAAAAGAATTTTGAGCTCATGAAAATGGAACGATTAACCTTTGTGCCTCCTCTATCCCTTTATAGTCAGAGTGAAATCTAGAGTTCTTCTCTGGGTCTCCCTGAGTGGGGGCACTGACAGGCTGGCTGTAGCAGATGATAAGGAGGTGGGACAAAGCCAGGGCTCCGTATCTCTGTTTAGCAACCCCCCTGCCCCCACTCCCACACTTCACCACCATCAGACAACCCCTCTCAACACGGGGAAGACTGTGCATTCTGACTGTGCTCTAACCCTCTCTGTTGGCAGAGGCCCCTCCCAAAGTCCGTCTGACAAACGGTGCCCACCGCTGCGAAGGACGGGTGGAGGTGGAACGGGAAGGCCGCTGGGGCACTGTGTGCGATGACGGTTGGGACCTGAAGGATGTGGCCGTAGTGTGCCAAGAGCTGGGCTGTGGAGCTGCCAAGCACACCCCTGCAGCCATGCTGTACCCACCAGCGGCAAGCACGGCCCTGCCTGTGCTCATTCAGGTGGCCCTGTGTAACGGGACAGAGCAGGCCCTGGCTGCCTGTGAGCAGGTGGACACCTTTGACTGTGGCCATGATGAGGATGCTGGGGCTGTGTGTGAAGGTGGGTAATGGCAGAGCCTGGGAGGAGGGTACAGAATGGCTGCCACCACCATTTCTACTTTCTGCAACCACTGTACCTTCCTCCTTCAGAACCAGCCACCCAGCCAGGTACTGGTGGCTCACATCTATAAAATCTTAGTTACTCAGAAGACTGAGTTCATCCAGTGTGGATGGAAAAGTCGATGAGATGCTTATCTTTTATTTCTTTTTTTTCTTTTTTCTTTTGCTGCTCATGGGGCCTTAACTCTGGGCCTGGGCGCTGTCCCTCAGCTCTTCAAGGCTAGCGCTCTACCACTTCAGCCACAGCACCACTTCTGGCTTTTTCTGCCTATGTGGTGCTGAGGAATTGAACAAGGACCTCTGCATGCAAGGCAAGTACTCTACCACTGAGCCACCTTCCCAGCCCCAGAGATGCTTATCTTTAATTAACCACCAAGAAGCTGGAATTGAATCTGTGTCTCAAGTGGTAGAGTGCTAGCCTTGACAAGCAAAACAAAACAAAACAAAAACCCTAAAAGACAGTGCCAAGGCCTTGAGTTCAAGCCCCAAGACCAACACCAGAAAAAAAAAAAAAAAACATTCCTCCATTCACATTCCTCAGTAGCATGAGGTCAGGAACAGCTCTATCAGTTCACATTAGGTTGGTCCTGAGTCATAGAAGATTCTCCTATGTGCTCATATTATTAGTCCTTATCTGCCATCTCAAAAGACAAAGTATTAGTATTCCTTTGGCTGTGCATTAGGGCATAGTGCCAAGAAAATAATTATGAAGCCATAGAATTACATAGTTTGAGTGGTTTTAATCAAGGTGACACTTCTTACATAATTCTGTAATCACCTCAGCTCTTCTGAGATCTCTCCCAAACGATTGTATTCATCAGATTGAAGCACTGGCTTTTAATGGGAAAGGATGGGGCTTTGGAGGGGATGTTGGAAAGGCACTGGGTTGGCCAAGAAAGTCAGGCCACACACCATATAAGCTGAAGTTCCCTAAGGGTGAGAGGAAAATGAAGACATTTTTAGACTCCTGCAGCTCCAAAAAGTCTCCACAGAGCCTGTGACTAGAATGGAACCCAGAGAGACTCTTTTCTCCAGCCCCAGCCCCATGGGGCTTCTAGATGCCATATGCCAGGGTACAGGGTAGTTTTTCAGAGGTCCTTAATGAGAAGAAAGTCTTCAACCACAGGTCCGTGTGCATTCTGCTGTAAAGGCTGCAGAAATGGAGTCAGGTCTAAGGAATAAATGAAGGAATAAACAGGTATGTTAGGCCCTACATTTAGTAGACATGTGGACATACAAAACAAATTCTGCAAAAGAAAATGCAAGTGTTTAAACTTATTTTTAAGTTACCAGGAAGAGACTTGCTTTCAATTTTTTCCTCCTTAAAATTCCTGCATGTTTAAATTTTTATTAACATAAATTAATTAATGAAGGGGTTTCATTATGATATTTACAACATGCATATAATGTGCTTTGATCAAATTCTCCTGTCTATATTGCTTTTTCTTAACCACTCTCCTTCCTTCCATTATAGGCATAAAACATACAAAAAAGCAGTATACAATAAAGAAATAAATCATCCAAAATTCCCATACACAAAAGTAGCTGCTGTTCTGGTACTTGCAAGGTTTAATAAATAATAAATGTATAAATGAATACATATTTGAATTTATTATTCTATAGGCTGTACATTATAGTGCTTATTAAATTTAACTATACAGTGTTAAAGGAAATCCACAGAGAAAACACGCATACACATATGTTTCTGCTATCTTGAAATTTGAGTAAAAATGTTTACACTAAAAATTTTTTAATCCTAAAATTGACCTTTCAAGGAAGATTCTAGCTGGGTGCTCGTGTCTCACACTTGTAATCCTAGCTACTCAAGAATCTAAGACGTGAAAGTCAAAGTTTGAAGACATCCTGGGCATAAAAGTCTATGAGACTCTTATCTCCAATTAAACGGCAAAATGCCAGAAGTAGAGGTATGGCTCAAGTAGTAGAGCACTAGCCTTGAGTGAAAAATAGCTTGGGGCTCAGTACCAGCACAAGAGCCAGTGAGCAAGCAAGCAAGCAAGGAAGAAAAGGAAGAAAGAAAAAAAAGGAAGGAAGGAAGGAAAGAAAGAAAGAAAGAAAGAAAGAAAGAAAGAAAGAAAGAAAGAAAGAAAGAAAGAAAGAAAGAGGAAAGAGTTTTGATTCAATGCCAGGCGCCAGGGCTCATGCCTGTAATCCTAGCTACTCAGGAGGCTGAGATCTGAGGATCACAGTTCAAAGCCAGCCTTGGCAGGAAAGTCCATGAGACTATTATCTCCAATAAACCACTCAGAAAACCAGAAGTGGCACTGTGGCTCAATTGGTCGAGTGCTAGCCTTGAGCTGAAGAGCTGAGGGACAGCATCCAGGCCCAGAGTTCAAGCCCCACAACCGACAAAAAAAAAAAAGAAAAAAGAAAAAGAAAAGAAAAGAAAAAGAAAGAAGGAAGGAAAGAAAGACAGTCCTGATTCAAAAAGGCTCTTTGGTATAATTGCCTTTATTGGTTTGGAGAAGGCACGCATTTATGGCTTCTTTCTTTTAAGTGTGCCTTCTCCAAACCCTGTGAGCCCCTGAGTATCAGTATTTAGTGTTCAGACCTGTCTAAATCTCCAGAATATTTGAAGATGGCTTCTTTTAGAAATTTGTAATTTGCCGGGCGCTGGTGGCTCACGCCTGTAATCCTAGCTACTCAGGAGGCTGAGATCTGAGGATCACGGTTCAAAGCCAGCCCGGGCAGGAGAGACCGTGAGACTCCTATCTCCAATAAAAAACCACCAGAAAACCGGAAGTGGCGCTGTAGCTCAAGTGGTAGAGTGCTCGCCTTGAGCTGAAGAGCTAAGGGACAACGCTCAGGCCCAGAGTTCAAGCCCCACGACCGACAAAAAAAAAAAAAAAAAAAAGAAATTTGTAATTTACTTTTGAATCTAGGTGAATATGAGAACAGTAGATTTTTTCAGATTAGATATCTATATTAGTAATAATTTCTTGAACATATGTGCTAGATTTCACATAGTTACTATACTGTTAATAAAAAAAAGCTTTACTATTCATATTCTAATTGGGTTATATTCAAGTTTTGGTGCTATCAAAAGTTAATCTTAGGAGAAACTGATGCATAAACATATGTAAGTATATACTGATAGTATTGTGTTTGAATTCATAGTTTACAGGCTTACTATGGGGTGCCCTGCTGCTTCAGCCACACCTCCAGCCTAAGAAATTGATATTTTTACACATGTAATCTTCCAATCCCAAAACAAGATACATTGTTTCTTTGTATTTGTTTAGATGTTAGCCGAGAAATTTTTAATTCATCTCTCATAAATTGTTTTTATTAATTTTATTAAAATAATTATGTAGAATCTTATCCCATTATGTTTCTCATACTTTTAGTATATAAAATATATACTCTGTTACCAGTTAATGTTTGTTCCCAAGTATTTTACAGAGTTCTCTTACTATTTCTAATATTTTTAGTTAATTTTTTAGGCTTTCTTGATAATCATATCTGCCAATGTCTTTCATTCTACTAATACATAAAACACAGATTTCCTTTTTTTCCTATGTATCTTAGCTAGCCTTTCTAGAATAATGGTAAATCATTGTGATGACAATAGGTATCATTGCTTTAGTCACAGATTTGACAGGTATGCTTTGTTAATTTCACCAAGAAGCGTGATGCTGGCTTTTAAGCCATATATTTATAATGTCAAGACTACTTACTGTATAAATTAATAAGAATTTTATTTATCTAATCAGTAGTAGATGTTGAATTTTCAAAACTGCCAGTGGTACTTTGTTTCCTTTTAACTTAATATAATGAATTCCATTAGCAGATCTTCTAATAGTGAATAATTCTTGCAATGCTACCTGGTTGTGATGTATATTAATATCCTGCTGAATTGTATTTGATAAAATCTTTAAGACTTTTGCATAGATGTTCATAATGAGGATTTTTCTGTAGCTTTTTTCTCTTTCTTTGAAAAGCTTTGATGTCAATGTTATATTGCCTTCTTATTATGTTAGCAGGTTTATTTCTCTACAATCAAAATGTTTAAATACTACTAAATATATCTTTTCCTTGAAAATTGAAAGTAAAGTTAATGCAGATCCATCTGACTTGATATGTTTGGAAGTATTTTTTTTCATGACTATTGTTCTACTTATTAAACTATCCCTTCTTGCATAAAATTTGATCATTTCTGTTTTCCTAGAAAACCATCCATTCAATGTAGCTTCCAAATGCTATCTTTTCTTATTGTCTCTTCTTTCTTGATTAGGCTATTCAGTGGTGTATCTGTTTATCTTTCATGGAAAAGCTTTCAAGATTATTCATTTATTCCATTGTGAGGCTTTTTGTTTGTTTTATTCATTAGTGTCTGCTTTTATCTTAATTGGTTTTGTTGATATTTTCCTTAGTTCTTCAGATCAAGGCTTGTTCATTTATTTCCATTCTTTCTTACTGGTACTCTTTCTAAGTGTTAATGAGTTTCCCCAAGAATGATTTTACCATCTCTCTCAGGTTTTTATGGTGTTTTTATTATTTTTACTTTTGAGTTTCTAATACCAGTCTGCTTTCTTTGACCTCAAGGTTGTTTTAAACTGCCTGTTGACAAGACTTTTCCTTGATTTTGTGATTTTTTTTAATGATTGCATTTGTAATTTGTAAAGGGTTTTTTGTTATGACTCATATACAGTCAATTTTTGTAGATGGTCCAGGAGGACTTAAAAAGAAGGGAAATCCTTGTTGCTGGGATGCAGAATTATATGTTAGGAGCTCTTTATTTATCATACTATTCAAATTGCATACTTCTTATTTTTATCCACTTGACCTGCCCAGGCCTATGGGTGTCATTTGTTGCTGTCCTTGTGTTTAAGTTTATTTCTCCTTTTCTGTCCTGTAGTCCACGTGTCAGACACTTTGGTGGAATATTATTTAACTCCAAAGACTTATGGGGCTTAGAGACATGTATTTTGGCCTTTCTGTTTGGGTTCAGTGCTGTTTGCCATGATATATCTTGGTGCATTCTTTTGCTTTTCACATTCCAGAGCCACTTTCTTTGAGATATGTTTCTTACATGTAATGCGTAGTTGAATTTGAGTTGTCTATTGAACATAAAATTCTTTTTATGCTGGTGTGTGTTCTTTGTATTTCATGTTATCTTTCCTCTTCTTCTGTCTTTGTCTTTTGTTTGCTAGTTCTGTTTTTGTTTCCCATCCTTTTTATTTTGTAACCACAAGAGCAGACTTAATTCTTTGGTTCATGATTTACTTCCATAATCATTGGCTCATACCAACTTCCTCTCTGGTTTCCTTTATTTCCTTGTATTTCTACTTGCTGTTCTCTTCTCCTACCATCTGAATCATTTTAATATACTCTATTCATAGGTATCATTTTTGTGAGACCAAAATGTTTTTATATGCTGGTGTTGGAGCTTGAACTCAAGGCCTAAGAACTGTCCCTTAGCTTTTTCACTCAAGGCTGGCACTCTACCGCTTGAGCCACAGAATCACTTCTGGCTTTTTTGGTGCTTAATTGGAGGTAAAAATCTCACTAACTTTCCTGCCTGGGTTAGATTTAAACCATAATTCTCAGACCTCAGCCTCCTGAATAGCTAGGATTATAGGTATGAGCCACTGGCACCTAGTTATTTGTGTTTTTATGTAGTCATTGGCCTAACCCAGAGATTCTTTATCATATATCTGTGTTCCTTAGGCTCCCATTCCATACAGACTTCCCAGCATGGATGGGCTTTTGCTGCTTGAGTGAACTTTTCTATACCAAATCTTTGTCTTCTGGCTTTCAGGAGATGGATTTCTCCTTATATTATTGGCTCTCAACTTTGTTGTACATTGTAATTACTTAGGTGTTTTTAAAGTGCTGATGTTTAGATACCACTTACAAACTCTCTAGAAATTTCAGTTGGTGACTGGGCATCAAGATTTTGCCTTTACTTTAAATTATTCTCTAGGTGATCCTAATATTTAGATAAACTGAAAATCACTGCTTTAGATTTTAAAAGACCCCACTTTGATTGCTGTTCCCGGGAAGGAAAGGAGCCTCTTAGAACTGTGAATCTTTCTGCTGCAGATATTCTTATTTTCTGGTGATAGTGGATAAAGAAAGAATCATGAATCATGTTGATATTACAGAGCTGCTAGGGGATACCACAGACTGGGCGGGTTAAACAAGACATGTTTATTTTTCCTCAATTCTGTAGGCTGAGAGCCCAATATCAAGGTATTGGAGGGTTGGTTTCTATGTGTTTCTCCTTGTCTTGTAGCTAGCTGACTTCTCCCTGTGTCTTCTGCTGGTCTCCCTTGTGCCTGTCAGTGTCTTAATCTCTTATCAGGATACCAGTCACATTGGATAAGAACCCATTCTAATAACCTCATTTGAACTTAATCGCCTCTTTATAGACCTTATCTCCAAATGCAATCACATTCTAAGATATATTGCTAGGGATTAAGACTACAATTCAGGAATATTTTTTGGAGTGTAAAACTCAGCTTATTATAAGTCTCTTTATTAGCTCTTCCTTGGTCAAGTTAAAGCTTGTGTGGCCACCTGATTTCTAACCACAGCAGCCTAATGTGAGTCCCACTGCTTCTCTGCAAGCAATTGACCTCGTGTGCATCCTTGACTCCTAGGGGCATTTCTCCCTAGTTCCCACTACATTCTTGGGCTCCCTCTTTCTCTGACGCCATGTATTTTCTTCCTTTTTGATATTTTTATATAATACTTTCTATTAATTGCCCCTAAGGATCCTATTCTTTCCTCTAGTCTTACATTTCTTAACAATCACAATTAGAATTTTAACTCTGTGTGTATGAATATATATGAATATGGATATATATGGATACATTTAAAATCTTTCTTAAGTTAAAATGGGCAAATAAAAATGTGCACATTTAAGGTGCATACTGGATATTTTGATTCACCTTGTCAAATGATCATCTCAATGAAACACATTAACACATGCATCACCTCGTGGAGTTAGTATTTTTTTTTCCTCCTCTTTTTCTTCTCCTACTCCTTCTCCTTCTTCATGACTAGAAAATTTACAACCTAGCTGGGCACCCATGGCCCACCTCTGTAGTACTAGCTACTAAGGAGGCTCAGATCTGAGGGTCATCATTCCAAGCCAGACAATCCATGAGACTCTTAGCTCCAATTAACTGCCAGAAAATTGAAAGTGGTGCTATGACCCAAAGTGGTAGAGCACTAGCCTTGAGCAAAAAAGCTCAAGAACACCACCCAGGCCTGAGTTCTGTTAGGTTTTTAAAAAGAGGAAGCCAAGTAAGAACCACACCACGCACGTGGTATTCAGGTAAGGGGTAGGTTTATTCATCATTCTGGCTGGCACCAGGCCATGTTGGCCCTCTACGCAGCTGGGAAAGGCCTGGGAAAGGCTTGGTAAAGACTTGGGAAAGAGACCATCTGGGCCTGGGCTAGGTCTTATCTAGGGTGTGGGCGGAGAAAGTGTGGCCATATCAAATTCAGATCAGATGCAGATGTGACCTCTTCCAGGTGTGCCAGTTGCCTAGGTAATGCAGGTACTGGGCGGAGACTTTGCTGGGCGGAGACTTTGCTGCGAGGAGGGTGGAGTCTGCTTACCATCCAGGATCGGACTTTACATTCTAGTCTTTTAATAATAATGAAATAAAGCTTGGATTCTCTCTGGCTACTTCCTGCTGACCAGAGGCGTTGACATTAGGGGTGAAAGGCTGGAATTTGGTCCCCTCCCAGAGAAGGCAGTGAGCAGTAGCTGTCCCTTGGTGGCATGAGTCCTTAGATGAAGTCTGGAGAAGTCTCATGAGGCATTGAGGGGCAGAGTAGAGAAGTGGTGTGGACATGGATGTGAAGGCCAGCAATGGTATCGATGCGCTGTGTCCGCAGCAGACAGACAGGTTCGCAAAAGGCCGTTAGAACTGTGGGTATTCCGCAGAGCAAAAAGGGGGGAAAAAAACGGGAGAGGGATCCCACCTATCCTAACTTTAAGCCCTTCCCGGGTTTTGGCACCGTTTATGTTAGGTTTTTAAAAAGAGGTAGCCGAGTAAGAACCACACCACGCACATGGTATTCAGGTAAGGGGTAGGTTTATTCATCGTTCTGGCTGGCACCAGGCCATGTTGGCTCTCCACACAGCTGGGCAAGGCCTGGGAAAGAGTCTGGGCCTGGGCTAGGCCTTATCTAGGATATGGGCAGAGAAAGGTGTAGCCACATCAAATTCAGATGTGACCTCAGCAGATGCAGATGTGATCTCTTCCAGGTGTGCCAGTTGCCTGGGTAATGCAGGTACTGGGCAGAGACTTTGCTGGGTGGAGACTTTGCTGCGAGGAGGGTGGAGTCTGCTTACCATCCAGGATCGGACCTTACAAGTTCAAGCCCCATGACCAACAAAGAAAAAAAAAATTAAGACCTATCTGTCGCCTAGATTTCAAATATATAGTTCTCTACTCTTAACTGAAGTCTCTCTGCAGTGTATTAGATCTCCATCCTGAGCTTGAGGTTGCTAAGGCTTAATTCATCTTAAACCAACAACTTCTTTCAGAGAACCAGTTCCCTTTGTCGCTATTTCTGTCACAGATTTCAGCATTCTCTTACTTCCCTTTCTTTGCCAAGTAATAAGGACAACATTTGTCATTACTTCCTTATTTTAGATTGGTAAATTTTCTTATGGCTTTTTAAAAAATATTTATACCAGGCACCAATGGCTGATATCAGTAATCCTAGCTACTGAGATCTGAGGATCACAGTTTGAAGCCAGACAGGGCAGGAAAGTCCGTGAGAGTCTTAACTCCAATTAGTCACAGAAAAGGCTAAAAATGGCGCTGTGGCTCAAGTGATAGAGCACTAGCCTTAAATGAAAGGAGCTCAGGGACAGCACCCAGGCCCAGAGTTCAAGGCCCAAGACTGGGAAAAAAATTGTATTAGTATCAGGTAATTATACAAGGGGATCTCATTTTGACATGGCCATAAATATAATATACTTTGATCAGACTCACCTCCTCAGTCACTTTCCCCTTTTCCCCACTTCACAAACCAATCTCAACAAGTTTCATGGTTCCATATATGAATATAAAATATTTTAACATATTCACCCTCCTTCACCTCTCCATTTACCCTTCCTCCTCCCACTAGTGTCTTACCTGTTTTATACTCCTGTCCTTTGTGTGTGCGTGTGTGTGTGTGTGTGTGTGTGTGTGTGTGTGTTCTTCCCATTTTCTTATGCCATTGTCATTCCCAGAAAAGTGTTTCCTTTAGCACAGAGCCTGTGGTACCCCAGAGTCTGTGAGCCCTGAACCCCATAGAAAGTGCAGGTATGGGCCACTGAGCCCCCACAAACGCAGAGGTCACAGTCCTTAGCTACAATGACAAAAACCTCCACTTTGTCTCATGTACTGACCTGAAGATTTCCTCACTGAAAGGGCACTCTCGTGTGCTTGGACTGGAAACTAGTTCAAACTCTGCCTTCCATACAACTGCTGTTGATTCAGTTGGTCTGGGATCTCCTAGCCTTGGAATTATATTCTTTCAGGATGGGTGTCAGTGAAAAAGGCAAGAAAAATCCATCTGAAAATACCTCCCCCTCTCTCTCTGACCTCTCTCTGCTTACCTGTGTTTTGGCACTGAATGCTAAGAAATAAGAACACAATACTGAGTGGAGGAAAGTTGTGTTGTGAGGGCCCCTTCATTCCTCAGGTTTTACAAAGGTCAGATTCGGCTGCCTTTCTGTCTCAGGTTGGCTATAATTACCAGTGGCTATCATTCTAGATGCTGAAGCTGCTCTGAATAGACCTGCCCCTCAATAGCATATAAAAAGACAGAGAAATACATCCCCGCACCCGCTCCTTCCCCCCGCCCCTCCCCCCGCCCTATTGTGGGGCTTGAACTCTGGGCCTGGGCATTGTCCCTCAGCTCTTCAGCTCAAGGAGAACGCTCTACCACTTAAGCCACAGCGCCACTTCCAGTTTTCTGATGGTTTATTGGAGATAAGATTCTCACGAACATTCCTGCTCAGGCTGGCTTTGAACTGCAATCCTCAGATCTCAGCCTCCTGGGGTCAGGTCATGGGGCCTGAGCTCTGGGCCGGAGCACAGTCCCTCAGCTCTTTAGCTCAAAGCTAGCACTCTACCACTTGAGCCACAACACCACTTCCGGCTTTTTTTCTTTTTGCTTATGTGGTGCTGAGGAATAGAACCCAGGGCCTCATGCATGCAAGGCAAGCGCTCTGCCACTGAGCCACCTTCCCAGCCCCGAGAAATGCATTCTTATACAGATTCTTGAAGCTCATAACTCTGCAAGCTGCTGAGTAGATAGACCCAAAGGGAAAATACTGTTTTCCATGCCAACAGGGTTGTGCTAAACTGAGTTATCAACTTCAGACACCTTGTAGCTGTTGTCATTAAACTTCTATTGTATGATATGCCTCACATGTGGAGAAAGACACCTCACTAGTCCTTCACTAAGAGGAAATTTCAGAAACCTATATACATAGAATCCTCTTTGAAGAACAAATCAAATGCTACATGAAAATAAAATACCATTCTAGACTGTTTTCTTTCTTTATTGTGTATGTATATGTGTGACCATCCTGGGGCTTGAACACAGGACCTGGACACTGTCCCTAAGCTCTTTTGATCAAGGCAAGTTCTCTGTCACTGGAGCCTTAGCTCTTCTTCTGCCTTTTTTTTTTTTTTTTTTTTTTTTTTTTGTCAGTCGTGGAGCCTGAACTCTGGGCCTGGGCACTGTCCCTCAGCTCTTCAGCTCAAGGCTAGCATTCTACCACATGAGCCACAGCGCCTTTTCTGGCTTTTTCTGCTTATGTGGTGCTGAGGAATTGAACCCAGGGCCTCATGCATGCAAGGCAAGTGCTCTACCACTGAGCCACCTTCCCAGCCCCTCTTCTTCTGGCTTTTTGATAGTTAATTGGAGATAAAAGTCTCATGAACTTGCTTGGGCTTGCTTCAAACCATGATCCTCAGATCTCCTCAGTAGGTAGGATTATAGGCATGAACCACTGGCATTCATCTTTTAGGGTTTTGCTTTGTTTTGTTTTATTTTATTTTATTTTGTTATTCATGGGGCTTGAACTTGGGGCTTGGGCACTGTCCCTGAGCTCTTTTGCTCAAGGCTAGTACTCTACCATTTTGAGCCAGGGCACCACTTCCTGTTTTCTGATGACTAATTGGAGATAAGAATCTCATGGAGTTTCCTTTGAACCAGTCTGGCTTTGAACACAATCCTGAGATCTCAGCCTCAGTCCTCTCCTTTTTTTGGGGGGGAGGGGAGGAAGGGGGAAGAGTCTCAAACTGTAGCCCAGGCAATCTTTAAATGCATAATCCTCCTATTTCAGTCTCTCTAGTGCTAGAAATTCAGCCATAGTTTAGAATACATTATATTGAGGTTTACTGTCAGACTGAATGCTTGTGTCTCCCCAAATTCTTGTGCAGGAGTTCTAAGTGATGGTTTCAGGGTGAGGCCTTGGAAGAGGTTGTGAAGAAGCAAGGGTAGGGACTTTTTGAGAGGGATTAGGGTTCTTACAGACCACAAGAACACAGCAAGAAGACCAGCGTCTCCTCATCAGACACAGAATCTGCCAGTGCCTTGTCTAGAACCTCCTAGGCTCCAAAACTAGGAGATATACATTATGTTATTTATAAGCCAGTGAGTCTATGATAGTTTATGATAGCAGCCTTCACTGACTGAGACAATTGTCTATAAAACAAATAGCTCCCTTCACGGATTACTAAGTACCCACACTGAAGTTGGCAATTTTACCAGTATTATCACATTCAACTCTCAGAACAACCTTATGAGGAAGATAATGTCCTTTCCATGTTATAAACTAAGAACTAGTTGGGCGCTGATGATTCACACCTATAATCCTAGACACTCAGGAGGTAGAAGTCTGAGGATTACAGTCTGACATCAGTGAACCACCAAAAAGCTGAAAGTGGAATTATGGCTCAAGTAGCAGAGCACCAGTCTTGAGTGAAAGAAACAGGCAAGAGGACGAGGCCCTGAGTTCAAGCCCAGTACCTTCTACTAACCATTGAAGTTGATGGGAGAATAGAAAACATAGTTTCATGAGAACAGAAAACCCTGATCATTGTTTTTTATGGGAATTTGATATCTACGGTTATATGGTAGAACATCTGAAGAGATTGGGGGCAGAAGGCCACACAGCATACTCTGCACTCTAATGAGTGCAATCCAGAACTGTAGCACGCATAACCCTGCCTGAGTCCTTGTATGTACACTGAGGTTTTTCCAAAACCATGCATGGAAGATTTACTGACTTAAAAGATGTACTGATCCTGGGGCTGGGAAGTTGGCTCAGTGGTAGAGCGCTTGCCTTGCATGCCTGAGGCCCTGGGTTCGATTCCTCAGCACCACATAAGCAAAAAGAAAAAAGCTGGAAGTGGCGCTGTGGCTCAAGTGGTAGAGCGCTAGCCTTGAGCTGTAGAGCTGAGGGACAGCGCTCAGGCCCAGAGTTCAGGCCCCACGACCGGACCCCCCCCCCAAAAAAAAAAAGATGTACTGATCCAAATCGGGCACTGGTAGCTCACCCCTGCAATCCTAGCTACCCAGAAGGCTGAGATCTAAGGATCGTGGTTCAAAGCCAGCCCAAGAAAGAAAGTCTGTGAGACTCTTATCTCCAATTAACCACCAGAAAACCAAGTGTGGTGCTATGGCTCAAGATGATAGAGTGCTAGCCTTAGACAAAAAAGACCTGAGGGACCGTGCCCAGGCCCTGAGTTCAAGCACTGTGACCTATTTTTAACTGATCACCAGGCACTGGTGGCTCAGGCCTGTAATCGTAGCTACTCAGAAGCCTGAGATCTGAGGATCAGGGTTCAAAGCCAGCCCAGGCAGGAAAGTCTGTGAGACTCTTATCTCCATTAAACCACTCAGAAAACCAGAAGTGGCGATGTGGTTCAAGCGCTAGAGTACTAGCTTTGAGCTGAAGAGCTGAGGGACAGCACCCAGGCCCAGAGTTCAAGCCCACGACCAACCTAAATAAATAAATAAATAAAGTACTGATCCAAATGAGTATAGACAGGTCAGCAAATGACAAGCACTGTAGTATATTTTACATAATAAAGAAAAACAAGAAATCCAAGTTTGCTTGTATCACCAGGGTTTCATAAAGACCAAGTAAGCTGTCAGGGAATTAACCTTGGGAGGAAGGAAGCGACCCCTTCAAGAAATTCATATACTCCCTTCACTGCCAAAGGGGAGACACCAGCTGCATTTTTCCTTAATGCCAGCATCCAGTAAATCCATCTTCCCAGCACACTTTTGTCCATGCATGTGACACTGGCAGACCTTTGTGCTGCTCCCTGGGGATGATTCAAAACACAGAATAGTTTTCAAGTACGACAAGGGTCAGATCAACCAGAAAATAGGAAAATAGGAGACAGCTGTCATTGCCCACTCAAGGCTTTCTGCATGCAGCTGATTGTTCACTTGTTATTCTGAAACACAGTGTCCATGTCATCCTTAGCTGAGCTCTGACAGCAGGACAAGGAATCCTCTATTATGAAACTTCCTCCTTCATCACCTGTGACTGCCAAGGTCTCCTATAACCACAAGACCTAACAACTACATCTGATTAACTCAACTGGTTACAAAAATTAATAAATATCCTGTGCAAGTAATAGTTACTTTTTTTTAAAGCAATACTGAGGCTTGAACTCAAGGCTTTGTATTTTTACCTGGCTTTTCTATTCAAATCTGGGGCTCTACCACTTGAGGTATACCTCCACGTTTGCCTTTTTGGTGGTTAATTGGCAATGAGAGTCTCACAGACTTTTCTGCCTAAGTTGGCTTTGAACTATGATCCTCAGATCTTAGCTTCTTAAGTATCCAGAATTACAGATGTGAACCACGGGCACTGGCTAACAGTTACATTTTGATAAAGGAGTAATAAGAGGATTTCTGAGCTATCAGGTCCAAAGGGAAGAAATACTCGTGGAATCAGAATGTTAAAACAAGTGTTCTTAGCAACCATCGTGGTCCAAGTTTCCCCATTTGAGAGTACAAAGACAAAGATGACTCCACAAGCATCAGAAGAAACCACATTGGTGCTGCTGATACATGGGGAGATGGGGCAAAGGACTCCTGGATCTACAGAACCTCCCTCTGATGGACCTCTTGACCTTTCGATGTCAGTGTGCTATTATCATCATGGCCACCAGCCTGCAAATACCATCACAGGACCTGGAGCCAGGTCCCTTTCCTCTCTAGATGAAGGTTCAGAGAGCCCATATTGTTAGGTGGGAACAGAGCCATCATTAACTCCTGTAGTATCTGCACTTTTCTCTAGCATTTAGAACAGTAACTTAGTTGAGTGTATGTTCTTTTCTTACTTATTGCCTAATGTAAGTTTTTTTCTACAGGTGTTGTTATGTCTGTGTTCGCCACACCATCCCCAGCACCTGACAGAGTCCCTGGAACACAATAGAGTGCTTGGCAAATATTTGCTGACAGGCCCACTGGAGTGTGAGCTTTGTGAGAAGCAGAACGAAAGCCAGCTTCTAACGAGAACATCCGCATGCCAGCCAGCGCTCAGTGCTCCTTACTGATATTAACTCCCAGAATAAGCCCGAGTCAGTTGCCCATGACATTTTTTGCCTTCTTTTAGATAAAGACAAATCAACCTTAAGAGGTTAAGTATAAGGTCTAGGATCACACAGGAATTGGCAGACCTGCCACTCCAGTGTATTTCAAATCACACTCCCTCCATTTCCACAAAGCACTGCTTTGGTTGGGTGCCAGTGGCTTACACCTGTCATCTTAGCTACTCAGGAAGCTGAGATCTGAGGGCCACAGTTCACAGCCAGCCTGGACAGGGATGTCTATGAGACTCTTACCTGCAATTAAATATCAAAAATCTGGAAGTGGAGGCTGGGAAGGTGGCTCAGTGGTAGAGTGCTTGCCTCACATGCATGAAGTCCTAAGTTCAATTCCTCAGCACCACATAAGCAGAAAAAGCTGAAAGTGGTGGTATAGCTCAAGTGGTAGAGTGCTAGTCCTGAGCTGAAGAGCTGAGGGACCGTGCCCAGGCCCTGGTACTGGCGCGCGCGCACACACACAGACACAGACACACAGCCACACACACACACACACACACACACACACACACACACACACACACACACACACACTGCCTCTTCATCTGTCTTTTCTGTGCCTTAGCCCCAGAAAAGCGCTGATACACAGACAGCTGTAATTATGTATTTATAGAATAAATGGCATGTCATCAGACAAAAGCCCAAGTCTACTACTTTCTTCCAGTAAGTAGCATGTAGTCCCGCTGGCTGTAGCTCACAGATGGCCATTGTCCCAGCTCTGAATAAGGCACTCTGAATCTCCTCCAGCTGTGAGATTCAGCTCACTCCTAAACGGAGTCTTCCTACTCCTGCCCTGCCCAGTGTCAGTTAGCCCTCACGGTCCATTGGGAAAGCGCGCCCTCTGCTGACCTGGATGAGGTCCTGCTGTCTTTAGCCCAGGTGTAGTTGGGGGAGAAGCCTCCTCAGACCACTTCCCTCCCAGTGATGCATGCACATTAGTCTTAAGGCCAAGACAGAAGGAAAATTGTGCTGTGAGTACCAAGCTTCCTTTTCACCCGCTGTATACTTTCCCTCTGCTCCCCCACTAAGGTGCCTGTCACCTCCTGGGCTGACCACTCTCTGTGTTTCCTCCTCACTCCCCGGATCCCTGTCAAAAGGCCCCATATAAATTAGCACCCCGATCATTACAGAGAAACAGCTTTTGTTTCCTGGCTGTTGATCTAGCTGGCCCTCTCTCCCAACGCATTTTTGCTTCTCAGCGTCTCTCTGCTTTTGCTCACTGTCTCGGGAAGTGTCATGTTTTGATTTCTTGCTGTCACAGGGGATCTTTTCATTCTATGTTGACAGCCGGGCTCACCCAACCCAGCATTCCTGCCCTAGTGAAGCTGCAGTCAGTGAATGGTAATGACAGTGTTCAGTTCCGGAACTGGACTCAAGTGAGAGGAACACTGTGTGCACCGCCCCAGCAGCCATGACTGGTCCGTGGTGTATGGGCCAGAGCAGGTGAGAGGCCTCCACAGATCCAAGCACAAATCTCTGAAAAGACGCTGAGAACATAGTCTCTTACTTTCTAGTCTTGGTCTTCTCTAGAGATTGAGGGAAGGAAAACTCGGGAGCTTCATGGTGTCAAGAGGTGAATGGATGAGACCTTTGTGTTCCCTAAATCTCCCTTTTTCTTTGTTTTTGGTTGGCATGGCACTTGAGCTCAGGGCCTGGGAGCTGTCCTATGAGCTCTGAAGCTCAAGTCTAGCACTCTACCACTCTGAGCCACAGCTCCACTTCCAGCTTTTTTTTCTCTTTTCTTTTTGGTAGTTAATTGGAGATAAAGAACTTTCTTGTTACAGGTGGTTTCGAACAGCAGTCCTCAGATTTCAGCCTCCTGTGTAGCTAGGATTACAGGCATGAACCACTGCTGCCCAGCTCCATGAGACTCCTAGCTTCAATTAACCAGCAAAAAAAGCTGGAAGTGGAGCCGTGGCTCAAGTGGTAGAGCACAACCTTGAGCAAAAGAGCTCAGGGACATTACCCAGGCCCAAGCCCAAGTACTGGCAAAGAAGAAGAGGAAGGAGGAGGAGGAGAAGAGGGAGGAGGAGAAGGAAGAAGGAGGAGGAAGGAAGAGGCGGAGCATGAGGAGGAAGAGGAGCAGGAGGAGAAAGAGGGAGAAAAAGAAAGAGGAAGAGAAGGAGATGAAGATGAAAAGAAGAAGGGCTGGGAATGTGATTAGTGGTAGAGTGCTTGCTTAGCATGCATGAAGCCCTGGGTTCAATTCCTCAGTACCATATAAACAGAAAATGCTGGAAGTGGCACTAGCCTTGAGCAGAAAGAAGCTCAGGGACAATGCCCAGGTCCTGAGTTCAAGCCCCAGGACTAGCAAAAAGAAACAGGAAGAGGAGGAGGAGGACCCTAACAAAGAGATACTAAAGGCCAGCACTGGTAGCTCATGCCTGTAATCTTAGCTGCCCAGGAGGCTGAGATTTGAGGATCACGGTTCAAAGCCAGCCTGGGCAGGAAAGTCCACAAGATGCTTACCTCCAATTAACCACCAGAAAAGTGGAAATGGCACTGTGGCTCAACTGGTAGAGCACTAGCCTTGAGCTGAAGAGCTCAGGGACAGCGCCCAGGCCCAGAGTTCAAGCTCCATGACTGACAAAAAAAAAAAAAAAAAAAAAAAGATAATAAAGATGGGAAATAGGAACTAAAGATGGATGGAATTTGAACTGTAAGAGATTTAGACAGAAGAGGAAAAGGTCAGGAGGAATCAGGTAAAGCCTTCAGGCTGACAGGCAGCTCTGGCTCCTGTGAAATGGAGGAAAATTCAGAAAGTTTGGACAGGAAGAGATTAGATAATAGGACATCTCTGAAGTCTTGTCTAGCCTGATGAGGAACTCCAGGGCCAACTGCTCACCCAAGGATCCCGTGTTGGGGGAATGGCTATGTGGACCAGAAAACATCCCCACTGCCTGGCTGTGCTCAGTGACTCAGGCTGCCAGGCAGTGTTCAGCCTCGGTTAAAGGCAGCAGCAGGTTCTGACAGTGTTGCAGATGGCGGCGGCTGGTTAAGCACACCCCACGGGCCTTTCTGGAAGGGAGATGGAGATGAGCAGTGCACCTTCATGGCTAGCACAGGGCTCGTTCCGCTCTCCAGGAGGGGCTGGAAATGCGGCCGATCCTAGCAGCATCTGACACACAAGGCCTCTCTTTTCTCTAGCTAGATGCAACCTAAGCAGATCCGCTCAGCCAGTTTTGTTTTGTTTTGTCGGTTGTGGGGCCTGAACTCTGGGCCTGGGCGCTGTCCCTCAGCTCTTCAGCTCAAGGCTAGCAGTCTTACCACTTGAGCCACAGTGCCACTTCCGGCTTTTTCTGTTTATGTGGTGCTGAGGAATCAAACCCAGGGCCTTATGCATGCAAGGCAAGCACTCTACCACTGAGCCACCTTCCCAGCCAAGCAGCCAGTTTGGGGCAGAGCTGAAGGGATAACTGAAAGCAAGTTGTCTCCAGGTACCATGTTCAACTTCAGGTGATCGTATGTAGTATGTGTTTGGGTGGGGCCCTGGTACATCCCAGACCCCAGCCAAAGGCTCAACTTATTTTTTAGCAAATGTTCCACTTCTTTTTCTTTTCTTTTTTCTTTTCTTTTTTTTTTTTTTTTGGTCAGTCCTGGAGCTTGAATTCTGGGCCTGGGCGCTGTCCCTCACCTCTTCAGCTCAAGGCTAGCGCTCTACCACTTCAGCCACAGCATCACTTCTGGCTTTTTCTGCTTATGTGGTGCTGAGAAATCAAACCCAGGGCCTCATGCATGCAAGGCAAACACTCTACCACTGAGCCACCTTCACAGCCCCACATTCTACTTGTTTTGTTTTGTTTTGTTTTTTCCAGTTCTGTTGCTTGAACTCCCAGCCTGGGCACTGGGCACTGGGCACTGGGTACTGTCCGTGAGCTTCTTTGCTCAAGGCTAGAACTCTACCACTTGAGCCAGAGGGTCACTTCCTGCTTTTTCTGTGTATGTGGTACTAAGGAATCGAACCCAGGGCTTTGTGCATGCTAGGCAAGCACTCTACCACTAAGCCACACTCCTAGCCCCAACATTCTACTTCTTGTACAACAAGCTTATGAAGTAACACAGGCCTTTTTCTGTTTGTGTGTGTGTGTGTGTGTGTGTGTGTATGTGTGTGTGTGTGTGTGAAAATACTGTACAGAGGGGTTACAATTACATGGGCAAGATAATGAGTACATTTCTTATCAAGCATTGTAGACTCTTCCTTTGTTTCCCCTTCCCATCCCTTCCCATCCTCCCCCCACACCTCCCCACCCAATCCTCCCCCCCCACCAAAGTTGTAAAGTTCATTTTTCCACATAACGACTTGTTGTTGTTGTTGTTGTTGTTGTTGTTGTTGTTTTGGTCTGGTCGTGGGGCCTGAACTCTGAATCTGGGCGCTGTCCCTCAGCTCTTCAGCTCAAGGCTAGCGCTCTACCACTTGAGCCACAGCGCCACTTCCAGCTTTTTTCTTTTTTTTTTTTTTGGTCGGCCGTGGGGCTTGATCTCTGGGCCTGGGCTCTGTCCCTCAGCTCTTCAGCTCAAGGCGAGCTCTCTACCACTTGAGCTACAGCGCCACTTCCGGTTTTCTGGTGGTTTATTGGAGATAGGAGTCTCACGGTCTCTCTTGCCCGGGCTGGCTTTGAACCGCGATCCTCAGATCTCAGCCTCCTGAGTAGCTAGGATTACAGGCGTGAGCCACCAGGGCCCGGCCATCTTTTTTCTTATGTGGTGCTGAGGAATTGAACCCAGGGCCTCCTGCATGCAAGGCAAGCGCTCTACCACTGAGCCACCTTCCTAGCCCTTGTTGTTGTTTTTTTAACTGTATTTTTCTCTCTCTCTCTCTTTTTTTTTTTCTGTTAGTACTGGGGATTGAACCCAGGGTATTGCACTTGCTAGGGCAAGTGCTTTACCAATGAGCTACATCCCAGCAGAGGCCCTTTGTCCATCTTGGCTTTAATGCTTTGAACACCATTACTGACAGAGTCTGGGTGCTGTACCCCTCCTGTCCATGTGATCCTCTAGTTGAGGATAATGGCTCCCAACTGACCACTGAGTGATACAGGTTATGGGATGGAAGGTGGTCCTGGCCTAATAGGGCCCCTTCTGTGCTTGTCCTCACCCCTGCATGGCTGAAGCAACCTGAATAGCCCTCCCTGTGAAAACAAGTGGTAACTATATAGTAGACTGACTAATCCTACGAATTTTCCCCCTACATTTATAGATTTAAATAGTATCTGGCCAGCTGCTCCTCACCTGGCTTCGTGCAGTTTTTTTTACTAAATACCCATAAAGTCTCAGGAAAGAACACATCTAATAGTGACATCAAAAATGAAGATTCAAAGAAATCATTCTCTTGGCAAAAGGTAAGATATTTCTATGCCTCACACCAGTGGCTCACGCCTATAACCCTAACTACTCAGGAGGCTGAGATCTGAGAATTGAGGTTCAAAACCAGCCTGGGCAGGAAAGCAATTGAGACTCTTATCTCATAAACTGGAAGTGGCACTGTGGCTTAAGCGGTAGAGTGCTTGGCTTTTAGCTGAAGAGTGCAGGGACAGCGCCCAAGCTCAGAGTTCAAGCCCCACGACCAACAACAACAACAACAACAAAAGATATTTCTATGAACTAAAGCTTTTAAAACTAAACTGTAAATAAAGCTGAGCGCCAGTGGCTCACACCTGTAATCCTAGCTACTCTGGAGGCTGAGATCTGAGAATCATGGTTCAAAGCCAGCCCAGGGAGGAAAGTCCATGAGGTAATTATCAGCCTGAAAATCTTTCCTTTCCTCCCCTTCTTCCATTTCTCAAAAAGAGGAAGTATTCAAAGGAGAATATGGCCATTTTCATTACCAAAGAATATTATCAATGGCATTAGACATCTTTAAAGACAATCAGAATAGCCTGAGTCATGTCTTTAAATTAAACAAGATTCATAAAGCACCAGGTGAAAAATGCACATCACTAAAACCTTGACATAAAATCTGCCAGCTAGGAGCTGGGAAGGTGACTCAGTGGTAGAGCACTTGCCTTGCATGCCTGAGGCCCTGGGTTTGATTCCTCAGCACCACATAAGCAAAAAGAAAAAAGCTGGAAGTGGTGCTGTGGCTCAAGTGGTAGAGCGCTAGCCTTGAGCTGAAGAGATGAGAGACAGTGCCCAGGCCCAGAGTTCAGACCCCACAACCGGTCCACAACCGGACCCCCCCCCAAAAAAATCTGCCAGCTAAATTCTATGAATGTCTTTTTGTTAACTATGACTAAAACTTGAGAAACATATGAGATTATGCAACCATGTGATTTTTTTGAGGTTTCATGAAAATATACTCAAATGTAAACTGGAATTTTCTAATTTAGGGATTCTAGAATGCTATTTATCACTTGTATTTTATTCTACATCTGTAGGCACTTTCTATAATGTCTTGACTAGTTTGTGCATGTATGTGTATGTTTGTGTTTATCACTTGATCACAATTAAAGCCTGTGCTGTAGACTAAAAGTAAATATATTAAAATATTAATTTTTCTGTGGGTGCTGGTAGCTTATGCCTGTAATTCCGTTTGTTTGGGTGTTTTTGTTTTGTTTTTTTCCAGGACTGAGGCTTGAACTCTGGGTCTGGGCACTGTCTCTGGGCTTCTTTTGCTCAAGGCTAGCACAAAACCTCTTGAGCCACAGCGCCACTTCTGGCTTTTTCTGTGTATGTGGTACTGAGGGATTGAACCCAGGGCTTCATGCATGCTAGGCAAGCACTCTACCACTAAGCCACCTTCCCAGTCCTTATGCCATAATTCTAGCTACTCAGGAAATTGGGATCTGATCTAAGGATTGAAGTTCAAAGCCAGCTGGAGCAAGAAAGTTCATGAAATCCTTATATTCAGCAAAAGGCTGGAAGTGGAGCTGTGGCTCAAGTGGTAGAACATGAGCCTTGAGTGAAAGAGCTATGAGGCAGTGCCTAGGACTTGAGTTCAAACAAAAAAAAATTAATTTTGTTTATTTTCAGCTGCTTTTCCTGCTTTTCATTGTTCCTTAAGTCCCCATAACTAGCATTCATTATTTTTCTATTAGAAAATAAGACATTAATACTTGAATATTGGAAGAGAAGTTAAGGTGGGATAGTAAAAGGCACTGCCCTCTTCTGTGCAGGTCTGGGCTAGGCTCAAGACATCCAAGCACAGTTACGCACCTGCATCTTAGCCATCGACCTTCTCACCGTAGAGTGAAGTCCTCCTGAGGTGTGATTGCCGTGGACTTTTGTGTCCCTGCATCACCACAGAGCTGTATATGTAAGACAAAGATAAGTACAGCCAGAGTTAGGGTCAGTTATACAACAGGGTTTTCAAGGTAAGTTTCCTGCGCTGAGGTTTGAACTATGACACTGAATAGGAGTTTGAATTTGGTGGATCAACACAGACGTAGTGAGTACAGCATGCCTGTGATCCCAGCACTGGGAAGGCTAAGGCAGGAAGATGAAGAGTTCCAGGCCAGCCTGGAATACAGGATGAAACCCTGTCTCAAAATAAAAGCAAGCTAGGGGAGAATGAAGGAAGGGGTAACATTGATCAAGGTGAATAGTTCTTATCATCTGACTTCTGGAATTGAAACTCCTTTGTACAACTACTTAATTTTTTTTTTTTTTAAAAAAAGGAAAGATGCATTGTACTCACAAACTGATATGTCAAATTAAAATCCCTTTATACAAGTACTTAAAGATAAATTTAAAAAACAAAGGGGAAAAACAACAAATAAGGGGGCTGGGAATGTGGCTTAGTGGTAGAGTGCTTGCCTAGCATGCATAAAGCCCTGGGTTCCATTTCCTAGTACCACATAAACAGAAAAGGCTAGAAATGGCGCTGTGGCTCAAATGGTAGAGTACTAGCCTTAAGCAAGAGGAAGCTCAAGGACAGTGCCTGAGCCCTGAGAAAAAGAAAAAAAAAAAAAAGGCTGAAGTCATGGATCAGTGATAGAGTGTCTGCCTAGCAAGAACAAGACTCTTAAGTTCAAACCCCATACTGCCAAAACTAAAAGAGATACATTTAAAAAACAAAAAATATGCATAAAATATAAAAGTAAGATAAAATAATGCAAAAATTAAAAAACTGACAAAAAGGCAAAACCAAAACACCACACACCTGAGTCTTGGAAAGAAGACATGAAGTAGTATTCCCCATATCCCCAAGAGTCCAGCCCCAGTTCCAGACTCTAGGATGCTCAGCATGATTGTGTTGGATGTGCTTCTAACTTGTTTGCAGCAGGATTTGGAGGGAGGGTCCTGTGAGAGTGTCTGCCAGATGGGCTGAGAAAGCTGGGAGATGAGGATGAGGATGCGTGACAGCCAGGGACAAGTTGCCTTTCCTAATTATACTCCATTGTGTAAAGCAATGGGAAATGTTATTGCTTGGAATTCCCAAACATGCAGATGGTTGTAACAAAACTACTCTACTGTATGTGATCAGGCAGGGTACACTACCACTGCCAAGGGAAAAACATACCGCCGGTCTGGAGGGATGCGTGCGTGCGTGTGGTAATCAGGAAGAAGAAGCCTCACAGGATGACAGGATGGAGATTCCAGAGGGCAGGAAAGCTGAGTGGACTGGGAGAAAGGAGAATTTGATTGTGTTGGATTGGGTTTGTGCCAGAACTAGAGATTGAACTCAGAGCCTCATGATCTTGCTTAGCTTTTTTCTCAAGGCTAGTACAGGGCTGGGAAGGTGGCTCAATGGTACAGTGCTTGCCTTACGTGCATGAGGCCCTAAGTTTGATTACTGAGCACCACATAAGCAGAAAAAGCTGGAAGTGGCACTGTGGTTCAAGTGGTAGAGTGCTAGCCTTGAGCTGAAGAGCTGAGGGACAGCACTCAGGCCCAGAGTTCAAAAGAAAAAAAAGTTAGTGCTCTACCACCTGAGCCACACCTCCACATTCAGCTTTTTGCTGGTTATGAAAGATAAGAATCTCTTGGGGATTGGGAATGCTTCTCAGTGGTAGAGTGCTTGCCTAGCATGCATAAAGCCCTGGGTTCGATTCCTCAGTACCACATACACAGAAAAAGCCAGAAGTGGCGCTGTGACTCAAGTGGTAGAGTGCTAGCCTTGAGCAAAAGAAGCTCGGGGCAGTTCCCAGGCCCTGAGTTCAAGCCCCAGGGCTGGCAAAAAAAAAAAAAGAATCTCATGGATTTTTCTGCCCAGGCTGGCTTTCAGATTGTGATCCTCAGATCTCATCCTCCTAAGTAAGTAAGATTACCGTTTGGAGCTACCAGCACTTGGCTAGGGAAGGGGAATTTGGGGAAAATAGAGAGAAAGGGAGGCAGGGGCTTGTTCCAGACCCTTTTCCCTGGTGAAGGAAAGACAAACTAAAAGGGATGTGGAAGCATGATACATGGCCAATACAAACGCTTCCCAGTAAACTTGTGACCTGATTTTGATTCCATTTCTCCTCTAGACAACAATCTCTTTAAATGTGACTTCGTGTAGAGATTGGCTTCAAAAAGTCGTATTCTGGTCATGTTTTGTGTGGCTATTTTCTATCTTGTGCCCTAAGGATTTGTACTCTGGGCCAATAGCCCTTCCTGGGCCTGGTCAGGTGTGGTGAGCTGTGAAGAACTAGCTCAATGAACAGGAGGATGTTGAAAGCCAGCCCAATTTACAAGTTACAACTAAGTCAATCTGACTGAGCTGTAATTATGTGCACAACTGTTCCTGGGTGGCTGCCATTTAAAAGGTTGTTTAACATGCTTCAGGCTAAACAAACATTTATTGAGCACCTGCTGAATGCCAGATCCTGGGTGCTTAATTCCATATGTCTTGTTCAGACCCCAGATCAGTGGCCCTGGTCTAGACTGAGAGGCTACCATATGCTACTCTAGAAAAATTCCTGCTTTGAAAAGGAAGGTTAGCAGAGGTACTAGAAAACAAGAGTCCTTTCCAGAATTTCTCTAGTTCTCATTTTTCTCTCTGCTTTCTGACAATAGAGGCAAAATTTTTTAAAGTGTTCTAGGGGGAAGGGATCTGATTGTGTGATTTTTTTTTCTTATGTAAAAATCAACAAGTAGCTGGGCGCCAGCGGCTCACGCCTGTAATCTTAGCTACTCAGGAGCCTGAGATCTGAGAATCACAGTTCAAAGCCAGCCTGAGCAGGAAAAGCTATGAAACTCTTAACTCCAATAAACTACCAGAAAACAGGAAGTGGCTCTGTGGCTTAAGTGGTAGAGTACTAGTCTTGAGCTGAATATCTGAGGGACAGTGCTCAGGCCCAGAGTTCAAACCCCACAACCGATTAAAAAAAAAATCAACAGGTAAGTGCTGGACACAAGTGGCTCATGTCTGTGATCCTAGCTATTCAGGAGGTTGAGATCTGAAGATCCTGGTTTGAAGATGGCTGAGGCAAAAAAAGTGTATAAGACTCGTGGGCTGGGAAGGTGGCTCAGTGGTAGAGCGCTTGCCTTGCATGCCTGAGGCCCTGGGTTCGATTCCTCAGCACCACATAAGCAAAAAGAAAAAAAGCCGGAAGTGGCGCTGTGGCTCAAGCGGTAGAGCGCTAGCCTTGAGCTGAAGAGCTGAGGGACAGCACCCAGGCCCAGAGTTCAGGCCCCACAACCGGACCCAAAAAAAAAAAAAAAAAAAAAAAGTGTATGAGACTCTTATCTTCAATTAACCAGCAAAAAACTGTAAGTGGAGGTATTGTTCAAGTGGTAGAGCACTAGCCTTGAGGGAAAAAAAAAGGGAGAAAAGTGATAGCATGAGACCCTGCTTTCAAGTGCTAGTACTGGCATATTTTTTTTTTAATTAAAAAGAAAAATTTTTGATGGGTGCCAGTGGCTCATTCCTGTAATCCTATCTACTCAGGAAGCTGAGATCTGAGGATTATGGTGTGATGCCAGCCTGGACAGGAAAGTCCATGAGACTCTTACCTCCAATAAACCACCAGCTATGGCTCAAAGTAGTAGAGCACCAGCCTCGAGTGACAAAGCTCAGAGTCAGCACCAGGTCCTGAGTTCAAACCCCATGACTAACAAAAAAAAAAAAAATTAAAGATGTTCTTCTACCATTTGATATTCCATCTGATATTCCTAATTCCCTGAAAGCAACAGTGGGTGCTGTGGAAAATGATCACCCTAGTCATTCTGGTAAGATTTTATTAAAGAAGCTGACTGCGTGGGGAATGGGACCTCACCACCAAGTGTCGGTAGATTGCATCTGTGGAAAAAGTACCTGAATGAGGGTCACAAGCTACCAGCCAGCAGGAAACAGCTGTAAGGAGACCATCTGTGTCCGACCTCCCACCAGCTCACTGATGTACTAGAAGGTGCACAGGTCAACTACCTGAGCCAAGAGAGAACTACAAAGAACAGCCACTAAATTAAAAAGACTTGATCTATCTCCCTCCCTCTGCCGCTGGGGAAGGAGATGAAAGGAGAATGAGTGATCTCTTTTCCACTCCAGGTTTCTGAGACACCGGTCAGACCTAAGATTGGGGGATGAGAGGAGCTTTGAACTGGATGTAAGATTTAAGTTTTAAATTGAAGTGGACTGAACTATTTTTTTTTCAATGCCTGGAAGTGACCAAAAAGCTATTGTGTCTGCTCAAGGCAGTCTTCAGAGGGATTCTATATAACAGAATGAATAGCTGTAGCAGAAGTAAGAGGAAAATGAAGGTGTTTCTTGTTTCAAGTTCAGCCCATTCAATAATGTCATATATATATATATATATATATATATATATATGCTATTTTTCTATATCCACAAAGAGTTCTGCAGGGACACAAAAGAAAATAAGAGCGCATATCTCTAAGCCAGATGCTGGTGGCTCATTCCAATAATCTCAGCTACTCAGGAGGCTGAGAGATCTGCAGATCAAAGTTCAAAGCCAGTCCCAAGGAGTGGGGTGAGGGGAGGCGGGAAGATCTGTGTCTGACTCTAATCTTCAATTAACCCACAAAAACATAGAAGTGGAGCTGTGTCTCAAGTGGTAGAGCACCAGCCTTGAGTGGAAAAGCCAAGTGAAGATGAGAGTCCTGAGTTCAAAGCCCCAGTACCAGCACAAAAATAAATAAATAAAACAAACAATGGCTATCTCTGCAGCTGGAAAGAATAAGTGAAGAAAGACTTTTGCTTGTTCATTTTTATTACCCCATATTATCTGACTATTCTCTAACAAGCTTGTTTTAGTCACAATTTAAATTGTTCATTCTCTAAATACGTGCATGCCAACCACATGTCAGGCTGGCCTCAGCTAGTGAGTTTGAGGAGAAGAATTTGGTAATCTTCTGGGTGCTGGGTTAAAAACAAGGCCCTAACTTGTAATGTTTGCTGACTCCCATACTATGAATAGTCCCACCACATCTAGTTTCCAGTTACTGAAAGTCAACTTGCTCCCCAAATTCAGTTTAACAACTGCCTGGGCCAATTCCTAGACATTTCCCCATCTGTTTAAACCAGGCCCATCACCACAGAAGAGAGCCGTGGGTAGGAGAGGGGTTGCTGGCAGCCCTCATCTAGCCATCCTCCCCAGGCTGTTCATTATCTGTGTCCATCGAGGAGTAGTGAAGGTCACCAGTCAAGCAAGGCATTCTGGCTGGCCAGGCCCCTGGCCCTAAAAAACTGCTCGTTTGGGCCCAGTGGGAAAGCCTGGGAGGGCTAGAAGGATAGAAACAGGCAGAAACATGTCAGAATAAGGCATATGAGCAAAGCAAAACCAAACCCTGGACCTCAGTGAGCTTCTGCAGCTTAAGAAAAATGGGGAGAAGTAGAATACGGTAGAATACTGTATGTCACTGCTTTCCAATAATCAGTTGCAATTGCAATGTGGCAATCCATTGATTTGTCATGCTGTGGGGTTTGTGCTAAAATACCTTATACAGGGCCTTTTATTTCCTCCTCACAGCAGTCATAACAGGCAAGGTCTTTTATTATTTCCATGTCTTAGCAGAAACTGGAAATGACAAGCTAGTTGCTGGTAAAACCAGGGTTCAACCTGGTGTGTGTGTGTGGGGGGGGGTAATGGGTGTGTGGGGGTGGATGTGGGTGTGTGCCCGTGCGCGCACACACACATGCACATGCCATTACTGGGAGCTTGAACTCAGGGCCTTACACTCTTTCTTGGCTTTGTCTTCAACGCTGGTGTTCTATCCTTTGAGCTACAGCTCTACTCCACTTTTTGGTGGTTAACTGGAGAAAAGAATTATTGTTGGGGCTGGCTTTCAACCACAATCCTCATCTCTCAGCCTCCTGAGTAGCCAGGATTACAGGCATGAACCACCAGTTCCTGGCTTCAACCTGACATTTTATTCCAAAACAAAGCTAGATTATTTACATGGTTTTACTACATTCCACCTAAGAATGAGGCAAAGTTCCTAAAACCACTGGGTGTTGCAAACAGACCTAGACATTAAGCTCAGCTGATACCTTCCTATCTCCTCAGGAAGGGACTATATAACCTGGCTTAGTGGGGTGCCGGTGGCTTATGCCTGTAATCCTAGCTACTCAGGAGGCTGAGATCTGAGGATCACGGTTCAAAGCCAGCCCGGGCAAGGAAAGTCCGTGAGACTCTTATCTCCAATAAACCACTAGAAAACCAGAAGTGGCACTGTAGCTCAACTAGTAGAGCGCCCGCCTTGAGCTGAAGAGCTGAGGGATAGCACCCAAGACCAGAGTGCAAGCCCCACGACCAACATAAATAAATAAATAAATAACCTGGCTACCTTTGATGCCTGGGGCATATTGGAGTAGAGGCTTGTTCTAACTTAACTATGACCTTTGGGCATATTCTTCAATCTCTCTTGGTCTTGGCTCTCACAAAAACAGGAAATTACATCAAAGAGTCCCTAAGAATGACAGGCCATGTACAGTAGAAATAGACCTATTTTCTTTTTTTTTTTTTTTTTTTTTTTGGACCAGTCGTGGGGCCTGAACTCTGGGCCTGGGCGCTGTCCCTCAGCTCTTCAGCTCAAGGCTAGTGCTCTACCACTTGAGCCAGAGCGCCACTTCGGCTTTTTTTTTCTTTTTTTGCTTATGTGGTGCTGAGGAATCGAACCCAGGGCCTCGAGCATGCAAGGCAAGCGCTCTACCACTGAGCCACCTTCCCAGCCCTAGACCTATTTTTTTTTTTTTTTTTTTTGTCGGTCGTGGGGCTTGAACTCTGGGCCTGAGCGCTGTCCCTCAGCTCTTCAGCTCAAGGCGAGCGCTCTACGACTTGAGCTACAGCGCCACTTCCGGTTTTCTGGTGGTTTATTGGAGATAGGAGTCTCACGGTCTCTCCTGCCCGGGCTGGCTTTGAACCGCGATCCTCAGATCTCAGCCTCCTGAGTAGCTAGGATTACAGGCGTGAGCCACCAGCGCCCGGCTAGACCTATTTTCTTTATCAGTGCACATATCTACACAGCCTGAGCAATGAGAATCCTCTTTATGTAACTATCATTCCAGAAATATGAATTACGAGGTGCTAGGCACTTTTCTGAAAGATGATGAGGTTTATTTATTTATTTATTTATTCCATACAAAAACTTTAGTGCTGCTGAGCACCAATGGCTCACACCTGTAATCCTTGCTACTTGGGAGGCTGAGATCTGAGGATTTGCCCTCCAATTAACAAGCAAAAAGCTGCGAGTAGAGATGTAGCTCAAAGTAGAATGCTAGCCTTGCGCAATAAAGGAAAACAAAAGTAAGATGTCAGAAGCCGGGCGCTGGTGGCTCACGCCTGTAATCCTAGCTACTCAGGAGGCTGAGATCTGAGGATCGCGGTTCAAAGCCAGCCCGGGCAGGAGAGACCGTGAGACTCCTATCTCCAATAAACCACCAGAAAACCGGAAGTGGCGCTGTAGCTCAAGTGGTAGAGCGCTCGCCTTGAGCTGAAGAGCTGAGGGACATCGCCCAGGCCCAGAGTTCAAGCCCCACGGCCGACAAAAAAAAAAAAAAAAAAAAAAAAAAAAGTAAGATGTCAGAGTTTAAGCCCCAATACCAAAAACACAATAAAAACAGACAAATAAAAAAAAGACACTAATACCAAAGGAAAGAAAAAGCTTGCCCAAGATAACATAGAAAGTCACCAAACCAAATCTGGGTCAGAGAGTCCAGACTCCTAATTCTTAATTCAAAGCTCTGTAAGCCATATTTGCAAATCCATGTAAATGTGTGGTTCTTCCCAGGAAACAAAATTATCAAAATTACTGCCTTCCTGTTGAAGCACATGACTCCCTGCCTTTCCTAATTACTACCTGTTTCCTTCCGGTTTGTGTAAGACTTTGCTTCTGCCATGCTGAAGCACTGAGAACAATGAGCCATGGCATCTGCAGAGAGCAAGGCTGGAGGGAGCGAGCCCACCTCTGGGCTTCCACAATGACTGGCTAGGCCAGGGCAGAGGCTCCCTTTGTGTACTATTGTGGGGCTTGGGAATAAGCAGCTCCTAGGAAAAGAAATCGCAGGAGGTGAGGGTGCTTACCCATCAACCCTCTGCTTTTCTTGGTTCCAATGAACTTTTATTGGAAACTGACTAACCCAAGACTGGAGCCTGTGGTAATAGTCTCATGAGATCCCACAGTGGCATTGCATCCACTTCCTGGACAGAAATGCTTTCCCAGGAGATACCCTGCTTGATAACCGCAGAGACCCAGGGCTCTGTCTTCTGGGTCTCATCTCCAGGTTTTTTCCCTTAAGGGTGACTTCCTCTTTTACACTCCCTCTCCCTGGCCATTCCTCTCCACTGGATCCTCCTTCAGGCTCCAATTTTGCCATCTTGCTTCTCTTCCATGAGTGTTGGGTGAACGCAGAAAGCAGCTGCCATCCATGGCCATTCTGTGATTGTGTGCCTCTTAGCCGGATAAGCCAGACTCTGGGTAACTTCACAGAGAAGCAAAAGTCAGGATTGATGCAGAGAGAAGGCAGTGGACCCCTCAAACCACCGACTTTAATGCTTCACACTCTCGCAAATGTGCCAGCCTATTTAACACCTCTGAGGTACAATTCAGGCTCAGTAGCCATCTCCCTGAAGTATTAGAACATCTACCTCCAAGACAGGGTGATTGATCTCCCTCTCTGAACCACAGTTTCCTTATCTGTCAAATGGGAGAGTGCCTAACGAATACCAGCCATTATATCCTTCTGCCTTGAAATAAAGGGGAGGTGTTTATTCCTGATTACCTCTTCCTTCGGGCTTTCCAGAAGGCCTGCCCACCTCCACAGGACATACTGGGAGGCTCCAGTGCTCTTATTTGGGGTCAGAGATGTCTCAGACATACCCAGATGTCTGGCCTAGTCTCTGAGAGTCTGACCTACACTTCACCCCTTGAAAATCAATCGCCTACTCCTGTTTAGGAATCCATTTTCTCCTTGAACCCAGGAGAGTAGTTCTCTGTACTCTGCTTTCTTTAATTCTGACTTCTTGTTGTTTCTTGCTGTTATTTTTGGCCAGGGACCTATCATATTGTGACACGACTGAAGAAGACAGTAGAGAGAACCGGAAGTGGGACAGGGAGGCAGAACGTATATGGGAGTAAGAGAAACAGCCCAGTAAAGAAAATCTCATCCTGTCCTGGTAGCTGGAGTGGTGGGTGGAGCTAGCCAGCAGATGGCAGCACTGTACCACAGTGGATGTGAGCTTGAGTGGAGGGCGTATCCCAGGGAAGATATGGTTAGGTGTAGAGCTAAGAGCTGTGATAGGAGCACTAAGCAAGAGGTCAGTTGGCAGATCACTACTGGATGCAAGCCTTACATTCTGGAATCTTGCTCCCAGGATGGTGTCTGAAGCATCTGGTCCATCCAGTGGGATCCAGTTCTAATTTCAAGCCCTGTCGCCTAGCATTGGGTGACTTTCCACAGAGCTTTTCACACCTGTGAGGCTTCATTTCCTTACCTGTCCAGTCAGCTTGGGCTGCCTTAATAACACCATAAGCCAGATGGCTTACACAATAGATTATTTATTTCTCACAGTTCTGGAAGCTGAGAGTCTGAGATCAGGATTCCATCATGGCTGGTTTCTGGAAAGATCTCTCTTCCTGCCTTGCAAGTGCTGCCTTCTTGCTGTGTCCTCACGTGGCTTTTCTTCTGTGTGCATGAAGAAGCAGATGGAGAAAGGGAAGAGACAACAAAGACAGACAGAGACAGAGAGATCTGGTATAACTTTTTCTTTTCATAAAGATACCAATCCTATAGGATTAACACCACATGCCACGACCTTACAAGTGTTGGTCAGCTCTCTTTTACTATAACAAGCACTTGAGACAATCAGCTTATAAAGGGGAAAAGTCTATTTTGGCTCACAGATGCCAGGCTTCAGACCATGGTCAATTAGTCCCGTTGCTTTGAACCTGTGCTATGGCAGCAGGACATGGCAAAAACATTCACTTTATGGCCTGGAAGAGTGAGAGACAAAAGAGGTCCAGAGGCCCACAGTCCCCTTCAAGTTCATTGAAGACGTCTCCCTAGGCCCCACTCTTAAAGATCCCATCAACTCCCACTAGTAACGTGGGCTGGGTAACCAAGCAATTGTCATATGGACCTTTAAGGAATTTTCCTGATCCGAGCTTCAGGATCACATAAAGTCAATTACCTCCTTAAGGGCTCTTTCTCCAAATACAAGAATTCTGCATCCTAGACAATAGTTCCCAGTTTAACCAGCTATGGATGAAAATCATTATGTTATTGCTGATATATGTTGTGTCATCAGGCCTAGAGTGGTTACATCTATTCCAAACGTGTATAGACCTTTTTCTTTTCATTATTTCCTAGACAACACAGCGTAACCACTGCTTCCTAGATAGCATTTGCATTCTGTTATGTGTTTAACTTATGAGACGACTTACAGTATAAAAGGATGCATGTGGGTCACATGCAAACACTGCGCCATTTTCTATAAAGGACTTGGGTATCTACAGAGAGTCCTGGAACAAATTCCCCAGGCTAGAGATGAATGACTACACAGTCATACTAGGAGTAAGGCTTCAGCATATGAATGTGAGTAGATAATTATGGTCATAATAGAAGTTCACCAAAATACCTACTCAATATGCTTATTATGAAGAACACACAAAAATATATGAATATGAGAACAAACCAAAGGACTCTGGACACTCTGGGAAGTGACTACAGACGTTTAAAACTCCTTACAGGAGCTACTCATGGTGGCATATGCCTGTAATCTTAGCTACTCAGGAGGCTGGAGGATTGAAGTTCTAAGCTGCCCAGTCAGAAAAGTCCTCACAACTCCATTTCTAATTAATCAGCAAAATTCTGGCTTGGAGATGTGGCTCAAGTGGTAGAGTATCAGCAGTGAACAAGCAAGGTGAGTAAGAGTATAGGCCCTGAGTTCAAGCTTGGGTACTGGAAAATAAATTTTAAAACTCTCATAATGACCTATGCATGGTAGTGTACACCTGTAATCCTCACGAGGCTGAAGCAGGGAGTTTGAGAGGTCTGAGTCAATGTGGGCTACATAGCAAGACCCTGTCTCCAAGACTTAGCTAGGATTACAGGCATATTCTACCAGTGTCTGGCTTTCCTTTTTTTTTTTAACCATCACAGCAGAAGTGTTTGAGATTACACTCTCAGAAGGACTTGTTGGTAGGCAAGAGGCATTAGACAGGACATGAAAGGTGATAAATGATCTTCTTGTTTAGTTAAGTCTTTCTCTTGTCTAAGCAGTGATTGGGGTATGAAGGCAGAAGACCTTATATGGCTGGCTTTAAGTTCAGGAATGGAGCTCATCTCCTTAAGGTCAGGGATCTAGGAAGCATACGTGGAACCTACAAGTCTTCCTGGAAGGTTGTGGAGGGGTAAGTAGGACTTGAGAAGGGTCTTCAGGGAGAATGCTTGAATTGGCTCTTCTCATACTCATCTACTTGATTCCTTCTTGAGGAATCTGCTCAAATTCTCTTCTCCATTCTAACATGAGCTCCTCTGTTGTCTCATCAAGCCTAGAGTGGTTACATCTATTCCAAACATGTATAGACTTTTTTCTTTTCGTTATTTCCTAAACAACACAGAGTAACCACTGCTTCCTAGATAGCATTTGCATTCTGTTATGTGTTTAAGTTATTAAATGACTTACAGCATAAAAGAAGGATGCATGTGGGTCACATGCAAACACTGCGCCATTTTCTATAAAGGACTTGGGTATCTACAGAGAGTCACCTACAGGGTCAGCTAGAATCTCAAAAAAATATGATCATAGCTATTCAGGAGGCTGAGGTGCAAAGATTGCAGTTTGAAGCCAGCTTAGGCAGAAAAGTGTTCCTGGGACTAAGTGGTAAAGTCTTGTCTTAGCCAAAAAAGCTAAGGGACAGCACCAGGCTGAGCTCAAGCCCCAGTATTGCCCACACGTGCGCGCATGTGCACACACACACACACACACACACACATTTATACACACAGAGAAAAATCTCAAAAACCCTTAAAGATATCACCAATGTGACTCCATGGAAAGATATATGATTGAGAAGGAAAGCCATAGTAATGAGAAGACAATCTGGCATTATCATCATCAATAATCATCATCACTACCAATGGCAGTTTATGTAACTACTATAAGCCAGGGTCTGGGCTGGCTCTAATGGAAACAATGTTCAGTGGGGTTTCAATCCTGGCCCTGAGAGGACACCTGGTCTACCTAGAAGATAGGAATTAGTGGCATGTGTGATATGCTAAATGTGTGCCTGGCACTTCTTATGTTTTCCAAAACTTTACAGACAGTATGGGATGGCATGGCACTGGGAAAGAGGTAAAAATTGAATATTAAGTAGCAGGTAGACAAGGAAAGAGAAAGACAATGCAGACAGGAAGAAAGGAGGGAGCAATTGACTAGGGAGAGGGCCAAGTGTGCAATGTCCAGAGCCCTAGGTGCCTGGAGCTGAGATAAGCTGGAGAAAGAGTAGCCAGGCAGCAGTGGTTCACAACTGTAATCCTAGCTACTCAAAAGGCTGAGATTTGAGAATCCCAATTCAAAGCCAGTCCTGGCAGAAAAATCTCTAGACTCTTAGTTCAAGCCCCAGTTCTGGCACAAAATATAATAATAACAACAACAACAATAACAACAACAACTTGGGACAATCCTTGGAGGGTCTGGAATGACAGGCACACATGTAGATTTCCTCACTAGCCCTGGGAAGCTCTTAAAGATGGAAGTTTCCTTCCCTCTCTGCCTGGACCTACGACCTAGCAATTTTAGAGCAGTGTCTAAGCACTTACTCCCTCTCCTCATCATGTAACCAAAAATTAGTCCAGGAATTAAATCCTCCCACTGCAGCATCAGTCCGATGTGGCACAGAGGACTCTTCTTGCAATGCCCAGACACCTGCCTCAGGCATGCACAAGTCCTCTGCTCCCCCTTCCTTCTCTGGCCTTCACATTCCAGTTCCCTAGCTACGTACTCATGTGAGATCATAAGTCATAGCACCATAAACCACTCCAGAGTGTGTAATAAGTGAATTATTTACCAATGACCCTGGCTAAATGTTCACAGGGATAAATGATTAAGCCGCAGATCTGTCAAAAAGTTCCCATAAATAAGTAATTCTGTGCCGCCTTAATGGGCTTTGTAAATTACTCATTCATGCCACTGCCAGATCACTCTCTGGGGTAAATTCTCAGACCTGCTGATTTACTGCTGAGACCTGCACTGGGTGAGACGAATTCTGCTGGCTAGTTGGGCAAGTGCCAGGCCACCTAGCGGAGCCTCCAGGGATGGGGTTACTAGAAACTGATTACTGTTTTGTCACCTCATAAGAATGTGAGGTCAGACATGAGCTGACCCCCTGAACCCCTGTAATCTGCTCTGTAAGATAACCCTGCAGTGTCCAGAGTTATAGCCATGAAATAGCACCCCAGCCTTTATCATCTCAATGGTCTAGAGGAGACAAAATGGAAATGCAGTGAGGTCAACAGCACACCACATTGCTATTCTCTGTGTGTGTGTGTGTGTGTGTGTGTGTGTGTGTGTGTGTGTGTATGTGTGTGTCTGTGTCTGTGTGTCTGTGTCTGTGCCTGTGTGTGTTGGTGCTGGAGTTTGAACTCAAGGCTTCGTGTTCTCAAGTGGCCATATTGCTCAAAGCTCTACCACTTGGGCCACACCTCCACTTCCAGCCTTTTGCTAGTTAGTTGGAGATAAGAACCTTACTGACTTTTCTGTCTCGGCTAGCTTCATGAAAACCTTCATCCTCAGATCTCAGCCTCTTTAGTAGCTAGATTATAGGCATGAGCCACCAGAGCCTCGCTCAGAGTGCTATCCAAGTCCATTCAGGGCCTATCTAATTCAGCTGGAGAAAATGGGGAGATAACAAAGCACCCCTGACGGCTTCCTTTCTTGTACCGGCCATAGCAAGCCCCAAAGTGTGTGTGTGTGTGTGTGTGTGTGTGTGTGTGTGTGTGTGTATGTGTGTGCATGCTTGAGTTCATAGGAGGCCAGGGAAGAAATATTGAACAGTCCTAATAGTGACCCTACCAGAAAATGCTAGGACTGTGAACTTTCCAGCTACTGTAGACTGAAAGCCTTTGTGCCCCCGAATTCACATGCTGCTTAGTCCCCAATGAGATGGTGGTATTGGAAGCTGGGGGCTTTAAAGGTGGAGTCCTCATGCATAAGATTAGTGCCTTGAGAAGACACATGAAACAGATGATCCTTGCTCACCCATGAGAAGCTAGATACAGACGATGCAGAGAGAAGGTGACCTTCTACGAGTCAAAAAGAAGCCAATCTGCTAAATCTATGCTACCTGCTACAGCAGTTCCCGCTGACCAAGACACTAGCTATGCATCTCAGATTCCCAAATTTCTTTCCCTTCCTTTGCTTTGACTCGGAGATAATAACCTTTATGACTGTTTTCAGGGAATGAAATGAGACACTCTGTAGAATAACCCTACACACCGTGCCTGGCACATGGAAAGTGCTCGGTGGCTTTGTCAGCATTTGTTATCCCAGTATTCACCCTCATAGGTCTTGGTAGTGGTGCAGTCAAAGCGGACATTGGAAGTGGTCAGATTGCAAACATTCACACAACACATTCCCTCTCACAGGCCAACATGTCCTAGATTAACCACATCTTCCCCAGAATCCTCTTGGCGCGGGCATTCTAACACCTTCAGCCAGGAAGCAGGTGCTGGTGTCAGGTAAGCTGGCCTCAGCCTGACCCATCTTCTGTCACCTCTGCACACACAGAATCACTCACCCACCAGGACTATAGTTTACCAATTTCACGGCAAAGGTGAGACAATACACAATACCAAGGCTAGAATACTGGTCCAGGAAATCCTTTGAATTTTCCACTGCCTTTGGTTTTCCTTCCTACCTGCCCTCCCTTCTAGCTTCCCTCTCCCAGGCCACCTCCTAGAACTGGTCTTTTATAACCAATGGCCTGGGATCCAGTGTTCAGGGAAGGAGGGAGAAGCCTCATCAGACAGAGCCTGGAGCTGCTCTGCCTTGCCAGAGGCCAGAGTCCTATCTGTGTCCCTGTCACATCAGCACTACATGCTCATCAAGGGAACAGCTGACTCCTAAAATCATGACCCCATGGCTGGGTGGAGACTCCTGAACTGCTTGACCACAGAAGCTCCCGGCCTCCTTCATTAATTTGCATGGGGGGCAGTGAGACCTAATGAGCTACTTGTTGTTTAGATTGTCAAGGGTACAATTCTGGGCCCACATGTCAGAGCCCTGCCTGTTCTGCCTGAGTGAGCCTGAGGCGGCTGGGAGCCTTTATGTTCCACTCTGAAAAAGAGAAGATATGATTTCCCATCTTTCATAATCGAACCAACTCACACTTATTCACAGCTTGGCAGGCTTTCAGCACTGCGTGAGCATCCGTCAACTCTTCATTCAGCTCGTTCTACAGTGAGCCTCTGCCATGAGCAAGGTCTGTGGCAGGTACTCAGGCATATTTACTGTGCAGTTTGTGCCTTCTGGAAATGCACAGATGATTAGAGGAGATAAGACAGAGGTGCTGCAAAACCATAATGTAAAGCAAGAGGCGCTTACCCTGGCAAGGGTCGCGGTGGAAAACAGTTTTCTGATGAGAAGCAGCCCAGAAGGAAAGTCCTGGGTTGTAAGTGGCTCCTTTACCCCCTCTCCACCCTGTTTTAGGAGATCCTGAATATGGGTGAACAGCAGCATGGGGGTCAGAAGAGCAGGGTAGGAGATAGCAAGAACAGATCCCGCTGCCAGCCAGTCTGTTCGTTCCTAGCATGTTTCCTGAAGTAAAGGAGAGCTGGCACACAGATCACAACAATGAAGAAAATGGAAGGCTTTTTTCTCTTTCTATGCCACACTTCTGACCTCAGAATCCATATATATATATATATATATATATATATATATATATATATATATATATATACTTTTTTCCTTTTGGCTTATCATGTATCTTGTACATTAAGGGACTTTCATTCGCTACTCACACGTATTGTACAATTCCTGCTTCCCAAATGAACAGAGGCTTGAAGGAGGAACTGGCTCACTCATTGATAAGTGTTGGGCCAGAATACAAGACACCCCACCCCACCCCACCTCTTCTGAAATCTTCACTTCCTCCTCTAATCATGCTCCATCAGAAGGCCATAACAAAACTCTAAATTGCCCATGTTTTCATCTCATTCTTGAGTAGAACAAGGGCTCCCAGAATAGTCAGATTCTGTTTGACACATGTCCCTCCATGTCTAATTGAGTCTTCAATCTCCTGCCTTCATTATCTGTACCCAGTAATTAGAAGAGTTACTGTTTATTGAGCATCTACTATTTCCAGACACTGTTCTAATCCTCCCTTGCTGGTTGAGGAAACTGACTCATGGACTGGTTTAGTAATTAGCCTAAGGTCACATATGTTGCAGTCTGCGAGTCACACGCAGAGTCAGTCTCTGAAAGAGTTCTTTGTGATGCCCCTACACAGCAAGCTGTTGCCAGCTTCCATGGGTTGATTCATGGTCTTCCTTCCATCTGAAATATCATTCCTTTCTTGCTTGCCTGAATAAAAACCACTTTGCTCTCAAGACTTGGTGTCGGACATGTATTTTCCCCCTAAACTAGCCTAGGGTTTAAAATCTTATCTAGAGTTTCTCCATAAAGAACACTGCATCTTCACTTCTGTTTATGTATCAAACTTCCTCATAGGCTTAAAGTGACTTAAGGACAGATGACATCATCCACATCTGCATTTTCCAGGCTTGACCTCAGAATAAGGTTGCCCCTACTAGCCATGTCCTTCCTTCTTTATATAATTTTGTAAATGGTTGTTATCAATACTCACTGCTTCTATCCCTCTCCTCACATTTTTTTTGGGGGGGGAGAGGGTCAGCCATGCAGCTTGAACTTGGAGATGGGAGTCTCATGGACTTCCCTACCCAGGCTGGCTTTGAACCACGATCCACAGATCTCAGCCCTCCTGAGCTGTTAGGATTACAAGTGTGAGCCACTGGTCACCAGCTCTCCATTTAGCCAACCCTTCACCAGGAAGTTTATGTCCAGGTTACCCTATGACCTCTACATTTAGTTCTGATCTTGACCAATAGCCTTCTACAGTATTGACCATCTCTCTCCCTGGAAGTGCCTCTTTGGCTTTTCAAGATGCCAATTTCCCTGGCTTTCTCTTTACTCTCCTTCAAGGTTCCTTCTTGTCTCCCTAACCTCTGAGCATAAAAGTACCCCCAACTCCAGTCCATGAGCCTCCTATCATTTCTTATCTACATTCACAACTTAGGTGATCTCATCCAGTCTCATGGCTTGAAACACCATCTAGATGCTAATGACTCCCAATTTTAAATCTCCTGCTCAGAATATTCTTTCTTGAGTTCTAGATTCTATTATCCAAACAATTTACTGGCTTTGTCCACTGGAACGTCTAATACTTCACACTTAATATGTCTAAAACCAAGCTCCTTATGGCCTGAACACGCACCCTTCCCAGACCTGCTCCTTCTGTGCACTTCCTATCCTGCTAGGTGGCAGAGCCTTTAGCCGGCCAGCTGCTCAGGCCACCATCATGGGAGCCATCCTTGACTCTGCGTTTTTTCTCACAACTCACATTAATCCATCAATAAATCATGCCCCTGCTCGCTTTAAAACAAGTCCAGAATCCATCTTCTTCTTAACCACCCTCAAAATTCTCACCTAGATCAAGTCCCTCCTAACTTATGGTGAGCAATCTCCTTGAACCAAGCTAGACAGATGAGGAGACAGGGAAATTTAAATTAAGTATGGAAAGGGATAGATTCTCACACTAAAACCAGGAAGTAAAATCTGAAAAACCAAAACAACTAGCCCCCTTCCCACCACACCTACTTTTACAAGTTAGGTAAACAGGAGATAAGAAGGGGTTATCTACCACCTGCCTCCTCCTTTGTAAACTCTGTATACCTGGTGAAAAGACAAAGAACTGGACAACTGTGGCTGGGCAAAGGGAAGTACTATCATCACCTATTGTCTCTGTGTGCTGGGTGGGCCTCTATTCTTCTTGTTTCAGAATAGCAATGTCACTCATCTCTCCCACCCAACAATGCGAATCCTACAAATTAAGAAAATTGAGGGAAGGAGAAGGGGTGGGAGTAATAGATGGGAGAATAATAAAAAGGTGACATTGATCAAAAGTCGTTGTATTCATAAACTGCTTTGTTGAATGGCAACTCCTTTCTACAACTACTTAGAATATAACTTTTAAAATATAATTTTAATGGGGCTGGGAAGGTAGCTCAGCATGAGGCCCTGGGTTTGGTTCCTCAGCACCACATAAACAAAAAAAGCTGGAAGTGGCGCTGTGGCTCAAGTGGTAGAACACTAGCCTTGAGCTGAAGAGCTGAGGGACAGCGCCCAGGCCCAGAGTTCAAGCCCCATGACTGACAAATATGTGTGTGTGTGTGTGTGTGTGTGTGTACTTATATATATATATATATATATATATATATATATATATATATATATATATATATATGTATATATATACTTACATATACATATATATTCTATATAATATATTTTAAATAATAAAAAGGAAAAGGAGGTATTTTCCCAGCTCAGAAAGTATAAAAGCCACAGATACAAAGCACCATTTTGATTCTTTTTTTTTTTCTGGATCCGGTCGTGGGGCCTGAATGGGCTTGGGCGATGTCCCTCAGCTCTTCAGCTCAAGGCTAGCGCTCTACCACTTGAGCCACTTCCGGTTTTCTTCTTTTTGCTTATGTGGTGCTGAGGAATCGAACCCAGGGCCTCATGCATGCAAGGCAAGCGCTCTGCCACTGAGCCACCTTCCCAGCCCCACCATTTTGATTCTTAACTCTCATATCCTCTCTGGGGAGCTAGAAGTGTTTCTCCTTCCTCCTCCCCTCATTTCTTCCTATTTTATCCTGTTATACTAAAATAAGTCCTTGCTAAAATTTCTACCTTGTGAGCCTCTCCTTATTCTGAAATAGCTGGAAATTCTTTTCACATGTGGATTTCAAGTACCTGTGCTTTCTTGCATGGGAACTGGGGAGCTGAGGGAATCCCTTCACCCCTAACCTGGCAATAGCCTCATTGGCCTCTCTGCTTCTGCCTCCCTCCCTTCTCTTAACGTGGCAGAAAATTGCTGCTGCTCAAAACCTTCCACTAGTCACACAACTCCTGATCATTAAAAGCTCAAAGTCAGGGCTGGGAAGGTGGCTCAGTGGTAGAGCGCTTGCCTTGCATGCATGAGGCCCTGGGTTTGATTCCTCAGCACCACATAAGCAAAAAGAAAAAAAAAGCCGGAAGTGGCGCTGTGACTCAAGTGGTAGAGCACTAGTTCAGGCCCCACGACCGGACCCCCCCCCCAAAAAAGCTCAAAGTCAGATGGACACTCTTGGCTCAGACTTGTAATCCTAGCTACTCAGGAGGCTGAGATCTGAGGATCATGACTCAAAGCCAGCCCAGGCAGAAACATCTGTGAGATTCTTATTTTCAATTAACCAGCATATGCTAGAAGTGGAGTTTGACTCAAATGATTCTAAGCATTATGCCCACCTTTGGTCCTCAGCTCCACCCAGATCTGACCCCTCCCTGCCCTGGAGTTCCTGCCATACAGCTGGCCCCTCCCTCTCTCTGCCTAGACCCACCTGAGCTCCCATCTCCTTCACTTCCTATCCCCCAGACCCTGCTGCTACCTAGATAGCGCGGCCGCCATGTGCTCTTTCTCCGGGGCAAATATGGCTCCTCTAATAAACCTTGTAATAATCTTTCTCCTGTGCCTGCCTGCCTCTGCATGGTCCCCTGGCATGGATGTGATCCTTTCATTGATCCTTTCAGTGACAGTATTAACTTAAGGAGAAATGTCCTATAAGGCCTTGAATTCAAGCACCAGTACCAAAACAACAAAAACAAATGACCAGAGTTTATAATGATCTTGGAAGGCCCCAAGTTCCCTTCCTAGAACTTTTTCCCACCTTTTTGCTGTTCTTCATTGCATTAAGTACATTGAGCATGGCTTTACCTCACTTTTTTTTTTCCCCTGGAACTTGAACTGAGAGTCTGAGCACTGTCTCTCAGCTTTTTTTCCCCCCCAACGCTAGCACACTTCCTCTTGAGCCACAACTCCACTTTCAATTTCTGATGGTTAATTGAAATTAAGTCTCATAGACTTTGTTCCTCAAAGCTGGGATTACAGGTGTGAACTACCCATGACTGGCCACCACCTCACAGCTTTTACAATGTAGTACCCACTTTAGAAAAGCTCCCCAATGTCTGCATACCCAACTTCTTCACCTCCTTCAGATCTTTTTTTTTTTTTTTTTGGTCAGGGGTGGGGCTTGAACTCTGAGCCTAGGCACTGTCCCTCAGCTCTTCAGCTCAAGGCTAGTGCTCTACCACTTGAGCCACAGTGCCTCTGGTGGTTTATTGGAGATAAGAGTCTCCTGGACTGCCCGGGCTGTCTTTGAACTGGCAATCCTCAGATCACAGCCACTTGAGTAGCTAGGATTACAGGTGGGGGCCACTGGAGGCCAGCCTTCAGGTCTTTTTAAAGCATCATCTTTTTAGTGAGTCTATCTTTGGCAAACCCATCCTCTCTCCAGCATCTTCTGTCCCTCGTTTTTCTATGTCTTTCAAACTTATTACCTAACACACTATATGCATTTATTTATTCATTATACTGATTATCTCTCTACAAAATGAAGGACATTTATTTATCTATTTATTTACTTACTTATTTTGTCAGTCTTAGGACTTGATCTCAGAGTCCGGGCACTGTCCTTGAGTTTCTTTTTGCTCAAGGCTAGCAGTTAACCACTTGAGCCACAGTGTCATTTCTAGCCTTTTCTGTTTATGTGTACTGAGGAATCGAATCCAGGGAGGGCTTCATGCATGGTAGGCAAGCACTCTATTACTAGGTCATATTCCCAGCCAATTGTTTTCTTTGTCTCTGTACCAAAACCTAGATTTGAACTCAGTACCTTAGGTTCTTTTTTTTTGTGGTCAATTGTGGAGTTTGAACTTAGGGCCTGGGCACTGTCCCTCAGCTCTTCAGTTCAAGGCTAGTGCTCTACCACTTGAGCCACAGCACCACTTGCGGTCTTCTGGTGGAGTCTCACGGACTTTCCTGCTCGGGCTGGCTTTGAACCATGATCCTGAGATCTCAGCCTCTTGAGTAACTACAATTACAGGCATGAGCCACTGGCACCAGGCTACCTCAGGTTCTTACTTGGCTTTTTTGCTTAAGGCTGGTACTCTACCACTTGAGGCATATCTTTGGCTTTTTGTGGGTCAATTAGACTCTTCTGCCCCAGCTGGTTTTCAACCTCAATCCTCAGATCTCAGCCTCCTAAGTAGCTAGGATTACAGGCATGAGCCACCAATGCCTGGCTGTGATTTTCTTTATTTCTTACATGCATTTATCCCTGATATTTCTCCAATGTCTAGTTCCCTACTGACACACAGTAGGCACTCGGTGAACACTGGTTGAATGAATGAATGACTGGAGCTCTAGCACTTGCACAGTAGGTAAGCATTTGCTGGAACTGAGTAAGTGCTCTCCAAGTCCCCTGCAGGGTGGAGTTTCCTCCTTGGCAACAATCCCTGCACATTTCCAAAGCATCAGATGCTACTCCATTCACATGTAAATACAGAAACAGCCCAGAGCCAAAGAGAAATTACTTTTGTGTTCTCCCATATATGTGGATTGATTGTCTAGGCCTCCGCTCTTCTCTCAGAGAGGGGGAGCAGACCGGCACACTGTTGTGTGGCAATGTAGTTCACTTACAAATAGAACAAACGACTTGCAAACCAGCTACTTTACGAGTGAAGTTCTGGAAAATGCTCTCTTCAGAAGCAAGGAGGCAGTTTCTGGCTCACCTGGGAGGAAATTTCTGGTTTATTGTGTTTCTCTCCAAAGTTATGGCTTTCCAATCCTGCCAGAAGCCACCCAGGGAGCACTGCCTTTCAGAGTGGGGCTTCCAATTCTGAAAAATTAATTTTAAATAGAGACACATTACACCTCCCCACAGAGTACTTAGCAAGAAAGTGCTACTTAGACTCAGCGAGCCTGCCAGGTCTGCTCAGGCTTGGGTACTGATGGTGGGTGGTTCTTCATCCCCAGCCCGTTCTCACCAGCCCCTTGGGGTTCCCAACTCCTTTACCCTTTCCTCAGACTCCATACACGGTCCTGCCTTCTCTTCTGCTCTTCATCAGCCTTTGAAATCCCACACATATTTATTGGGTGTCTGCTTTTTGGGGTTTGCACTGTACAGGGTGTGAAGACAGAGTGAATGTTTCAACATGTCATTCATTAGAATTGAAGAAGATATATTATAGGATTCTTCAAGGAGCATACTCTTCATGTAACTCACGTTTGTGGAGTGTAGGCACCAAGCCAAACATGGTGACAGGTAAGTAGACAAAATGTATAGACACACACACACACACACACACACACACACACACACACACACACACACACACACATTGAATACTAAGAGAAAGTTTTGGACGCAGAACAAGTTGAGGCACTATCCTGCAATGACAATCACATGTCATTGGGTTTCTGACAAGCTAGCTTCAAGGTCCATGGTGGTACAGAGGCTGAGCATGCCAGGCTCAGGGTGCTGTCCCTGATCCTGTTGGAGATGGGTGCAACATGGAGTCTTAACCAGCAGATATGGGCCTAAGTGCCTGACCTGAGTTGGGAAAGGGTTCTGGACAAGAGGTTTGGCTAGTACCAAGTGAGAGTTAGTAAGACAGTGATGAGGGAAGGTTGGATACTAACTTGGCAAAGGTATTTTGCAAATGTGACTAAGGTCCTCAATTGATTTTGCTTGAGCTCCATCTAAAAAGGAGGGCATAGCCAGGTACCAATGGTTCACACCTATAATCCTAGTTCCTCAAGAGGTTGTGATCTGAGGATCAGAGTTCAAAGCCAGCCCAGGCGTACAAATCCAAGAGACTCATCTCCAATTAACCAGCAAAGAGTCTGAAGTAAAGGTATGGCTCAAGTGGCTTAAGTGATAGAGCACCAGCCTTGAGCAGAAAAGACTATGCATGGGGCCCTGAGTTCAAGCCCCAGTACTGGAACCAAAAAAAAAAAAAAATCAATAAACAAAAATTTATTTTAAAAAAGCAACAACTTTTGAATCTATCCAAAATTAATTATTTAAAGGTACTGAAATATTTGAGGAAAGAAGGGAAGCAATTCCTCAAGGAACAGAGGAGCCAAAGAGCTATGATTTTGCAGTAGGCAGCCTGTAAAACACACAGAGAGAATCCAGAAGCCAACTCAGCTTTGGGGATTCCATTGTTGATTTCCCTGTGCCCCAGGTTCTTGAGTGTGGGTGGCCAGGCACTTCTGAGAGGTCCTGAATGTGTGAAGGGAAAGCAAGGCTGTTTGTGGGTGATAAGACAGTCTAGTATCATCCTCTTTATCTGCAAGATCTTGTAGAAGACATTGAAGGTGTCGCCACAATTTGTACATTAAAACCTTAACTCGGGGTTGGGAAGGTGGCTCAGTGGTAGAGTGCTTGCCTTGCATGCATGAGGCCCTGGGTTCAATTCCTAAGCACCACGTAAGCAGAAAAAGCCGGAAGTGGTGCTGTGGCTCAAGTGGCAGAGTACTAGCCTTGAGCTGAAGAGCTGAGGGACAGCGCCCAGGCCCAGAGTTCAAGCCCTATGACTGACAAAAAAAAAAAAAAAAAAACCCAAAACAAAAAACAAAACCTTAACCCTACCCTCAGAATGGCCTGTGTTTGGAGGTAGGGTCTTTGTAAAGTAAATAAGGTTATTAGGCCTTGGGTAGTATAAAAAGAGGAAATGCTGGTGGCTCACACCTGTAATCCTAGCTACCCAGGAGGCTGAGATCTGAGGATCATGGTTCAAAGCCAGCCTGGGCAACAAAGTCCGTGAGACTCTTATCTCCAATAAACCACTAGAAAACTGGAAGTAGCTCTGTGGGTCAAGTGGTAGAGCATGCACCTTGAGCTGAAGAGCTGTGGGACAGCATCCAGGCCCAGAGTTCAAGCCCCACAACCGACAAAAAAAAAAAAAAAAAAAGAGGAAATGGAGCCAGTGCCGATGGCTCATGCCTATAGTCCTAGCTATTCAGGAGGCTGATCTGAGGATCACAGTTCAAAGACCAGCTCGGGCAGGAAACTCTGAGAGACTCGTATCTCCAATAAACCACCAGAAAACTGGAAGTGGTGCTGTGACTCAAGTGGTAGAGCGCCAGCCTTGAGCTGAAGAGCTCAGAAACAGCGCCCAGGCCCAGGATTCAAGCCCATCACCACCACCAACAACAACAAAAACAGGAAATGGGAATACAGGCCCACAAAATGCTGACCAAGGGACCCACAAGCCAAGGAGGGGCTTCAGAACAAATCAACTCTGTCCACACCTAGATGTGGGGCTCCAGCCTCTGCAAGTGCCAGGGTAGGTGCACACTGTTCAGGCCACCAGGTGTGGTGGACTCCAGAAGAAATCTGGAACATAGCCAAGGCTTCTGGGGGAAGGGTTGCACTGGGAGAGAGGGTATTAAAATGACCTGTCTTACCCAGGCCCACGCCTTCCACCTCACTCTGATTTGCCTGGGAGCAGAAGGTTTGGCCCTGAGGAAGACCCGCCTCTGCTCCTCCCATCTGACTACCCATTGTGCCCCCAGGGCGGCGGGAGGAGGGGGGGTGGGGATTCTCTCCTCCTGGAGAAGTTCTGGGAGTCCTGTGTTTTGCAAAAAAGTCGGGGGTCTTCCAAACTGTGGAGTCTGGGAATCCAGGCCTGGACTGAGAGGGGCGAGGGAGTCCCTCCCTCCTTCCTTCTCCCTCCTTTCCGCGGCAGCTGGGTCCCCAGCAGCCCCCCCCCCCCAACTCTTTGTGGCTCCAGTTTATTTTCCAGTTAATGGAATGGGGGAGGCCATGTCTCTGCCGCTGCCCCTGGAGACGGAGTTCTAAAGACATAAAGGCATCTCTCGCCTGATCCTCCAGCCAGCGCCTTCTTCTCTTCCCTCACCCTGGCACCAGGCTGTCGTGGGTGACACCTGCCTAGCGTCCCCTCTGTCTGCCCTGCCTGGGAATGATTGCCAAGGGGTCTGGGTCCAGGCCAGTGCTGGGTGGTGTGCGAGGGGAAACCCTGGGGCCTGCCGGTCTGATCCTGCCTCTGCCATCTGCCAGCTGTGCATATTTCAGCAACTCACTGGTCTGTCTGAGCCCATGATGCACCCTCTGTAAGACAGGCCCTGGGAAGTCTGGGGATTTTGCCCTTGGCTCTGGATCCAGCCTCTGTGCAGGAAACAGAGCCAGACACAGGCTTCTGTGAGCCAGGTTCTGCCGCCCCCCATCTGACCAAGCCTGGGCAGGTTTCCTCACATCAGAACTTTAGCTCTTTGAGACAGAGGAAAGAACCCAGCACGGGTGGCTCATGTCTATAATCCTAGCTACTCAGGAAGCAAAGAACTGAGGATCATCTTCAAAGCCAGATGGGCAGGGAAATCCTTGAGACTTTTTTTTTTCTTTTTCTTTTGTCGGGTGTGAGGCTTGAACTCTGGGCTTGGACACTGCCCCTCAGCTCTTCAGCTCAAGGCTAGCACCCTACCACTTGGGCCACAGTGCCACTTCCAGCTTTTTCTGTTGATGTGGTGCTGAGGAATCAAACCCAGGGCCTCATGCATGCATGAGCCACCTTCCCAGCCATTATTATTATTAGTAGTAGTAGTAGTAGTAGTTGGTCATGGGGCTTGAACTCTGGGCCTGAGCACTGTCCCTCAGCTCTTCAGCTCAAGGCAAGCGCTCTACCACTTGAGCCACAGTGCCACTTCCACCTTGAGACTTTTATCTACAAATTACCACTTGAGCCAAAGCTCAAGTGGCAAAGCGCTATCCATGAGCACAAAAGCACAGGGGACAGCGCCAGGCCCTGAGTTCAAGCCCAAGGACTAGCAAAAACAAACAAACAGGTAAGCATCTCACATAGAAGAGAAAGCAGAGACAAAAGCACAAGGGGCAGAAACTTGGGCACTGTCTGGGCAAACACTAAACATGTTGGAGAGTAGCAACCTTGTAGTGTGAAGCCAGCAATAGAGCTCTTTTTGTAGCTGGCAGGTAAATAGAATCCAGAGACTTTACATGCATTGATTATCTAGAGTAAGTAGAATTCAGCAGGAAATAGAGTTTTGAATGTGTGTTTTTGGAGTGACAGCTCCATTCCTTGGAGCAGGCAAGTAGCCTAGAGCAGGAGTGCAGCCATCCAGCAAGGAGTACGGCCACCTCTGAGCAGCAAGGGGGGCAGGCGGGCACAGAGAGCTGCTAGTGAGTTACACCGGTATAAATACACTTTAGGGCCCCATGACGTGGCCATAAATCGCTGCACTGGGCTCAGGTGATGTCACCCGACGCTCGGCTGTATTTATAGCTTTGTTCACTGTTCCTTGGATTTTTTTTACACATTCAGGTAATATGTGTCTTCTACACACACACACACACACACACACACACACACACCAGGAACAACAGAAGATAAACTTTCATTCTGTTTCTGCTCTTCTTGCTTCTGTTTGGTGGAAGGATGATTTTCCTGGAATTTACCAAATGTCTTTAGTGAGGAAGTTCCTTCTGCAGTCTAATTACTAGTTCTCTGGCTTTATACTCCTATAAAGTGGAGCACAGCTCCTTTAGTACTCCAGGAAAATCCATTATAGAACTCAGACTAGAAAACATCTTTTATGGTTTTTTTTTTTCCTTTTGCTTTGTTTTTGATCTTTCATGGAACTTGAACTCAGGGCTTGGGCTCTGTCTCTGAGCTTTTCTGCTCAAAGATAGTACTCTACCATTTTGAGCCACAACACCACTTCTGGTTTTCTGGTGGTTAATTGGAGGTAAGAGTCTCACATATTTTCATGCCTGGGCTGGCTTTGAACCACAATCCTCATATCTCAGCCTCCTGACTAGCTGAGATGACAGGCAGGTATGAGTCACTAGTCCCCAGCTGCATCTCTTGCTTTTATCGGACCCTACAAGCCTACTAGATGCCAGGCTCTGGTGTCAACATGGTCCCATACTGGCCTGCTCCCCGCCTTTTGAGAATCAGTGAAGGAAACTGACAGCACACCTAATCACAAGTATGACTAATGGGGACTGGTGAACACAGAGGGCATCTGAGGGCAGTAGCAAGGTGACCTAACCTATCTGGAGGAATTCAAGAGGCTTCCCTGGAGAAATGTAAGAGCTGAGGGCTGAGAGGACTCAGCCCAGGCGGAAGTGGATGAAGGGTTGCCGTGGTAAGCTGATGGTGACTTGGAAGAAGGGGAGTGATGTCATATCTCAGCTTGAGAAAGACTTTTAGAGCTGCAGGGAGTACAGCCAAGGAGGAAGGGGCATGAGCAGACAAGAGAAGCCGTCTCTACTGGTCAAGGCAGGAGACTCAGCATGGGCCAGGTGGTGCCAGGAGAGATGGAAGGAAGTGGATCATTATCTGGGATAAAACAATCAGCAGAGCCTGACGCTGGTGGCTCACACCTGTAATCCTAGGCACTGAGGAGGCTGAGCTCGGAGGTTCATGGTTTGAAACCAGCCCCGGCAGACAAATCTTAGTTGGTTTTTTGGTTTTTTATTTTTGGTCAGTCATGGGGCTAGAACTCTGGGCATGGGCGCTGTTCCTGAGCTCTTCAGTTCAAGGCTAGCACTCTACCATGTGAGCCTCAGTACCACTTCCAGTTTTCTGGTGGTTAATTGGAGATGAGTCCCACAGATGTTCCTGGGCTGGCTTTGAACGGTGATCCTCAGATTTCAGCCTCCTGAGTAGCTAGGATTACTGGCGGGAGCCACCAGTGCCCAGCTCTGAGACACTCTCTTCTCCAATTAACCAGCAAAAGCTATAAGTGGAACTGTGGTTCAAGTGGTAGAGCACCAACCTGAGTGAAAAAAGCCAGATGAGCCGGGCACCAGTGGTTCGCACATGTAATCCTAGCTATTCAAGAGGCTGAGATCTGAGGATCAACCTGGGCAGGAAAGTTCATGAGACTCTTATCTCCAATAAACCATGAGAAAACCGGAAGTGGCTCTGTGGCTCAAATGTTAGCGCATTAGCCTTGAGCTGAAGAGCTCACAGACAGCAACCAGGTACAGAGTTCAAGCCCCATGACTAAAAAAAAAAAAAAGCCAGATGAGAGCACAATGCCCTGAGTTCAAGCCCCATTCAGGCACAAGCAAGCAAGCAAGCAATGAATACAAACTACCAGCAGGAATCAGAGACTAGATATGCATGGGGTAGGACAGAATGGATGGGGCTGTTCTTGAGAAAGGACAGCTGATAGAGCAGCCAGGTTTTCTGCTATTGGTTTGGTTTGGGCAGAAAGGGTTTGCTTTCCCTTGGATCTAGTCCCATAGAGTAGAGCTGGGCATGGGGAGGGATGGGAGCTGGAAGAAGGTTGAAGCCCAGGGCTGAGGGTGGGTAGGGAAAGGGTAACTGCCATGGCCTGGAAGTAGAGGCCTTGGTGCCAGGGCCCTTACTGCTGGCTGTGTCTTAGAGAAGCATTAGAGAGACATTAAACCAACATTCTCCATCTGTCCATTTAGGAAGCACCACCTGACCACCTGAGCCAGCAGCCAGACCCTGGTTGGCAAGGCACTACTGGGCCTGTTCCCTGGCACAGAAGCAGGGAAGCCAGTCGAAGACAGGGGAATAGCACTGGTTAATGGCTGGCATGGGGCTGCCTGATGGGAAGGCCCAGCAAGTCACATGCAGGGATTAGGAGGGAGGATCTAGGTCTCTGACCCTCACCCCTAGCTGCAAGATCTAGGGAAGCAATGGGCTCCAGGAACTTCACAAAACAGTCCTCACACTGGGAGCACTTGCAGAATTTCCTGTGGTCCCCATGGAACCCTCAGTGGGCATCTGCAGAAAATGGCAGGCAGAGTGTAGCACTATCAGTACCTCAGGAACATGTGAGGCCCAGAGAGGGGAAACTATTTATCCATGGCCAGACACATTTAGGACTAATGGAAATCCTAATTCTCAGTTCTCAACTCTAGAGCTCTTTCTTGATGACTCCAAGATGGTCTCAATAATTCCTGGCCTGTACTCTTACAAAAAAGATATCGGGGCCAGGAAGGTGGCTCAGTGGTAGAGCACTTGCCTTGCATGCATAAGACTCTGGGTTCGAGTCGTCAGCACCACATAAGCAAAAAGAAAAAAGCCGGAAGTGGTGCTGTGGCTCAAGTGGTAGAGCGCTAGCCTTGAGCTGAAGAGCTGAGGGACAGCACCCAGGCCCAGAGTTCAGCCCCCACAACCTGACCCCCCCCCCCAAAAAAAGAAAAAAACTCATTTTTCCATCTCTGTGCTCCTCAGCTCTGTTGTTTGATTGATTCATTCACCTTTCCCATGGACACTGAGTTCCTGGAGAGCACATGGTTGGTCTGGAGGAAGCTGGGTAACACATTTCTTGAAGATAAGTGGCTGAATGCCTGAACAAACTGATTATTAATCGCTACTAAAAACCCTTAAGTTTCTTTTTTGGGGTGGGGATTATGAGGCCTGGAGTGACTTTGTTAAAGGTTGTTAAGTCAGTGTCCCTTCTTATAACTAGGTTTAAGTAAACTTATTTCCACAAGCCTTGTTTGACTCATCCTTAAATCTACCATGGTGTTCAGTGTCTTTAATAAAAGTTTAAGTCATAATACTAACAGCTTAATCTCATTTCTAGCTTGGATGCAAACATAAACTACAACCTTGTAGTCCATTCCTGGTATTAAATAAATCCAATAATGTGTGGTTTTAGGTTTTCAAAGAAAGAGTTGGAAAATGCTGAATGTCAAGACTGTGGTCTTGAGGTAGGAATCAAAGAAACTATAACCAAGGGCCAAAGAATATGACAGATCTCCTGAGTGACACCTGCTTCCCTTCCTGCTCACTTCATTCTCTGATTTTCAGAGACCTACAGGAGACCAGAGCTATATAGTAATGGTCAGGACTCTTGGGGTATAAAGACAATTTTACTTATAAGAGTATTTGAAATACTGGGGCACAGTGGCTCATGCCTGTAACCCTAGCTACTCAGGAGGCTGAGATCTGAAGATCCCATTTCAGAGCTGGACTGGGCAGCAAAGTCTCTGAGACTCTTATCTTCAATTAACCAGCAAAAAGCTGTAAGTAGAGCTGTGGCTCAAGCGGTAGAGGGAGCTATCCTTGAGCAGCCAAAGCTAAGGGACAATGCCCAGGCCCTGAGTTCAAGCACAAGTACTAGCACATGCGTGTTCATGCGCATAGGCACACACACACACACACACACACACACACACACACTCACATACACACAGAGTATTTGAGGTGAGTCTGGAATACAGAGACTGGTCATATGGATGAACCCTCACCTGACAGACAGGAGGTTTGGGTTCTGATCCTGTCTGTTCTAGAACTGGCTTTGTAACCTCTGGCAGGATCATCTCACCATTTCAAAGAAGAATGGACCTCATGTTGTTTGAAGTCTCATCCAGATCTGGAGCTTGCTGTTTGAATCATTAATCCATTTTATTTTCCCCGTTTCCCCCCTAATTAAGTCTATTTCCTCCCACTACCTCAGTGCCTCTGTCTAGGATCCTTGAATCCTAACCTTTTTTTTTTTGTCAGTCATGGGGCTTGAACTCTGGGCCTGAGCGCTGTCCCTCAGCTCTTCAGCTCAAGGGGAGCACTCTACCACTTGAGCTACAGCGCCACTTCCAGTTTTCTGGTGGTTTATTGGAGATAAGTGTTTCACTGACTTTCCTGCGGGGCTGGCTTTGAACCGTGATCCTCAGATCTCAGCCTCCTGAGTAGCTAGGATTACAGGTGTGAGCCACTGGCGCCCGGCTTCCTAACCCTTTTTGTCTCCCCAATGGACCACTCATTGGAAATGAGATCTTCCAATCCTTGTGAGCACTGACAATGAAATCCTCATTAAACCTAATAAGAGATAACTGGTCCATTTAGCACAAATTGTCTCCCCAGGTTGGAGCTGGAATCTGAAGTGCTGAGAATGGGTGGTAGGGAACGGATCATGTTGCTCACTGGCATTGCTGGTGCCTGGTAAATACGTCCTTTGACAAGGACGTCCTCTCTACACCCCTGCCTGGCAGCAGCTTCAGCCCAATCACACCCAATTAAACAATTTCTTCCTAAATATTTTGGACAGTTCTTCCCAGCCAACAGCCTGTGGTGGGCTCTAGCCTTTCATCAAATAGTGAGATTGCTTCCTAACATATTCTCCAATACCCAAGCCCCAGCCATGGCACCTGACCTCCTTTGGTGTACCTTCAACTTCTTCAGGAGGCCAAGAATGGCCACCTAATGCCCCTTGGCTTCCAAGGATACCTTTGTAATGCACCAGAGAGCTGTTTCCTTAAACTATGTTCTGTGTGCTATACACAGGCGGCCAGCTGGTGGTGGAGAGGGATAAAGACGGTGATACATTCTCAATTACTAAAGCCATTGGTCCTTGGCAAATATGTCTTGAGGTAAATATGAGGACCCACCAGCTTGTGGGCCATTATTATTCTGATTTGTTTTACTCTGTGGTGGTGGTGGTGGTGGTGTGTGTGTGTGTGTGTGTGTGTGTGTGTGTGTGAATGTGTACATACTAATACTTGGACTTGAACTCAGGGCCCCTGAGCTCTTGCTTAGCTTTTTTGTTCAAAGCTGTCACTTTACCACTCTACCATACCTCTTCTAGCCTTTGTCTGGTTAATCAAAGATAGGAGTCTCATAAAATTGTCTGCCCAGCCAGGTGTCGGTGGCTCACAGCTGTAATCCTAGCTACTCAGGAAGCTGAGATCTGAGGATCATGGTTTGAAGCCAGCCCGGGCAGAAAAGTCCCCCTGAGATTCTTACATCCAATAAACTACTCAAAAAAGCCGGAAGTGGTACTGTGACTCAAGTGGTAGACAGCTTGGGGCTGGGAAGGTGGCTCAGTGGTAGAGCGCTTGCCTTGCATGCCTGAGGCCCTGGGTTAGATTCCTCAGCACCATATAAGCAAAAAGAAACAAAGCCTGAAGTGGCGCTGTGGCTCAAGTGGTAGAGCGCTAGCCTTGAGCTGAAGAGCTGAGGGACAGCGCCCAGGCCCAGTTCAGGCCCCACGACCAGACCCCCCAAAAAAAAAAAAAGTGGTAGACAGCTACCCTTGATCCCAAAAGAGGCTCAGAGACAGTGCCAGTCCTTGAGTCCAAGCACTAGAACAGGCTAAAAAAAAAAAATTGTCTGTCCAGGTTGGCTTTGATCCTCAGATCTTGGCTCTTGAATAGCTAAGATTACAGTGGTAGCCACTAGCATTTGGCTATGGGTGCTATGGGCCAGATACTTTTCTTTTTTGGTACTAGATCTTGAACTCAGGCTTCAGTGCTGCCCGTTAGCTTTTTCGTTAAAGGCTAGAGCTCTACCAGTTGAGCAACATCTCCACTTCTGGCCTTGTGGTGATTACTTGGAGATAAAAGTCTCACAGGTAGCCGGGCGCCAGTGGCTCACGCCTGTAATCCTAGCTACTCAGGAGGCTGAGATCTGAGGATCAAGGTTCAAAGCCAGCCTGTGCAGGAAAGTTCGTGAGACTCTTATCTCCAATAAACCGCTAGAAAACCCAAAGTGGCGCTGTGGCTCAAGCGGTAGAGCGCTCTCCTTGAGCTGAAGAGCACAAGGACAGCACCCAAGCCCAGAGTTCAAGCCCCACGACAAAAAAAAAAGTCTCACAAGTTTCACTGTCTAGGCTGGCTTTAAATTTAATCCTCAGATCTCAGCCTGCTGCTAGAGTTACAGGCATGAGCCACAGTGCCTGGCAACACTATTGGTTTTTTGATGGTTAGTTAGAGATAAGAGTCTCACAGTCTTTCTTGGCTTCAAACCATGATCCTCAGATCTTAGCCTCCTGAGTAGCTGAGATTACAGAAATAAGCTATCAGAGCTCTGCTATGGGCCAGATACTCTTTACAAAAGAGAGGCTAGGCCTGGCTGGACCCAAGCTCAGGGCTACTTGGCTACTAAGGAATGATCTGTGTGCTTCAATGGATGTCTGTTCTTTCTCCTGCCTTCCTGCTCTCCTCAGTGCAGGCTGGAGCCTCTCCCCAATATCATTTAGGTCATCCCTTGCCTCAGCCTCTCTTGCTGTATTATCTCAAATACAGCATTCTTAAGTGAAGGAGAATGTGGGAAAACAGGTGGGGATAGCAGGCAGAAGCTTGAGGCCTGATCACTAGAAGGACTTACACGTAGCTATACGATAGGATATTGGAGAAGAAATGGGAAGAAGGCATTTTTGTTTCTGGGAGGAATATGGAGGAACACTCTGCCTTGCTTCGGCCTGCAGTCTCTGCGGCAGGGAAAGGAGGCCAGGAGTCAGTCCTCCAGTGCTCCCTCACCTTGAGAGGTCTGAGGTTTCCTTTAGGGTCAAGATTATTTTCCAGGCTGAAAAATCAAGATCTTGGCCTTTCTCTCCTCTGTCTCTTGTAAGCAGCAGGGACATAATCCCCCACCTCTTCTGGGGGGTAGGAGGAAGAGGACCATTTATAGAATTGTTCTGCTGTTCTTAGCCCTCCTTGAGACAAAGAATTCATTTCATTCTCTCAAGGTGGCTTCTCCTGCTGATGGTCATAAATTGCCTTCCTGCTCACTCCCTGACCTCTTGATCCTTTTGCTTTTGTGCTCAAGAAATTATTAATATTTCTCTTAACTCCAGGTGTAACCTTCGACTGCTTCTCTCCTTTTTTTCCGGGTGAAGTGGCATCCTTGGGGATGACTAGCTCTGCTCCCACTCCTGAATGCTCTCTGTCTGGGCAGAGCTCTGCATGTAGGATAGAGACAGATCCCTACGACAAACATCCAAGAGGTCCTGGCATTGGGGAACGCTAACGTCAGACATAATAACATCTAGCATTTATTGGGAGGCCCAGCTCTGCTCCAAGCACTGTGTGCAGTGACTTAGTCCTCACAACTATTCCCATGTATTATACGGCTGTCGCTCCTTGGGTGGACTTTGGTGAGGGTGGCTGATGGTTTCATGTCACGGTAAGAGTGCATTTGGGGACAAAGGATCACACAGGAAGACAAAGAGAGCTGGGTAAGGTCAGTCTTGCTCCTTTTGTAACAAACCTCTGATAAGAACCAAGGGGAAAAGCGAGGTGCTGGTGGCTCGTGCTTGTAATCCTAGCTACTCAGGAAGCTGAGATTTGGAGATCACAATTTGAAGCCAGCAGGAAGTCCAAGAAACTCTCCCATCTTCAATTAACCACCAAAAAAGCCAGAAGTGGAGGTGTGACTCAAGTGGGTGGTGGTAGAGTGCCAGCCTTGAGTAAAAAAGATAAGGGTCAATGCCTAGGCCTTGAGTTCAAGCCCTAGTATTGGCAAACACACACACAGACACAGACAGACAGACAGACAGACACACACACACACACACAGACACACACACACACATAGAATCAAGGGAGCCTAGTGTTGGTGGCTCATATCTATAATCTTAGCTACTCAAGAGGCTGAGATCTAAGGATCATGGTTTGAAGCCAGCCCGGGCAGCAAAGGTTGTCAGACTCTTATCTATACTAAACTACAAAAAAAGCCAGAAGTGGAGCTGTGGCTCAAGTGGTAGAGTACTGGCCTTGAGCTCTGAAGGCCCTGATTTCAAGCCCCAGGGCCAGTGTGTACACACACACACACACACACACACACACACACACACACACACACACACACACACACACACACACACACACACACACACACACACACACACACACACACACACACACGGGGATTCAAGAGCCTTAAGCATGGCCTCACAAGGTCTAAATGCCTCCCACTAGGGTCTACCTTTTAAAGATCCCAGACACTGTCATCCAGGGAACCAAGCCTCTATCTCACCTGCCCTAGGCAGGGCATGCAAGCCATAGCTACCCACAAAGTTAGTACAGGTGACATCTCTGTTTTCAGATGAAGAAACCATGGATCAGAGAACTTAAATATATCAATTGCCCAAGGTGACACAGCAAGCACGGAGCAGAAGGATTTATATCCCCACTATCCGGTTTCAGGCTCCATGTTTCTCTCTGTCTGTCTGTCTTTCTGTCTCTCTTTCTCTCTCTCTCTCTCTGTCTTTCTCTCTCTGTCTTTTCTTTTTGCCAGTCCTGGGGCTTGAACTCAGGGCCTGAGCACTGTCTCCAAGCTGCTTTTGCTCAAGGCTAGCACTCTACCACTTGAGCCACAGCACCACTTTTGGCTTTTTCTGTTTATATGGTACTGAGGAATGGAATCCAGGGCTTCATGCATGCTAGGCAAGCACTCTACCGCTAAGCCACATTCCCAGCCCAGACTCCATGTTTCTTACTTTCAACTACCCTGCTATCTTGCTGATAAGGAAAGGGTGACCCACCTTCTTCTGTACCCTCAGGGAGCTCTATACTAAGAGAACATGAAGAGTTCTGACTTTGAAGGAACCCCAAGTTTAAGCGGGGGGTGTCCTAGGGAGGTATGTCTGGTCTGATGGCAAAAACCGTGGCTTTGTCTTCAGCAACACTGTCTGATACCAGGGCCTCCGAGTCCAGGACTCCAGGAGACCCCAGCTAGTCAACTGACACAAATTTTTTTGGGGTGAACATTAGTGCAGAAGAGATGAGAGTGGAGAGACGTTGGCTGAGCTTCACTGAGGTTGTTTCAGTTATAGGGAAGTGACATAGGATTAGTCATTGACAGAAGATGAGTGAAGATATGTGGGTGAGCACCCTGGTGGTGGGCACTGCAGACAACACCTAGACAGCAGTTTACTCCCCCACCCTCGCTACTCGCTGGAACTCCCTGCGGCATGTTTATAACTACTCCAGAACAGTTCATCTTTTCAGGATAAGTCCTATTTTTTTTTAAGCCTGTCTGAGGTCTCTAATGCATCGCTGGTGTTGAGTACCTCTTGGTCGGGTGGGGGATGGAGGGGCTCTAGAATCTGGGAGAAGGTGAGTTTGCTATGTACTGAGTTGGTGGGGGATTTGGGATTAAAAGAAGAAGGAGAACAAGAGGGTTTTTTTTTCTTTGTTGTTGTTTTTGTTTTCTTTTTGTCTTCTTTATCTTTTAGGGAGGGTGGGGCGCTGGTGGCTCACGCCTGTAATCCTAGCTATTCAAGAGGCTGAGATCTGAGGATAGTGGTTCAAAGCCAGCCTAGGTAGGAAATTCTGTGAGATTCTTATCTCCAATTAGCCACCAGAAAACTGGAAGTGGTGCTGTAGCTAAAGTGGTAGAGTACTAGCTAGCCTTGAGTTGAAATGCTGAGGGACAGTGCCCAGGCCCAGAGTTCAAGCCCCACAACCAACAAAAAAAAAAAAAAGGAGGGACAAAGTGTGAACAAAGTGGTACTCACTAGACACTATGCTGAAAATGAACAATACAACTTGTAGATGAGTATAGTAGGAGAAAAATGGGGAGTGAGGGAAGGGTAACATTATCCAAAAAGAAATATACTCTTTACCTGACTTATGTAACTGTAACCCCTTTGTATGCCACCTTTATAATAACAATTAAAAATATTTTTTAAAAAAAGAAGGAGGAGGAGGAAAGGTAAGGTACCAGAGGAAAGACAGAAGATTGCTGCTGCCTTGGCTGTTAAGGAAATAGAAATATTTGGTTCCTCTGTTGCAAAGGTGTGTTGATATGAGACAGAAGCCAAGGAATGCCAAAAGTGTTTGGTGTGTATATGTGTGTGTGTGAGAGAGAGAGGGGCAAGGGAGAGAGGGAGAGAGAGAGAGAGAGGGAGAGAGAGAGAGGGAGAGAGAGAGAGAGGGAGAGAGAGAGACAGAGAGACAGAGAGAGAGAGAGACAGAATCAGTACTAGAGCTTGAACTCAGGGGTTGGGATCTGTCCTTTAGCTTTTGAAGTCATGGCTGGAACCCTACCATTTGAACCACATCTCCACTTCTGTTTTTTTTTTTTTTTTTTTTTTTTTTTTTTTTTTTTTTGCGGTTGTGGGGCTTGAATTCTGGGCCTGGGTGCTGTCCCTGAGCTCTTCAGCTCAAGGCTAGCACTCTACCACTTGAGCTACAGTGCCACTTCCGGTTTTCTGGTGGTTAATTGGAGATAAGAGTCTCACAATCTTTCCTGACTGGGCTGGCTTTGAATCAGGATCCTCAGATCTCAGCCTCCTGAGTAGCTAGGATTACAGGTGTGAGCCACAGGCGCCTTGCCACTTCTGGCTTTTTACTGGTTAATTAGAGACTTTCCTGCCTAGGCTGGCTTTGAACCATGATCTTTAGATCTCAGCCCTTTCAGGAGCTGGGATTATTTACATGAGCCACCAGTGCCCAGCCTAAACCAAAAAGCCCAGCCCTTCACACTGAGAAATAGGTGTTAAGCCTAAATACCAGAGCCTGGAAGATAGGCAAGAATCACTAAGCTAAGAATGTGCTCTTTTCCTCAGTAACTGCATCACTGTCATTCTGTCTTTCCACTGCATGTACCTTCTTTCGGAATGACAAGGGAAGAAAGCTCATCTTACTGATACTTCCAGAACACTCAGGATTCTTTTTTTTTTTTTTTGGTCTGGTTGGTTGTGGGCTTGAACTCTGGGCCTGGGCACTGTCCCTGAGCTCTTCAGCTCAAGGAGAGTGCTCCACTTGAGCTACAGCACTACTTCCGGTTTTCTTTTTTTGTCGGTCATGGGGCTTGAACTCTGGGCCTGAGCGCTGTCCCTCAGCTCTTCAGCTCAAGGCGAGCTCTCTACCACTTGAGCTACAGCGCCACTTCCGGTTTTCTGGTGGTTTATTGGAGATAGGAGTCTCACGGTCTCTCCTGCCCGGGCTGGCTTTGAACCGCGATCCTCAGATCTCAGCCTCCTGACTAGCTAGGATTACAGGCGTGAGCCACCAGCGCCCGGCTTACTTCCGGTTTTCTGAGATAAGAGTCTCATGGACTTTCCTACCCAGGCTGACTCTGAACTATGATCCTCAGATCTCAGCCTCCTGAGTTGCTAGAATTATAGGAATGAGCCACTGGTGCCCGGCTACCTCAGGACTTTTACATTGGCTGCTACCACTGAACTGACACAAACTCTTAAAATGGATGAGAAGCTGAACATTTTCTTTCTTTTAGGTTTGTGGTAAAATATTACTTGAGTAGAGCAGCTTTCCTTGGCTATAAGAAAAGCAATTCTTATACGATTTGTGGGTGAGGGAAGGGATGACATTACTCAAAAAGAAATATAGACTTTACCTGACTTATATAACTGTAACCCCTCTATACATCACCTTTTTTTTTTTTTGGTTGGTTGTGGGGTTTGAACTCAGGGCCTGATTGCTGTTCCTAAGTTCCTTTGTCCAAGGCTGGTGCTCTATCACTTTAGAGCCACTTCCGGTTTTTTGGTGGCTAACTGGAGGTGAGTCTTTACGGACTTTCCTGCCTGGGCTGACTTCCAACTGTGATCCTTAGATCTCAGCCTTCTGAGTAGCTAGTACAGGTGTGAGCCACCAGCGCTATACATTGCCTTTATAATAACAATAAACATTTTTAAGGCAATTCCTCTCTCCTTTTCCATTTATTGTTTCATTTGTCTCCCGCAGCATTTTACATAACCTTGTGTATTTTGTACTTTTGTATGGCCACTCTCTCTTTCTCTCCAGAACGGAGCACTGTTTATTGTTTTACCCCAGTGCCTTGGATTGCGGCTGGAATTCAGCAGGCACTGAAGAAGGATCTGGGAGTGCATGATTAATGAATGAACACATGAGAAGCCCTCGAGTCTGTGTGTTGGTGTATCCGAGAGGGTTGCGTTCTATTATCTCTGGGCTCTATGTTAAAGTCGCGTGTTTGTTATGTGTGTTTTTGAGGACCTGGAGGATTCTCCGTGTCCATGCACACTGTGCTTCTGGCGACGAGTCTGTGTATTTTCCTGCCCGTGTTTCTGTGTCCTAGGGCTGTGTACAGCATGTGTCTTGGCCCATCTCTCCTGGTGTCCAAATACTTGGAGGAAAGAAATGATGGGTCCGCTGCGCATCAGCAGAGGGCACCAGAGAGCCACCGCGCTTCAGCTCTGGGACGGAAATGGGGGGGCGGGGGGGAATCTTGGCGGGGAGTGTGAAGGACCCGGGAGACGAAGGGTCTGGGAGAAAAAGAGGTGGAGCTCTCTCTAGGCCTGTATTACTGTAAAGTTGTGCAATTCCTGTGACTCCTCTGTTACTTCTCCCAGATTCATTCCCAGGGCCTAGACCCCCCGGGCGCCCGCAGCAGCCCAGTTAACAGGAGGACTTGGTGAGGAGCGGGGAGAGGAGCTGGTGACCACACTGGGCACTTTAAGAGAGAGCGGAGCCCTTCCACAACGCCCTCACTACTCTCCAGGAATCCCTTCCCTCCCAGTCCCTCCATCTTTCAAACCCCAAAGATCTCAAACTCCTGCGGTGCTTAGAGATCCTAAGGAGAGGAATCCCCCTTCCCGCCCCCCCCAGCCGTCGAGTTGGCTGGCTCTCCCTCTGGATGGCTAGACTCCGACAGGAACAAAGGAAGCGTCCATTGCGCCTCTCACTTAGCCCAGGACTTAGCCTGGCCCCACCGTGGCTGGTCCCGGGGGCTCCCTGGAGGCCCAAGAAGATCCTGTCTGGGATCTGCAGGGGAGGGGGGGGTGTTTACTCTTCCCTGTACCCCTTCCAGCATCCACTCAGCAGCTGAGAATTCTTAACCGGGGGGGGGGCGATCCAGGGTTAGATTCTGGGGTGATTTTTTAAAAGAGGCTCGAGGGTCGTCCTCCACCCTCCTCCCCAACCCCGTGCACGTCTCAGTTGCGCGGCCCGGGGGCCCAGACTGTGTCTCTGAGCGGGAGGGGCGCGCGGGTGGGCCGGGGCCCGGCCGTCGGTGCCCCGGAGCCCGCGAGCGCCGCGTTCTTCGCCCTCAATTCCTTTCTCTCCGCTCTCTCCCTCCCAGCATCTCCGTTCTGGCGAGGGGAGGGCGCGCGCGCGCTGGGGCCAGGGGGAGGGGAGGGAGGGCTGGTGGAGGGAGGCGCCGTCGGAGGGAGAGTAGACGTCAGGAGGGAGGGAGGGAAAAAGAGAGCGAGCGAGGGAGGGAACCGGGGAAGGAAGAGAAGGGGAGAGAAAGGGAGAGCGGCCCCGCGCTCGGGAGCGAGCGGGCGGAGGGCGCTGGGGTCGGAGGGGGCGCGCAGGGCGGCCGGGCGGCCGGGAAGTGAGTTTGCGGGGCGCGCGCGCGCGTGTGCGGGGCGGCGCGGCGGGGGGCGGCGCGGCTCCCTCCTCCCGGCCCGCGCGCGGCTCGCGCCTCCACGCCAACTCTGGGCCCCGGCCGCGGCACGGCGGGCGGACAGCATGCTGAGCCTCCTCGTCTGGATCCTCACTCTCTCCGACACTTTCTCCCAAGGTAGGGGGGCCGGGGTGCGCGCCTCCGCCGCGGGGCGCGGGCGGAGGTGGCGGGGAGGGCGGGGAGCGGGCAGGCGGCCGGCCGGATGGCCCCCCGCAGCCGAGCCGGGCGCGCCGGGCTGCGCTCGCCTCCAGGCGTGGGGCTCAGTCCGGGAGCGGAGTCACCCAGCTGGCGACCAGGAGTTTTCCGTTGATTTGCCCAAGTTGTTTCCTCTGGCTGCGCGGGAGAGCACAGAATTGGGGCCGCGAAGGCGGGGGTTCGAGTGAGATGCGGTCCCGAACGCTCCAAGTCTTTTACCGGAGACCTTGGGGAGTCCCCGCCCGCCCCACTCTCTGAGGCCCGGGCGGGGGGGTGGTGCGGGCGACGCCTGAGTCCTGGCTAAAGGGAAAGCTGGGATTTCAAATTTGGGGGGTGGGAGTGCGCGGAAAGCCGGGGACCTAGGCTCTAGAAGATGCCCTTAAGGGATTCTCAACTCAGTTCCTGGGAGCCCCCCCCCTTTAGTTCCCAGCTTGGCTCCAAACTGCCTGGGCCTGCCCCCTCCAGAGGAAGCTGGGGTGCGCCCAGTACCCCTGCCCGGGAGCCTTTGGGTGAAGGAGATGGCGTTCTAAACACTGTTTCTGGTTAGGTTGATATGGGAGGGGGCAGTTGGGGAGGGCGCACCCCACTTGGGAACAGGGAAGTGTTGAATCTGAGACTCGTTTGGATCTGGCCAGGGAAATGCCGCGAAGTGAGGGAGGCAGTGGGGAGAGATGAGGATTGCCGGTGGAGCCCGGGGAGGGGGGGGGTGCTGGGGGGTAGTGGCGAGGGGAGGGGGGAGGCTGAGGCAACCCAGGGGCCAGACTCCAGTCATAGCTGGGGTGTGGGAATGGATTCTTGCCTGCGGGTTCTGACTCCCAAGGAAGATTTAATCCTGTTGAGCCTTCTCCCCACACACAAACACAAAAAAAATGGAGCTGACACACGTAATAGACACACAAACACCATAAAACAGTCACAGACACCGAGACAGCCTACTCACCCACTGAGACATAGACACAGCCACAAACATCCCCCACAAGAGACAGACAGCCACGGAGACGCTGACACCTCTCAGGAAGACAGATTTCTCACTGCATCCACACCCCCTGCACCAACTCTCCCTCTCCCCCTCTCTCTCCCTCTCTCTCCCTCTCCCTCTCTCTCTCTCTCTCACACACACACAGAGGACATGCGTGCAGGCAAGCATCCACAAGGACACGACAACCCACTTACACAGAAAAGCTTTCACAGACACGACCCTCGAGCAAACAAAGAAACTTGAACAGACATTCACATAGGCAGACACCCTAGGAGATATGTACAAAATGGAGGAGGTGGTCTTCTTTTTTATGGGGGGGGGGAAGATGGGGAAGAGGGGAGATAGAGGAAGAGGATCAGTCAGCTTGATTAGAAGAGCCTCGCGTTTTACCTGGGTCTCAAATCCCTTCCTTGGATTGTGGATGGGTGTTTGGAGGTGGGGTGTTTCACTGGACTGCCACCTCTCCTGGTCAGGCCCCTCCCCAGCTCTGAAGGCAAAAACCCTGCTGAGTTGGTGGGGGCGGGTCTTGATTCATCTTTCCTCTTGGGGGCCCCATGCCAGCCCAGCACACCCTTAAGGGCTTCCACCCCTGGTGTGATGTGAGAAAGGGAGGGAGTATTTGGGGGGGGGGATAAGGAGGGGGTAAGGCCTGGCCCTGGCCAGCCAGGCCAGGCACTTGGCAGAAAGTTGGGAAGATGACTTAAGTTCTGACTTAGTTCAGCTAGGCTCTGGAAAGGCGGAGGGGGAGGGCCTGGGTGGGGAAGGGCAGCTGGGTCAGGGTTAGTATGGTGGGGGGGCAGCTTATGTCTGCCCTCTCTCCTGCAGTCCTCACATGTCAGCAATATGGACACCAGCGAGCTTTAAGGAACAAAAGCTTCAGTTAGCAAACAGGAGAGAGACAGACATGTGGATTGAATCGGGGACAGGAACAGCCAGGGCGAAGTGTGTGCCGGGTGCCTTTCTGCCCCTGGAAAGGGGGAAGGGGAAAGGGCTCCGGGAGTATCAAGCTCCCCCTTCGCCTGTTTCTGTCATAGGCGAAGGCAGGCCCTCATGAAAGTGTGCAAAAGTATTTTGGGATGGAAGGAGAAGATACCAAAGAAAGGAAAGGGGGAGAAGGAGTTAGGAAGGAGGGAAGTCTCTCAAGAGGCCTGGGGTGCCTATGGAGAGGCCGGGAAGAAGGCTGGAGGGAAGGAGTGAGGCTTTGGGGAGACTTTGATAGTGCAGAGAGTTGGGGGCTTGGCAGGCCTTCAGCCCTAGCCTTCCTCAGCCTGCACCCCAGGCAGGAGGTGTAGGCCAGGACTAGGGCTGGGAGAGGGCATGCCAGAGGTTGGCAGGAGGTTGGGAGGGGGGGGAACCGGGTAGGGGAAGGCGGTCAGATGAGAATTTGAGGGACGCAGAGAAGAGCTGGGAAGAGGAGATTCAGCCTAGGCTGAGAAATAAAAATCGTGTTTTAAAGAATTTCAATGGGCTTCATCAATCTTCATTTTTCACTAAATAATTTTCTGTATCTTATCTAAATGAAAACCATTATCCTTCCCCCCGTTTCCATCATGCGCCGGCTCCTCAGACTGATTGCGCCGAAAATTGAAATATTTATTCATTTTCTGGGAGATTTTCTCGCTCCCTAGTCTCGGGGAGGAGAAATTGAAAAAGAAAGATTATAGCTAATCAGAGCAATGTGGGATGACAGGCGGGCTGGGGTGGGAGCTGCCTCTTAGAAGGGGGTAGCTGTGGGGGTAGGAGAAAAATCTGTCCCTCTGCCTTCCCCCCCTGCTCCCCTTGGCACTCCAACAACTGCTTTTAAGGGAGTAAGGGGTACAAGGAAGAGACCCAAGGGCCTCCTAAATTCCTAGCATTTAGCTCTCCAAGCACAGTTACATCCTGGCAGAGAACAGAGGATCTGGATGAGGAGTTGGGAAAGACTCCCCTCCCCATTTGCACACTCACACAAGAACACAGGCTCCAGATGTCCCACTTCTGCCCAGAGCAGGGCACCAAGTTAGGGGGCAAGGCAGGGGGGAAGCTGGCAGAAATACTGGGTTCCCCTTTCCTCCCCCCACACCTTGGTTGGACTTTATCTACCTTCTGCTTTCTACTCAGACCCATAGGGAGAGGCCAAAGGAGTGAATTCAGAGCACCTAGGTAGTAATGGCAGAAGCAGCTAGGCCCCTTCCCACCTACCTGGTTCCTTACCATAGTTGGGTCCTTAGCTGACCTGGCTTTATGTCTAGTGGGGCAGAGGAGAAATACTTACTGTCCCCCCTCCCCCTTGCAAGCTCTGAGGAAGATCCTTTAGGAACTCTTCCTGCCCTTGGGGCCCCAAGTCTTCATTTTTCTCTTTATAGTTCTGGCGCAGTGCTGTGCCATATGGTAAGTGGCCCTTACATATCTAATCAATCGATTGTTTTGATGGGAGAGAGGCAAGCAGTAAATGCTGACCAAATCACAGGCACACAGCCAGTAGCTCTCCCCTCAGTCGTCAGGCCAGCTGGAACAGGTTATGTGCTCTCTGTATGCCTCAGTTTACTCTTCTGTAAAGTAAGGCTAGTGACAATACCACATAGGGGTGTGATGGCCACACTCTACACCCATGCTAGGGAGTGCATGGCTTGGCAAAATGATCAGTAAGTGCTGAGGGATTTTCTGTCTAGATTTTGAGTGGACAGGCAGCTGAATTTCTGTGCTGTGTCCTCTCCTTATGATGATTCTGTGTTTGAGCCCCAGCTCTTCAGCTTCTTTTTTTTTTTTTGTCGGTCGTGGAGCCTGAACTCTGGGTCTGGGCGCTGTCCCTGAGCTCTTCAGCTCAAGGCTAGCACTCTATCACATGAGCCACAGCGCCACTTCTAGCTTTTTCTTCTTATGTGGTGCTGAGGACTCGAACCCAGGGCCTCATGCATGCAAGGCAAGCACTCCACCACTGTGCCATCTTCCCAGCCCTCTTCAGCTTCTTGATCATGGGCTTCAACCTATCTGTGTATTGAAGAGTAACCAGAAGGAGTAGACTCCAAAGAGAAAACCCTTTCTCCCCTGGTTGGTGACCTTTCAGGAAAGATCTGAGGAAGGGATTTGAGGGTAGGGTGAGGCAGAAGAGGTTGGGGTCGAGTGAGAAGGAGACGAGGGTGTCTGTGAAATGAGGAAAGATGCTAGAGCCTGAGGTGGCAATATTTTAGAGTCTGGAAATAATACGGATCATTTATTGAGCCTTTGTGCTAATTGCTTTCTATGAACTAGCTAATGTAATCTGTGTAACCACCCCCTGAGGTAAGCTCTGTAATTACCCCCATTTCATGGATGAGAAACTGAGGTTTAGACATAAGTATCTTGTCTGTGGTTTTAAGAACCAGTGATCGCAAAGCCTGCACCCTTCTCCTTGTCCAGAGACCCCCACAGGCCAGAGGGCACCGCTGATGCAAAGTGGGGTGTTCCTGGGGGTGGAATGAGAACTAGGGAGAAAAGGATTCTTTCATAGATGGAAATTCATTCAGTTTTAAAACAATCCTTTTTTATTTTTTTCCACCTTGAAATTCTGCTCTACATTTTTGGGGTGTTAAATTGTTTTCCTTTGATGATATGACAGTGCTACTAAGTGATTTTTTTTTTTTAAAGGTTTACTTGTGTTTGTTTCTATATTAAACACAGCCTTACAGGTCTAATTGGAAACTTTCCCTCCCCTGTATCCTGTCCTCCAAGGCTCAATCAGAGAGGCTGAGCACTGAGCATGAGTCCAGGAAGAATCTTAGGACAAGACAGTCTCACATGTCACTTTCTAAATTAGCCCAGTCCCTGGCACACATAGAGGCTTAGAGGCTGAGGTGTGTGTGTGTGTGAGGGGAGGGGGGAATATGTGTGAGTTTCTGGTACTGGGGCTTAAACAGGGCCTCCTGCTCTGGCTTGGCTTTTCTCCAAGTCTGGCTTGGCTCCTACTTGAGTCATACCTCCACTTTCAGCTTTTTGCTAGGTAATTGGAGATAAGAATCTCAGACTTCTGTGCCTGGGCTGGCTTCAACCCTTGATCCTCAGACCGCAGCCTCCTGAGTTCCTGGGATTATAGATAGGAGCTGCCCTTGAGGCTGAAATCTTGGATGCCTTTGTTCCAGCCTGACTAGGCTGACCCTCAACCACAGTTCTGAGCCTGTGTCCTGTGACCTGCCTGGCCTAGGACAGTGCAGTGGATTTATAGGCAGATCTATGTCAAAGCGTCAACATTACCTTTCATGGAATTCTTAGTGGGTGCTTCAAAGCCTACACAAGTCTGCCGCCCCCTGTAGGACAGGAAGGGAGTACAGGTGTCTTCCTTTCTTCCTCCCCTACAGTCTTGCTCAGTCTTCTTCCTACTTTTTTTTTTTTGCGGGGGGGGGGGGGGTCCAGTTGTGGGGCCTGAACTCTGGGCCTGGGCGCTGTCCCTCAGCTCTTCAGCTCAAGGCTAGCGCTCTACCACTTGAGCCACAGTGCCACTTCCGGCTTTTTTCTTTTTGCTTATGTGGTGCTGAGGAATTGAACCCAGGGCCCCATGCATGCAAGACAAGCGCTCTACCACTGAGCCACCTTCCCAGCCCCTTCTTCCTACTTTTTAGTACAGGAATGTCCCATACACCTCCATCTCCCTCTTGCTTCAATGATCGTCTATGAGGCAAGATGTTCTAGTCAGTGGGGCTGGAAATATAAACACTGCCCCTTGTCAGAAAGGAATTTGTAAGTGTCTCTTTCTTCCTATCTTCCAGGGATTTTTACCTTCTTTTATTTATTTTAGGTCCTGGGGATAGAGCCCAGGGGCTCAGGCATGCTTGACAAAAGCTCCACTCCTAGCTGGACCCACAGTTTGTGTCCTTTAGCTTTATTGTGTGTGTAGTGTTTTCCAATATTAGCAACCTTGTCACATTGCACCATTTCATTTAGTAGATCTTCCTATGTTGTAGGCAGGGTACTTATTCTCCATTTGCTGGATAAGAACATAATATTCTAGACAAGTGGAGTGGCTGGCGAAGGGGTAGAATTTGGGCCTTAGGAAGGGGCCAGGAGATAAATTCTTAAACTACGTATGTCTCCCCAATTTCTGGAGCTGTTTCCATTCTGAGGGCAGGGAAGTTCCTCTCCATGCCCCCCTTCCTGACCTACCAGTTCCTATCTGGTTTCTTCCCAGGGCTCTGGGCCAGTGGACTTGGCAGTCTCTTGGAGGGGACTCTGACCTGGAAAAGGCTGGGGTGTGGTTGTAGGTCTTTAAGTGGAGGAGAAAAAGGCGGCTGTATCTTTGATCCTCCTGCAATGGGAGGCAAAGGAGAGACAGTATATAGAAGTTAGGACAGAAAAGGATCTCTCCAAGTAAAGAAGGTCTGTCTCAGTTGTGGAAGGCCTATTTTGTGTTTGGCATAGATTGTCACCAATATGCTGACAATTATCTGTTAATGGTAGGTGTCGTTATTCTCACGTTACTGATGGGCAAACAGGAGCCCAAGTAAGTTAAACAGATTGCCTAAGTGGATATAACTAGTAACTTCACAGCAACTTACAATTAACTAGCCTGATAGAACCAGATATAGGCTTGATATCTAAGCCTGTTTGTGGGGTGGTGGGTAGAGATAAAACCTAAAGATTCTATCTCTACATCTCCAAAGGCTGCAAATGTACTTCTTTGGCATTACTGCTGCATACAAGCTTGGAGATACAGACTCTGTGTGTGTGTGTGTGTGTGTGTGTGTGTGTGTGTGTGTGTGTGTGTGTGTGCGTGTGCACATGCGTGCGTGTGTGCACACATGTGTGCATGTCCATGCCTGGCTATGCTTGCACACAACTCTTTTTCAACCCCAAGCACATCTGTACAGAAGGCCTATCTATCTCTACCCTAGCCTTTGCATTCAGCATTGCTGTACAGCAGCATTCCATTCCTCTGTATCCGTTTTCCTCCTGGCTGTGTCAGCCTCATGTCCTCCTGGAAGGCACTACTTTTTGCCTTGTATACTCTGCATCTTTGATTGATGTTCATGCTGCCAAGATGAGAAAGTCCTGCCCTCTGACTCTGCTCCTTTTGCGACTTGCAGTCTCAGCTTTTAATCCATCCCAGCCCTGAGTCTCAGGCAAGGTAAGCCCCATTGGGTTCTTGGGGTACTCAGGGTGAAAGCTCTAACTCCTAGGCATACTGAAGAAGATTCGTTGTTTTCTTCTCTCCACCCTACTTTCTCTCCCTCCATCCATCAACCTTCTCCAACATGGAAGGAGCTCCCAATGTTCCAATTTCTCCTCCCCCCATGTTTAATTTCTTCAGCCACTTTTATTAACCTTTGTTGTCTCCAAGGGCTGCAGTCCTCATCCCTCTCTGCCCTTCTTGAGCCCATTTAACAAAATTGGGATTGTATTGAAATAAATGGGCCATGGGCCTTGCAGCCAGCCAGCCTCAGTATGGAGGATCTTAAATCCAGGGATGGAAATCTCTAGCACTCGCTAACAAATACCGTTAGGAGATAATGCTTCTTCTTTCCTCCCAGGGCCAAACCCTGGGAAGGTGATGGGAGACCTCCCAGAAGGCTGTGGGTCCTGATTTAGAGGCACAGAAGGGACAGCAGGGGTTTCTGAGTCTCTGAAGTGGCCATCTGGGCCCAGCAGGACTGTCTTGGGAGGATGTCCCATCCCAGGCTGGCCTAGAAATCAGATTCTTCTTCAGGACAGGATCATTGCTTTTTCTGTCTTCCCTGCATTCTTCTTCTCCTTCTCCTTCTCCTTCTTCTTCTTCTTCTTTTTTTTTTGGGGGGGGGGGTCTAGTCGTGGGTCCTGAACTCTGGGCCTGGGCGCTGTCCCTCAGCTCTTCAGCTCAAGGCTAGCGCTCTACCACTTGAGCCACAGTGCCACTTCCAGCTTTTTTCTTTTTTGCTTATGTGGTGCTGAGGAATGGAACCAGGGCCTCAGGCATGCAAGGCAAGCGCTCTACCACTGAGCCACCTTCCCAGCCCCTGCATTTTCTTCTTAGGCAATGGGAGAAATATCCAGACTGGAAGATGGTGTGGGAAAAGTACAGGATCTATTCCCTCCCATAGCTGAAATGTACCTCTTAACCATTCTGAGAAATGTTACATTACTAAATACTTTCCTTGGTTGTATGACCATCATACTTGGTACTTGTACCAACCAAGTTTACATCGCTAGGTGACATACACAGGTGTCCATCATTGACCAAAATGTCCTGGGAATGTAACTCAGGGGCAGAACACTTGTCTAAAGTGCATGAAGCCCTGGGTTCAATGGCCAGCACCACAAAAGAAACAAACAAACAGAAACAAAGTAACAAAGGAAAACATTGCTACATGGCAAATGACTATAATTGTATGTTACTAAGTGCCAGGCAGTGTGCCAGTGTTGCAAGATGAGTGAAACACTATCCTTGCTCTTAGAGACTTTTACTTTCTAGTGCAAATGGCTCCACTTTGGCAGGCCAGTTTCCTCTTCTACAAAATGGGAACAACTTAAAAAAAAATCAACAAACACAACATTGCTATATACAAAACATATTGGTAAGAATTATGTGGGACAAAAATCCTGTCATGTGTGGTGCCTCCCCTCTAAGAAGCTAACACATATGCACACACACACACACACACACACACACACACACACACACAATTTCTGGTAATTCAGGGCAGGTGCCAGTTGGTACTGTCATAGCATATCAGAGCTACATGGGCCAGTGTTTGCTATGGGCTGAAGTGATAAGAGATTCCTTATGGAGGAGGTGGGAGTAAGAGGGAGAGGAGCATCAGGTGGACCAAACTACTAGCATCAAGGTATGGCTGCCAGCTGGACAGCTGATCAGAAGTAAGGATGTAGACTGGGGAGAAACAGGTGAGGTGATAGAGAGCAGGGGATGGAGCCAGAGCCTGGAGGGCATGATAGGCCAAACTAAAGACTGTCCTGTAAGAAGTAGGGGGCCATGGAGCCATGGATTAAGTCTCCTTCTTTCTTCTTCTTGTGCCAGTCCTGACACTTGAACTCAAGGCCTGGGCACTCTTCCTAGTTTTTGTGCTCAAGGCTAGCACTCTACCACAGCTCTACTTCTGACCTTTTGGTGGTTAATTGGAGGTAAGAGTCTCATCGAATTTCCTACCTGGGCTGGCTTTGAACCATGATCCTCAGATCTCAGCCACCTGAGTACTAGGATTACAGGTGCAAGCCACTGGCACACGGCTGGACTAATTTTTTTAAGCAAAGTGCATATTAAAAACTGATATGGATGGGTTCTGGTGACTCACATCTGTAATACCAGCTACTCAGTCTGAGGTCTGAGGGTCACAGTTTGAAGCCAGCCTGGCCAGAAAAAGTCTGTGAAACTCTTCTCTCCAATTCACTAGTTGTATGGAAGTGGAGGTGTGGCTCAAGTGGTAAAGTGCCAGCCTTGAGCAGAAAAAGCCAAGCACGAGTGCAAGGCCCTGAGTTCAAATTCCACACGTGTGCACACACAAAACAAAACAGATTGTAGGCTTCTCATTTCATTCTTCACCCAGCCCTTCTCTCCCCTCAAACTGCCTGAGCTGCTGTAGAAATTTGCACTCCCTTCAGTTTGAACAACAACAACAACAACAACAAAAAGATGAAATGGACAGATAATCAGGGTTTGGCCAGGCAGCGGTGAGCAGAAACTTTAAAGAAAGGTCAGTTCTACTGTGGGAATGGGAAGGCTGCCTGGGATCTGTGACCTGAGCTGAGCTGGGGAGTCTTTCTGAGAATTCTTGGGTGTAAGATTAAGATGCCTGGAGGAAGAGTTCAAGAGAGTTAGTGGAAAGCTGAGTTTGAGTCTAGGCCCTTTGTCATCTGTCCCCTCTAATCTCAGGCCAGGTCTATACTACACAGAATCAGAAGAAGCATCCGTTAGAGGGAAGGAAAATAGAGTGGGGTTCCCTGGGGGAGAGGGGAAAGGAGAGGAAGAGGTCAGTCCTGGTAAATATTTCCTCTGGTCAGTGTTAGCTATATATGTGCATGTAGGGGCTGAGCCTAGAGATTCTTAGACCTTCTGTAAGGAAGTGAGTTCCTACTTTTCCTAATGGAAACCTTTGAAGAGGGAGCCCATTAGGGAAGCCAGGGCCTGTAGTCAGTAAACAAGCTTTCTATTTTTTGTTGTTGTTGTTTTTTTTTATCTTATGCTGGTCCTAGCCCTGGGGATAAAAAGGTAAGTGAGAGTTAGTCCTGTCCTTGAGGCACTCAGCCTAGTGTGGGAGATGGATATATAAACACATATTGACAATCCTATACGATAAAGATTGTAAGCGAGGTATGTGAAAAATGCTGGGGTCTTAACTGTCCCAGTGAGGGGGACTAGGGGAGAGAGCAGGCCGGTGGGGGAGGTGGGGTGGGGGAGGGCACCCACCAGAGCTGCCTGGCTTCTGGAATGCCGGCCCTTCAAGATAGCCCAGCTCCAGACAATCCCTAATTGTCTCCCCCCCTGCTCCGGATGGAAGGAGCTGAGGAATCTAAAGGAGTGCTAGCTCTGATCTCTCCGGAGGATGAAGATTTCCAGGAACAAAGGCAGTTTATATAAAGCACACTTTCCCTAAATCTAACCTCTTCCCTTCCCCTTAACCCTTCTCCCACCCAAGAGGGCTGATTTCTAAATTAACTTTGTCCTTGTAATCAGCTTAGCACAGGTTTTATTATTATTATTTTTGTTATTATTATTCACAGCCCCCCCTTCCTGAGTTCTCCCCGGAGCAGCCCGGGGGCCCTGCTTGCTCCATTACCCAGCATTGTCAAGCCGGGAGGCACTTTTAACTGCTGCTTCCATTCGATTCGCTTAACTGGGAAGTTATTAAAAGGAAAGAAGAGATGGACTGACCAGGGCAAGAAACAGAAAACAGGAACCAAAAAAGGCATTTTTTTCAAGGAACTCAGGGCTGGGCAGGCTGGCAGGTGAAGCCAACCTGGGAGAGGTTTTTTTTTATCTTGCTTCCGTGCTACAAACCCTGAGCAGCTGATGTGTGCGCCAACCCAAGGGCTTGAACTCAAGGCTTGGGCATGATTCCATAGTTTCATTAGTCAAGGCTGGCACTCTACCACTTGAGACACAGCTCCGCTTCTGTTTGTTTGTTTATTTGTTTTTTCCTGGTTAACTGGAGGTAAGAGTCTCATGGACTTTCATGCCTGGGGTTCGTTTTGAACTGGAACCCTAAGATCTCAGCCTCCTGTGTAGCTAGAAGTACAGGAGTGAGCTGCTGGTGCCTGGCATCAGTTTGGCGTCTTAGTCTCTTGTACCCTCCAGAAACCTGCCAGCTTCAGTGCACTGTGGGCTGAGGTGGGGCATCTCAGAGGCCCACATTGCCTGTTCATCCTCTTGTTTGTTTGTTTGTTTTGGTCCGGTCGTGGGGCCTGAACTCTGGGCCTGGGTGCTGTCCCTCAGCTCTTCAGCGCAAGGCTAGCGCTCTACCACTTGAGCCACAGTGCCACTTCCGGCTTTTTTCTTTTTTGCTTATGTGGTACTGAGGAATCGAACCCAGGGCCTCAAGCATGCAAGGCAAGCACTCTACCACTGAGCCACCTTCCCAGCCCCCTGTTCATCCTCTTTGCCCAACTCTCAACCCACACTCATGGCTGGGTATGATGCCATATGCTGTTATATCCCCAATATGTATCTCACCTTAGCTACTTGTTTGATGATGTGGAAGCCTAGGCTGACATTGACCAGCACACAACTGAGTCCTCTTCCCTCACTAGTCAGTGGATGAGTGAGAATGCAAACTCATTTTAATGTCAGTGCAAGCCAAATATAATTAGAAAGGAAAATCTGACTTTGAAAGAGAGAGAGACAGAGAGAGAGAGAGAGAAAGAGAGAGAGAGAGAGGGAAAATCTAATGCAAAGCCAAGTTAAAATGACTTCTGGATTATCGGTACTACTACTGCTGCTCTCCATTTATGCAGAAAATTGAGGAGAGCCTGTAAAGTCTGATCTAAGGGATTTAGTTTGCACACATTGCCTTTTATACCAGAGTCATGACGTAAGATATAACCTAGAAATGAGCAACTCCTAGAGTGACCTGGGACCCCCCTAGCCAGGGGTCTACAGGAGGCTCAGCCTCTTGGAGGCCAAGATTTGAGGATCCTGGTTCAAATCCAGCCTAGGCAGACAAGATCAAGAGACTCTTATCTCCAGTAAACCACCACAAAGCTGGAAATGGAGGTGTGGCTGAAGTGGTTAAGTACCAGCCTTGAGTGAAAAAGCTAAGTGACAATGTGAGGCCCTGAGTTCAAATCCCAGTACCAGCACAAGAAAAAAAATGCAGACCAGTCTCATAGGGTTTAAACCATTGTGGGGACTGAATGAAAGACTATATTAAGAAGCAGTATCTGGTACTCAACATAGTGGTTCTTAATAGTGCACAGCGCTTGCTTTTCACAGTTCACCTGCAAGGCCAATCTGAGGAGGGAAACAAAAGCATGAGAGATGAGGAAATAATAGGCCAAATGTATATACATCTGTGTTAATGGTGCCAAGGGAGGTGAACAGCCATGTGGGTAATCCTTATATTGGGTTGTCTAGGGTTCCATGCCAGGAAGCTGTGGTAGACAGCAAGACAGCAGGGTGTAATGCAAAACTACCCTGTGATAGAATTAGGTCTGTGTCCTTGGTCTGGTCTTTGAGTGGCCTCTGCTCTTTGTGAGCCTCAATATTCTCATCTGAGAAACCAATTCTTAAGTCTTAGAAAGGTACTCTCATACCAGCTCCCAGTAAGCTTGATCATCATTTTAACTCCTGTCTCTCCAGCAGGCCTGGACTCCTTTGTGTTTAGAATGAAGATTTTATAAACTTTTAAGATGCTTACAAAGTATCTGGTGACTTGGTTAAACCCCAAAGGGCTGGGGTCAGGAGGAGCTGTACTTTCACCCCAGCCTTCCAGGGGATGCTGCAGTGGCTGGTCCTCTGACCACATGCTGAGGGGTGAGAGGAAGCTTTCCTCTGGGGAAACAGATCTTCAGCTTTCTAATGGGAATCAAGAGAGAATAGAATTCATTAACCGAATTCGCTTTTCAGCCAGCTTAGTTGTATAACACAGCCTTGATGCATCATTGATTTGGCAGCATTGATATGTTTGTTTTAGAGAAGCAGGTTGTGGGACCAGAGGGCCAATGGGAGATTGTCAGCGTGCCTGTTTTCAGTCTTGGGACTGACCTATTCAGCCTCCTCCCTGCCACCTCTGAAGCTCCTAAGTGACTCCCCTCCCTGCCCAGACTGCTACAGCCAGCTGCCAGCTGCAGACTTGAAAGGCAACCAGCCAGTGTGTTTGTGGAAACTCTTCCATGCCTGAGCCAGTCATTTCCACTTTTTTTTGTTGTTATTTTTTAATGAAAAGTCTTCATCATTCATCTTGATGAGCGATTTGGGGGGAAAAAAATCACTTTGACAGACCTTCCAGGCATGGCCTTGGCCCTGTTGGTTTTGGTTTGAAAATTGGGTCAAGAGCAAATGGCATGATTTGGGAAGAAATGAGAGAGCACAATTTGCAGAGGGTGCTGAGCAGTAGGGTACTATCTCTGTTCAGGTCAGCTTCTCACTTTTATGTAGACCTAAGAGTTGTTGAGCCAATACAGTGTGCTAATAACTCAGTCTCTCCCAGGAGGCAGAGGAGAGAGACTCCTGCCTTCAGGGGCCTGGTTGTGGCCAGAAGCTAGACCTTCTAGGTAAGAGTCCTGTCTAGGACTGGGAAGGTGGCTCAGTGGTAGAGCGCTTGCCTTGCAATGCATGAGGCCCTGGGTTCGATTCCTCAGCACCACATAAGCAAAAAGAAAAAAGCCGGAAGTGGCGCTGTGGCTCAAGTGGTAGAGTGCTAGCCTTGAGCTGAAGAGCTGAGGGACAGCACCCAGGCCCAGAGTTCAGGCCCCACGAACAGACCCCCTCCCCCCCCAAAAAAAAGAGTCCTGTCTACTGGGGTAACAAGGACCCCTCTCTGGCCTTCTAGAAAAGTGAGGAATATTCATCCATCTGCAAGTGCAAATGAGAACCAGCTTACAGAAGCATCAGTCCCCAGGGGTTTCTGAGTAAATAAGCAAGGGGTGGATCCATCTGATTGGGCTGCCTGGGAGAAAGAACCTAAGGTCAGAAATGAAACTGGAGCCTTAATTCTTGAAGAACCCCAGCAGTTTTAGTCTTCTTCTAGCTGGACTAACGAATCATTTTGGATCTTAGTGTTTGGTTTTTATCTGAAGAGAAAAGAATTTCATTAGCGTTCCCTGCTTACTCACTCTCCAATCTGATACTCCCTGGCACGTAGGAAGTTCTTCTTTGTGTCTAACCTCAACCTTTCCAGCTCAAGCTATCTTAATTAAGGACTGTCATTGAATATGTCTCCAGTATTCTGTATATCTGGATAAATAACATGTTCCCCAATAGTTTGGCTCATTTTCTCACACTATAAGGCAAAAGCTGCTTTTATTAAGAAGCAAGCTGTGAGAGGTCACAGGTGAAGCTGCCTCTCAGGCCCTGCAGGAGCCAAAGAAGGTCTCTGTAAGGGTCAGATATGCTTTCCAGCAAACCACTGAAACTTCCCGCAGTGTCACCTGAAAGTGACCAGAAGGATGGCGTTCAGAGGAACCTGGCTGAGTTTGTCCTTACCTGTCTAGTTTCCCCTACGGTGCCGCTCAGAGCCAGTGGGGGTTGGAGGACTCAGGTGTCCTTCCAGCAGCTCTAGCGAGGGCCTGAGCATCCCTCTGTCTTCTTTCTTGGGGTGGGGGGCGAGGGGCAAGCAGAGAGAGATGCCGACATCCACTGCTAGAGAGAGCCAGAGCTCTCTCTGAAGGGGGAGTAGGGTAGGCCTGCTCCTTAGTCTTTGGTTTGGAGCAGGTTTTCTTCTTAGAGTCAGGAATTTCTCCCTCCCAGCTTTGTCTGAGTGAACTCAAAGTGATAGCAGTGTGGGCAGAGAAGGAGAAGATGGGGTGTCTGTGGTGGTGGGGTACCATAATCTGATAAATGTTAGGTTTTTAAAAAGAGGTAGCCAAGTAAGAACAGCACCACGCATGTGGTATTCAGGTAAGGGGTAGGTTTATTCATCGTTCTGGCTGGTACCAGGCCATCTTGGCCCTCCACGGGGGTGGGGGGTGGGGAGGGAAGGCCTGGGAAAGACCTGGGAAAGAGCTGGGAAAGAGCTAGCAAAAGAGAGCGTCTGGGCCTGGGCTAGGCCTTATCTAGGGTATGGGTGGAGAAAGGTGTGGCCACATCAAATTCAGATATGATCTCATTGGATGCAGATGTGACCTCTTCCAGGTGTGCCAGTTGCCTAGGTAACGCAGGTACTGGGTGGAGACTTTGCTGCGAGGAGGGTGGAGTCTGCTGGCCATCCTGGAGCAGACCTGACAATAAACAAATGTGTGCATTTCTCTGGGATACTGGACCTAGTTAGAGAAGTCCAGACTTCTAGCCTTAAACTTGAACTTGGGGGACAAAAGTTGGATTCTATCAGATCGCTATTTATAATAGGGGAAGTGGGCTCCCCATCTTCAGAGCACATAAACACATACATAGTTCATCTAATGGTGGAGGTTGAGGGCATGAGTCCTTGTGCATCTACATGGAAGAGGATAGAAAGAGGCCCTGCAGCCTGGTGGACAAAGTCAGTTAGGGCAGGTTCCCTGGGAGGAATAGTGGGAAAGGGCAAGAATAATAATGGAAGGAGTGGCAGAGTGCAATCCATGAGAAAAATGGAAGAGAAACCCCTTGAGGAGGGACTTGGTTGAAGAATATGTTGGAGAGGGGTTGTCTGTCCAGCAGAGGCCATGTCAACTGGAGGCCGTGGCGCTGAGACTTAAGGTAACACTTGTCAAGTGTGGCTCCTGCAGCATTCACACCGGCTGCCTGCATGACAGGCTCTCTCCCCATACACATGCTGAAGCCCTGCACCTCTAGAGAGGGCTGGTGTTCAGGCAGCTCCTTTGAGGGCAGGTGGAATGCAAGTCCTCCAAGAGGGAGCACCCTGGTCTCTGGGGGAAGAGGCATGTGGACAGGCTGACCTGGCAGAGGCAGTGACAGGGTTACAAGTGGACTCCAGCACGCAGCCTGCCTGTCAGACGCAGCCTGCCTGTCAGGCACAGCCTGCCTATGTGGTAGGGTAGTATACCCTTTTTCAAGGGTAGGAGGATAGGACAGCCATGGCCCCAGGTTCTGGAATCACAGCCTGTGGCCTGGCATGGGACAATCTGTACAGGCTGCTCTGTGACTGTCCTTTATCAGCAGAGCTAGTGGCCCCCTTTCTGTGGCCTTCTCTCTGCCCTCCCTTCTCTCCCCTCAAACAGATGCTCCCTGGACCTTCTTCTTCCTGCTGTCCTTCCCTGTCGGTCTGTCACTCGGCAAGAGTGTATAGCATGACTGCTCCTGGAGCATTTGGTGCTTGATAATTTGTGGATTATAGCTAACTCTCGATAAAGATTCCCCTAATTGCTTGCCTCACCTCAGGTTCTATCATCAAAGCAAAGCCGTGAGGCCCCCCTCTCGCCCTCCTTTTCTTTTTATTATCTCTTAATTAATCACTCTGGCTTTCACACTTAGCAGATAATTACAGTCTCCTGGGCACGCAGCTCATTTTCATAACCTCCTGCTCCAAGCCAGCAGCGGAGGGGGTGGGGAGGAAGAGGGAGAGAAGGGAGAGTGGGCAGAGTCCCACTGGAGGAAGGTGGGGTGGTGGGTAGGAAGAGAGTAAGGCCCACAGAGCAAGAAAGGGACAGGGAGGGGCTGGTAATGGGACATGTGGTGTGGCGTGGTGACCAGGACCTAAGCAGGCCCCAGGAGGCCCTGCCAGTGCTGGGAGGCTGGTAGTGCCCCCCAGGGAAAGCCCCGGTGGGGGGTACACAGTCTTTGTCTCTGTATGTAATCTAGCTGCTCTCACCTGCTCTGAGCTGCAGCAGGAGGTGCGATCAGCCTGAAAGCCTAGGGAAACACGGGAGGAAGGCCTTAGGTGTTCATTTATGGGGTGCCAGATGAAGTGGGAGGGGTGGCTGGGACAAGGAACCCATAGCAGCCTGGTCATGAAGGAATTAGGACCCAGGTTTGGAAATGCTTCTGATTTGGAAGAAGCAGAACACGAACTCATGGAAATGAATAGCCAGTGACCACAGAGGGAAAGAGCAGGTGCTTGCTTAGTCAGCTTCACCCGTGGGAGCCATGCTCAGGGGTTCACTGTATGTTCCTCAGTCACATTTTAAAGACAAGGAAAGCGAAGCTGGGTGCCTGTGGCTCATTCCTATAATCCTAGCTATTCATGAGGCTGAAGATCTGAGGATTGCAGTTCAAAGCCAGTTTAGGCAAGAAAGTTCATGAGACTCTTATCTCCAGTTAATTACCAAAAAGCTAGAAGTTGAGGTGTGGCTCAGATGGTAGGGTGCCAGCCTTGAGCAGGAGAAAAAGCTGAGTTCCAGCCCCAGCACAAGAAAGTGGGGAGAGGGTAGGGAGAGAAAACTCAGCTAGGGGAGAGGAAGTAATTTGCCTGGGTCAGGTTAAATCCAGGTATGTCTGGTTGGCTATGAGATGATGTTCTTACATTGGATCAACCTAGCATTGGATAGGATAAAAGGGGAAAAGGGAAGAAAGACATGTTCCCTGCTGGCCCCCAGTGCTCTGGACTTGACTGCCAGTAGCTCTGCCATTAGGACTGTCTTTGAGCTTCCAGTTCAGAGATAAGCGGAAAGGATACAGGCCCAAGTGATGGATTTGAGAGGCTCAAGAGACAAAAGTTTACCCAGCAAGTTTTTAGACAGAGTTTGGGACATAAACTTACTGTGTGTTTCTTATCTGTCCCTCATTCCTATTTCTCAGTAACTCTGGCCTGGGCTTCTTTCTACAAGTCCCAAAGGAGGAGTTTGGGGGTGAGCAATGCCCCAGAAAAGTCTTTTTTTTTTTTTTTTTTTTTTGCCAGGCACCTGTGGCTCATGCCTGTAATCTTAGCTACTCAGGAGGCTGAGATATGAGGATCACAGTTCAAAGCCTGCCTAGGCAGAAAAGTCCATGAGATTCTTATCTCCAGTTAACCACCAGAAAACTGGAAGTGGTGCTGTGGCTCAAATGGTAGAGCGCTGGTCTTGAGCTGAAGAGCTGAGGGACAAACAACACCCAGGCTCAGAGTTCATGCCCCAAACCACCACCACCAACAACAAGTTTTTTTTTTTTTTCCCTATACACTTTGAAATTTCCTTCATGACTTGAGTCTGTTGTGTTCAGTTTATAGAATGAAACCAGTGGGTTCCTATTACTTCCTTTTCCCATTAACTAGCATTGAAGGCCTGGAATATCACCTGGTTTGTTCGTTGGAAACCATACTCTTTTTTTTTTGTCGGTCGTGGGGCTTGAACTCTGGGCCTGGGCGCTGTCCCTCAGCTCTTCAGCTCAAGGCGAGCGCTCTACCACTTGAGCTACAGCGCCACTTTGGTTTGTTCGTTGGAAAAGGAGAATCTTGAACTAATGACTGACCGTGTAGACCAAAGTTCCCTTGCTACATGATAAGTGTTCGAATCACTATCATAAGTGAAAGCACCTAGCGGGCCTAGTAGAAGGCGAGAAGATAAGTTTGCTTCTTACAAAGCTGGCAAATGAAAGAAAGTCCTTTTTTTTTCTACTTCCTGGGTGAGGGAAGGACTCACAATCCACCGCTTACCCCCCCTCCCCCGCCCCGCCCCCGTGGCTTCTGGTTGTGCTGCCAAGCAGAGTCCTGACAGCCAGACCACTGACCCAGCACATTTTTTCTCTTGTGCCTGAGAGAGTGGTCTTTCCAGCCCAGGGGTGCCACCAGCTCAAAGTGTATTTATTATTGGCACCCAGCTTCAAGCAGGGTTGAGGTTCTTTTTGCCTATCAGGGACTTGTGTGTGCCAGGGAGTTGGCTACATTAGAATCTCATGACTTAAAGCTTCTGATTTACTGGACAGTACAATAGGAAAATCAGTAATTGGAGGGCAAAATAGGGAGAGAACACTAGATTGTGAGTGAGTCTAAACATATTTGTGTCCCTTCAAAGAATGACCTTAGTGACTTGGGCTTGTACATCTCCAAGATTCTTTCTGCATGCATAGTTTTCTGATTCTCTGCCATCCTATCAGCTCATCAGAAGGATGCCTCTTCCTAGACAGATGGACAGATCCCCCAGGTCCTCTGGTTTTTGGGAGCTGTGGCTTGAGGTACTGATTAACGAGGGCCAAAGTGGTTGTCTCAGGAGAAATAGCTTTTTGCTCAGGAACTAGGGAGTTGTTTTGTTTTCAGATGTGATCTTGATTTAGGGAAAGGAGAACTAGAAATCTCCTCTCATCCCCATACATTGCTGCCTGGGGGCTAAGGCAGCCTGCTCTCAAAGGTGGGACCTGACCAGGGGTGTGGGTGCTTGTGTATGCATGTTGATAAGATTTTCTTTTCCTCCTTGAAGAAACATGCTCTGGCTTTGCCCTGAACTTTAGCTTTGGTCTATGAAAAGGTTTTGCAGAGTCTTGTGGGAACATAAACATTTGGCAGATTTCTTTCCCTGAAAGCTATTTCTTCTCTTTTTCTTTTTCTGGGAACTTTAGCCAACCAGATCAAGGCCCCTTTTTCTACCCTTCCCTCCTCCTTGCCCTTTGCCTGAGACACCCAACCCTCCCCCCCAATGAAAACAAAGTTAACTGGTGTGTACAGGGGCCAGAAGAAAGGAGTGAAGCAAACAGATAGCTCTCCCAAGAGGAGAAATTACATGGGAGGGGAGAGAGAGAGAAAATAAGCAAATGGCATCAGTGGTGAAAAGTGAATTCCAGACATTTAAAATTCTTTTGGTTTTAATCATCTCAGAGGCCAACCGGAGCTGAGCTTGTGGGGGCAGGGGAGAAATGAAAACCAGGGCCATCTACTCCCAGCTCCCAGGAATCTCCTGTTTGTAAAAGACTGGAAGCCTCTTGCTGCTTCTCAGCCCAGACCCACATGGCCTGTGCCTCTGACCACCCTGCCCAGGACCAGGGAAGGTTTACCTCCTCCAGAGGGCCCTTCCTGACTAACTGGTCCACCCTTTTATCTCGGTTTACAGGCTCAGTTTACACTCAGCTTTAAAGCATTGACCTTTCAGTTTTCTAGCCAGATTGCAAGTTCCCCAAGGCCCTGGATTATGTTTTGTTCAAAACAAAACCAAACCAACAAACAACAAACCCAGCCTCTTTCGTAAGCCCTGGCCTGGCCTGTAAGTGGGTTGGGGCCCCTCAAACTAGGCCACTTTTCTTTTCTTTTTTTTTTTTTTTTTTTTTTTGGGTCCGTTCGTGGGGCCTGAACTCTGGGCCTGGGCGCTGTCCCTCAGCTCTTCAGCTCAAGGCTAGCGCTCTACCACTTGAGCCACAGTGCCACTTCTGGCTTTTTTCTTTCTGCTTATGTGGTGCTGAGGAATCGAACCCAGGGCCTCAGGCATGCAAGGCAAGTGCTCTACCACTGAGCCACCTTCCCAGCCCTAGGCCACTTTTCTTATCTGTAAAGTGGGGGCCTTTAAAAGTGTCTGAGGAGCTGATCAGAGTCTTGAAGAGACTCCAGAAGGGGTGCTGTGCAGGTGAGCACCTCAGAATCTCCTCTAGGATGGTCTTGGGGGAGGAAATGGTGGAGATGGAAACATGGCCAAAGTCTGGGGAGTGTGGAGGGTCTGCTTAGAACTTCTTCCTACCCCCATCCCTGATGGCTGCAGGTAGAGATGGAACTTGAATTCCAGGCTCTTCCATTTCCCTGGCCAGGTATCATGGTGAACAAGTGAATCAGGACGTCTTGATAGGCCGGGCTCACAGGGAAGGCCTGGGCAGTCTGGGATAAGGATGGTACTCGCTGCCATGTGCAGAAGCCTCTTTTTTCCAGGTCCTTTCTTCCTCCTTCCTCCCTCAGCTCTTCCTCCTTACAGCAAATATTTTTATTTATTTATTTATTTATTTTTTGTCTGAAGGCAGCTTTTTCTCCCACCAGCTGTTTCTCCCACTCAATATTCCCTGTTCCTTGCTTGGCTAACACTTTGATTCTTGGGCCTTTGGTCTGTTTTGGGTTGTTGTTTGTTCTTGTTGTTATTTAATAGTGCATACTTTCCATTTCCTGCACCTACTTCCCCAAGGCCGTGTAGAATTCATTATAAAATGAGAGGTGCTGCCAGGCAGTGAAGGTTCAGGTCGGTAATTATAGCTATTCAGGAGGCTGAGATCTGAGGATCATAGTCTGAAACCAGCCCAGGAAAAAATGTCTGAAAGACTCCCAACTCTCATTAATCAGCAAAAAGCCAAAAGTGGAGGGGTAGGTAGCTCAAGTGGTTAAAGGTCCAGCCTTGAGCAAAAAAGCCAAGTGAGAATATGAGGCTGAGTTCACACCCTAGTGCGAGCAACAAAAAAAAAGGGATGGGGGTGGGGAGTCATGTGACCTGGATGTTGGACTTCTTCTTGGACTGCTTCTTCCTGAGCTAGTCATGCTCTTGTAGGGCCTCATCTGGCTTCAGCAATGAATCAAAGAGCTCACTAGTATGAACATGCACTTTAGTTTTTAGGTAAAAAGGCAAAATCTGGAGTTCAGCTCCTACCTCCTACCTCCTACCTCCACTGTGACCTTTGTGTGAGTCATTTCCTTTCCTTATACAAGAATGGTACGGTCCACATAGAATGATGGAAAGGCTGCCTAGTAATCCTTGTAGATCCCTTGGCATGTTATCTGAGATGCATTATGTTATGTACATGTGGAGTATGTCAGCTTTTATTGTTTAATACTAACATTATGGTGTAGAGGAATAAAAAGAGTCCTAGATCTTAAGACTGGAGACCTGGGTTCAGTTAGTATCTCCATTCTGACTTTCTTTGTGACCTTGTGTTCAGGTACCTTTATCTAACCAGAATATGAGTCCTGCTCTGCCCTGCCCCTCATTTGGGAGTAATGAGTGTGCCTGAAGGTGACATCCTTGGGGGCTGGACCTTTCTTTCCCTCAGAACTCAGAAAATGAGTGTTAAAGGAATGAATGAATAGGAAGTGAACACGGAAATAGGTTTAGAATGTCACAAAGATGTAAGTTGGGTATAGTTAGCCCCTTTTTTTCCCCCCCTTTTTTGCCAATCCTGGGGCTTGAACTCCAGGCCTGGGCACTGTCCCTGAGCTTCTTTTGTTCAAAGCTAGCCCTTTACCACTTGAGCCACAGCACCACTTCTGTTTTTGTTTTTGTTTTTTTTTTTGGTCCGATCATGGGGCCTGAACTCTGGGCCTAGGCACTGTCCCTCAGCTCTTCAGCTCAAGGCTAGCGCTCTACCACTTGAGCCACAGCGCAACTTCTGGCTTTTTTCTTTTTTGCTTATGTGGTATTGAGGAATTGAACCCAAGGCCTCAGGCATGCAAGGCGAGTGCTCTACCACTGAGCCACCTTCCCAGCCCCTACTTCTGGTTTTCTCTGTGTATATGGTACCAAGGATCAAACCCAGGGCTTCATGCATGCTAAGCAAGCACCCTACCACTAAGCGAGTAGAATCCCCTTTTCCAGGTGTGGTGACAAACAATCCCTCAGACATTTCCAGATATGACCCAGGAAACAAAATCACCTCACCTAAAACCACTGAGCTGACCCTGGAAATCAAGTCTTCTGACTTCCTACCCATAGGTTCTTCTAAAATACCACATGTTGCCCATTTCTCTTTACCCAAATATTCACTCTTCACTTGTATCTCAAAATCCAGAGAGAGGATTATGTTGTTGAGGAAGTATTTTGTCCTCTAGCCCATTTTAGAGTAATGTTTTGATATAAGCTGTGATTTAACCTGTCTGTCTAGCCAAGACTGAGGCTAGGGGAAGAAACAGGTGACATGGGTAATCCATTATGTGGGGTTGGTGGGGGACCCTGACTTCGTGTGGTCGGGCTGAAGCTTGTGATGAGGATTATGGAAAGATCCACTCTCTCTCAGGTGAAAGTGACTCCTGGTGATGCTGGCTGACAGTGTCAGCATAGCTGGTAGCTGCTGCGCCGCTTGCCTTCTCCCCTGGCACACCTCTCCCAACCCTGCAGTAGGTGCTGAGACTTCTATAAGATCTAGGACACTGTAGAATATAGAAATCTGTGATTTCATCCAACCCCAGAATGTTACGAACAAAAACCAGGACCTAGGGCTGGGAAGGTGGCTCAGTGGTAGAGCGCTTGCCTTGCATGCCTGAGGCCCTGGGTTCGATTCCTCAGCACCACATAAGCAAAAAGAAAAAAAGCCGGAAGTGGCGCTGTGGCTCAAGTGGTAGAGCACTAGCCTTGAGCTGAAGAGCTGAGGGACAGCACCCAGGCCTAGAGTTCAGGCCCCACGACCGGACCAAAAAAAAAACAAAAAAACCACAAAAAACCCAGGACCTAGAGAGTAAGTAACTCACGGCCCCAGAGCAGGCACTAGAACTAGAAGTTCAATCTTATTCCCCCTCCCTCTCCCCCAAACTAACTCATACTGATAAACTTCTCCACAGAGAGTCCCTGCCTTTCCCCCGTTGCACAGATCAGAAAGTCCTTTTTGGGGTTAGGAGTAGTGACTGAGGAATCTGCTGGAAGATTTGAGGCCTAGAGAAGAAGGGGATGGTCCCAGGGAATATACTCCCAGGACTGTCTTCAGAGCCCCTCTTAACCCTCCTCCTGCCCCACCCCCACCCCCAGAAATGCCCTTATCTTTCAACCTCTGCCCTCATCTCTCCTAAGGGCCCAACTCTTGCTGTCATGGCAACCAGGGGATTAGAACCAGCTTGGAAGCCCAAAGGATACAAGAGAGGGCTTAGAGAGGAGTCAGGTAGAAGGAGGAAATGAAAGAAGGAGGTGATAAGGAAACAGCTGGGTGAGGGAAGCAGAGGGCAGAGAGGAAGGTGAAGGGGGGAGGATGAGAGAAAGCTCATCCCTAGTAAGAGAGGAAGAAAAAAGGAGGAGGGGGGAAGAGGAGAGAGAAACCTCAACTTTTATTTAAAATCAGAGAGCAGTTGTAAGCCTGGAGTTGTTGCCATGGCAACGGCAAAGAAAAGGAGATAGAGAGCTTGTGAAGCCGTGAAAACCCAATAGGGGTAAATGTTTAAAGCCAGGAACAAAAACCATTCAGAGATAATTAAGTAACAGGCTGCAGGTTCCATACTCCTGCCCATTGTCAGGGGAGTGGGGGCCTGAAATTCTGGCCTGCTTCTGTCTCTCCCCTTCTCCCACCCTTTACTCCTTCCCCTCACACATCCCGAGGACTTCAAAGAAGCTGCTAGGACACACTAGCCCTCCCTCTAATATTCTACCCACCTCCCTGCAGCCTAGCTCCTCAGACCAAAGTAGACAATTCTCTCTTCCTCACTATTAAGGAGAATACGGTCTTTGGCCAAGTGAAAGGAAGAACTTCTGGACACGGAGTATTAGATGGATAATTGAGCTGTGGACGCTCCTCCTTGGCTCTTCTCCAGACTAAATGTGTGGATGCCATAGACAGGTGCGGGCAGACTCTACACTGATAGCCACCCTCGGACCTCTGGATTGTGGGGTCATTTGTGTTCCCCCAAAACAGTGATACTTGCTTGGCTGGGAGCTCTGTTGGGGATACTTAACTGTGTTTAATGCCACCTCTAATTCCTCTGTGAATGCTTCTTAACGATTTTTTCTAGGCTAATCTTCCCAGACTTCAAGATAGCCAAAGTTAAGCTGATATTTTGGGGGTTAGGTATATTCTGTAGATTTTTTTTTTTTGGTCCTAGTGCTTTGTTCGTTTTTCAAATGAGTCTCACTCAGCACCTTAGTGTTACCCCAGACATCGTAACTACTGGCAGCTGCCCCCATCCCCCTTCCCAATTTCTGCAGGGAAATAATCCTTTGTGTTCTGCCTCCCTCTCTGCCTTCATAGCCCTCCTAAGAAATCACAAATATCACAGAGGGCTCTGATGTGCTTTTCTTCTTCTCATCTTGGAATGCAGGACTGAGCTGGGGCTAAAATAGCTGAGTCTGAACAGTCCTGTTTTATGTCTGCAACCCTCCCTCCTCACTTATCATCCACCTCCAGTCCATTCCTGCAGATACTCTCAGTTTTATCCCTTGCCTAAGCCAGACAGTTGGGAACTTGTGAACCGCGACTGAATAGCTTTGGCCCCTTCAGGAGCTGCTTTGACTGAACTGAGCATTTGGCATGATGCCACCAGCTTACACAGAGGTGGGTTCTAAGGAGCAGTAAGACCTAGAGGACTTCTCATTGTGATGGCAGATACGGTGTCCAAGAAATGGTTCAACCCATCACAGTGTCCTTTCATGAAGCCCCATTGGTGAAAGTTCTGTAGTGGTACCTTTCTTAAGCCATTGGTTAGTTAGTAGGTTTTTTTTTTTTTTTAATTGTTTTCAGAGTTTGAAGTTTCCCTCTATGCCTTGGCCACATGGAAGCTCAGGGATGAATCTTACAGTACATCTCTTATGAGGCATTCAGTATTGTATGACATGTACTTAGAATATTCCCTTTATCTCAACTCTGGTCCTTACCTATATTCTCTCTGTCTCTCTCTTTCTCTGTCTCTCTCTCTCTCCCCCTCCCCCCCCCTCTTCCTCTCCCTGGCCCCCAGCTCTGTTTCACTTAATCACCATCATCCCATCATCCCAGTGTTCTCATAGTATCTTGGGGGGGGGGGAGGGGTTGTGTGTTTGTGTGTACTTGAATTCAAGGCTAGGGCCCTCTCCTTTAGCTATTCTCTTTCAAGGCTTGTGCTCTAACACTTGGGCCACAGTTCCACTTGGGCTAATTGGAGATAACAGTCTCATGAATTTAACTGCCCAGGCTGACTTTGAACCTTGGTCCTTAGGTCTCAGCCTCCTGAGTAGCTCTAGGGACTATAGATGTGAGCCAGCAGCCTCTACCTTTTGTTTTGCTTTTGTTGTTTTTGCAGTACTGGGGAATGAACCAAAAATCCTCACACATGCTAGGCAAATAAATGTTCTACCACTCAAGCCATGCAACCAAGCCTTTTGTTGTTGTTTGTTCATTTATTAGCTTTGTTTATATCTGCCAGCTTTCTCTGGGCTGACCTTGAATTTATGATCCTCCTTCCTCTACCTCCCAAATAGCTGGATTTACAGGCACATACCACCATGCCTGGCTCAGTTCTGAGCTTTATTCTTTTATGTTGCTGACCAATGTGTCTGTATATGTTCCCTCAAATCTTTTATGGGACAACTAAACAAATTAAATAAGTTAAGCTATATAAAACATGTAGATAGTGCCTGGCAAATAATAAGCAATGAAAATGTCAGCCACTGTTTTAAGTAAACAAATAATATGAATTGTCTCTAATCTTCCTTTAGAGGCGCTGTAAAGATGGACCGGCGGCTGCAGGGAACTGTCCAGATTAAAAGCCCTCTGTAAATATAGTTAACACCCAGTTGACCCAGTAGGAAAGGGAGCCTTTACTTAAATAACACCCAGCCTGATTTTTTTTTAACCTTTCCCCCCTAAACATTGGACTGCATCATGGTGATAATCATGATAATAATAATCAGTTTTGCCTTGTTTATTAGAGTTGACTTGGACTGCTATTTAAATAAGTTTCTAATTCCCTGCTCACACCAAGACTGACAACTGAAACATTCTGGGTGGCAAAGGGAATCAGTCTGCTTGGGATTAAGATTTTTCCATGGATAATCTCCGAAGTGAGGAAGTTAGGTATGAGTAATTGAGAGCTGACAGCATTTCACTGGATCCATTTTGCCTAGCCAGCCAAGGGAGAGAATGGAGCCTTGGGAGTACAGAAGGGTAGGACAAGAAGAGATCGTCGCAGTGGGACCTCTGTTCCACCTGCCCTAGCTCAGGGAGGTTGGCCCTGAGTCTGTCTGTTGTCTTTCATTTTGCTCTGGGGGAAAAGGAAAAGGAAGAAAGAAATAACCACCACAGCCCTGTTTTGTTTCACACCTCACATTTACTGAGCACTTACTAAACCGTTCAGCACTGTCATGGTTGGATGTGGGAAGTCCCTGTGAGCTCTCCAGGTAATGGACCTCTTGTTGTAACCCTTTTCCTTCCCTCCAGGGATTTGCAGCCTTCCCTTATTTTCTGTTACCCTTTGCTCTTCCTTCTCTTTCAAAGGTCTGTCTTTTTCTTTCACACTTTCTTTCAAGGCCTTTTTCTTTTCCTACTTAAAAATTTGAGAAAGAATATTGTTCCATATTTTTTCTCTCTCCTTTCTTTTCCCCTTTTAAATAAAGGCCCAATGACTTTCAAGGGGGGAAAAGGCAGCCCTCCCATTCTCTCAGTTCTTTTGCTTAGGAGACAAAAGATCTTCAGAATTAGAGAGGAAGGAGGGGGAGGGTGGGGGGAAGATTCCAGTTAAAAATCTTCATCAGGGTCAAAAACCTGACAGAAAAGCTTTGTTTGAAGGGAATGTTGGGGGGGGGGCGGGTAGGAAACTGGCAAGTCTAACCTCAGAAAGCAAATATCTTGAGAGCTAGAGGAAATCTGCAGATAGTGAACATTCCCACTGAAGCATGGAAGAACTTTGATTTCCTTTTTAACCAGTCTGGTCCTTCTGAGACTGGTAGTTTGTACTGAGAGGAAGGACTGGGGATGGGGGTGGGGGGAAGGAAGGGGAAGCAGGAAGCTTTGCCATTTCAGTTTCACCCTGGGTCAGAATTGCCCAGAGTACGATGACTGGAAGGAAGGAGGCAGAGGCTCACCCACGTACTGCCCACATCCCCAACCTATTGCTTGTGGAGGTGGGTGAGAAGAGAGTGATCAGATCAGAGCTGAGTTGTGACACTGCTGTGGGAATCCATCTCTAGTAGTTGGGGGCCACTGACTGGGATGGATGAGGTGGGGCCCACCTGGGAATGAAGTGTGAGAGATGCAATGGGAGCCAGGTTCCAAGACTCACAGCAAAGACTGGTGTGACAGTGAGACGATTAGAATGAGAATGTAAACACTAGGTTGGACATCTGCCCTTCAGGGAGCTGGAATATAGAGAAGAGGGACGAAGAGGGATGAAGACCCCATCCTTACCCTTCCTCCAGTCCATGCAGATGCTGCCTGCCCTCTAGGTAAGCCCCGCTGGTGGGGTGACTTGGCCAGCTCGGCAACTATTTGTGGCTTTCCCCTCCATTACCTGGGATTTAGCCATTGGTAGATATATCATGAGAGCATACGAACCAATTTTAATATAAGCATGAATAATGTAATGAAGGGAGAGAAATTTGTTCCTATGGCAGCTGTAGCATCTAAGTTATATAAGGTTCATTGGGATGGCTTGGGTCCATCTTCCCCAATCCTGCTGCCGGGGAGGCTCCAGATCCTCCAACCAGACTTTTAGAATAACCAGAGACAGACATGCTAGTAGGAGGCAGACCTGCCTCCCAGACCTGCAATCCCAGGCCTGAAACAGTCACTGAACAAAGTCACAAATAAAGAAGGCAGGGCATAGTAAGCATGTGGTGGGCAGAGGACAGCAGAGGGGGAAGGGGCAAAACAGAACAGACTGGTAGGACCCAAATAGGAAGTTGAGGCACCGCCTTCTGCAGTCCTGGAAGGCCCAAAAAGAAGAAAAAAGGAGCACTGAGTTCTCCTGAGACACTTGCAGAAGGACAAGAAGGATACAGGAAGGAATTAACTCTGTATGTCCTGCATTATTTTTTTATTAATATCATTACACTCTCAGTCCGGCAAAGGAAAAGATTTGGAGCCCTTTAGCAGAGACTGGGTGATGGGTATGTGTGGGGGTGTCAGTTTGTGGGGTGACCTTCATTCTGAATTTAATAGCCACAGACATTTCCAGCTCCAGCTCCAGGCTGGCTCCCTCCACCCAACTTTTCACTCTGGGCACTTAATTTGGGTGGAGGGAGGCTGGAGTGGAAACTCCAGGCCTAATTGCTAGGTCTCTCCCAGCTCTTCCAGGGAGCATGGGCAGGAAATTCCTCAAATTCCAGGCTTGTAGGATCATTGCTGAGCGCTAACCGCAGAGCTAGGGAAAGAGGCAGGGAGGCAGAGAGGGAAGAGAGAAAGCAGGGAGAAGCCAGGAGACAGAAAGAGAAGACTGCCTCCTCTCTGTCTTCTTTTCTCTTCGGTTTTTAAAACACAGCTACTTTTAGAAAGGTTCAGAAGGGCTGCTAAGGGCTAAGACAAAGGCCTCAAACATAACAATCCCACTATAGAAAGAAAAATCCCAGGTCTGGGAATACCAGAAAAATTAGCTCAGAATTGAGTAAGTTTGACATTGAAAATAAACTGATGAGGACAGGGACAGAAAAATTTTCCCCCCAGGGTGAATTTTCAGATCTCAAGAATAGCAAATGGGAAGGAAATGGCTTCAGGAGAACTCAGGCAAGAACTATCTTGTTGCTATAAAGGATGGTTGAGCAGGGAGTACACATTTGCTTTTACTCTAAGAGAGAAAGAAATAGATCCTTTCTTTGTAAGCTTTCCTCCTAGGACACTGGGTGAAGGTGCTATTCTATGTATCACTCGGCTCTTCTGGACAAGCCCCACACCTCCACTTAGAAGCTTCTAGAAGACTGACACCTCACAAACTATTCTCTTTTTTTAGAGATCCTCAGATCTCAGCCTTCTGAGTAGCTATCATTTGCAGGCTGGAGCTATTGAGCTATTGGCAGCCAGCACACATCATTCTCTTCAGAGAGTCTCTTCAAGTCCTCTGAAGAATTAACTGCTCCTTCCTTTGGGCTTCCAGAGCAAATTGCTTGTACTTGAGCAGGTTATATACCCTCTTCATCATAGTGAGTTGTTTACCACCACCTCCTACACAAGACTGTAATGTCCATTAGGATAGGGAGTTAGGATAGGGAATAAGACTTGTTTATATTTATCACTTCCCTCTGTGCCTCTTCGCACAGCTCATAGAAAGATTGCCACACGGCAAGTCTGCCTTCTCCATCTCCCCAAAAATGCTTGTTGAATGAACACCACAGTTGTTTGAGTGTGGATTATCCACTGGGTAGTCCTCGATAATGAACGTTTAATTCGTAGTCTGGTTCTTCCAGCTCAGCTCCTCACCCTATCACTTAATATGTGCTCAGAGAATGCAAACACTTTTTTAATATTATCTTCCCTAGAACATAATTAGGTGCTGCTAAAAATTCATTATCATGCATTGCAATGCCAAAAAAGAAATGACTTTTGCATTATCCACGCCGCTGCTTTTTGTCAGTGGAGTGGATAGACTGAGATGTGAGCAGTCTCAGTGTAACTAATGATGGGACCACCATCAAAGGCAGGTGGACACCAGGTACTGGTGGCTCATGCCTGTAATCCAAGCTACTCAGGAGGCTGAGATCTGAGGAGTGTGGTTTGAAGCCAGTCTGAGAAGAGTCCTTGAGACTCTTAGTCCAGTTAACTAGCAGAAAGCTGAGAGTAGAGTTATCTAGCTAAGTGGTAGGAGGATACCAGCCTGGAGTGGAACAGCCAAGTAAGAGAATAAGGCCTTGGGTTTAAGTCCCACTACTGGTGTGTATGCACACATACAAAGAGCAGTTGGGTTGATGGTGACTGAGGAGGAAGAAACAGTGGCTCTGTCCTCTGTAATTCTTCTGGGTTGCTAAGTGTCCTGGAACTTGCACAGTACACATAGCATTGGGGGCCCACCCTCAACCAACAGTTACCTAAAAAATGACCAGTGTGGGCTGACATTAAGGAAGGATCGCAACCAAAACCTCAAAAATTTGGTCCCAGGGCTTTTTTTTTTTTTTTAATAATGGGACTATGAAATTTTTTCTGTTCTTGAGGCTTTTGTGTCCCACCTCTTGGCTCTAGAACGCCTTTTGGGGGTGACTGGAGCTTGTTTTTCATTGCACCATAATGTAGCTCTTCCACTCCAAAGAACAGCAGCATTTGGCTGGTTGTGTGAGGCCAACGTGACTCCTTGCTCTGCCTGCTTCAGTCCACTGGTGCAGGCTCTGGATCTGGGTATTGTGGCTAGGGTACTGCTGGAGGCATCACCTTTATTCCGGTTTCCTTTCTGACTCTGCTGTGCATGAGCTATGTGACTTTTGAACAGGTTGTTTAAGTTCCCTGGGCTTTGGTAATTCCCAGTTAGGAAGAAGCTGGGTAGGGCAGATGCTCTTTTTAGCTGTTACTTTTGCAAAGTCTATAATTGAGGTTGAAAACAAATGTGCATACACATGATTTTTAAATGAATACTATTTGCTGTCTATGATAGGTTATAGGATACACACACACACACATACATATGTATGATGTTTGCAATTCTCTTTCCTCCTCTTTCCTGAGAAAGACTACTAGGCTCCCAGAGGTTCTGTGGCATGGGCGCTCTGATATGTACAGTGCAAAGGGTTTTCCTCAGTCCCCTCTGTTGGTTACAGAGGAAAATTATGTCTATTGTTCCCAGGATATATATGCAACTGTGGATAAATATAATGCAACCTGAGGCTCTAAGTAGTGATGGGACAGGAAATATTACTGGGTGGGGTGTGTGTGGCTGCTGCTGGTTTGGCCAGGCTTCCTTAAAGAGGTAAAGCTTGGAGCAGCCGCAGCAGGGCTCAGAGGAACAGACAGAGCTGGGGAAAGGGTGAAGTGATGCTACACTCCAGATGTGTGGGTGGGGATGGTCAGTGAGGGGATTTGGGTAGTTGCACCAGGATCCTTAGACCCCTTTTGTGGGTGCTTGAGAAATAGGTCACCATAATGCAGTTGAAGAGGCTGCATTTCAGTTTCTGGGCACAGGGAAGTGAGAAAGGAAGAAGCTAGAAGGATTATAGAGGGGCTGTGTTTCATCAAAATGAGACCAGTGGGATGGGAGGGGTGTGGAGGACATAAATATCCCTGGGAAGGGAGTCTCAGGCAGAAGTTCCTGTGCTGAACATACTGTGTTCTGGTACGTCACTTGGAAGGGACTTTAGAGGTGATCTAATCTCTGAAGTAAGATCTGAAGACCTGCTCAATCTGTACAGCTGACTTGGACCCAGGCTGGCTACAAGCCCTGACTGCAGATTGCCATTCCAGAGCTCTTTCTGATACAGCGCAGTGACACCCTGGCTTGAACCTCAGTTTGCCTGCTGACTTTGTTCTTTGCTTAAGGTGCTGTATTGAGTAGAGTGACCTTCACACACCCTTCCAGATGCCAGTGGCCCAGGCTCTGAGATGAAGCCCTTTGTGCCGCCCCTGGAAGAGATGAGATGACACAAGAACTTAGTGGAAGGGAGGGAAACAGGATCCAAGAGTTTGGGGCAGTGCTCCTTGACCAGGACATCCATATCCTTTTCCCCAAGGTGAGGATGTCTGTAGGGTGCTAAAGTATTCTGGGAACTCAGATCTGCATATGTTCAGCATGTATGCAAATGCAAAGAGACCTTGGATCAGGCCCAGGAGGAGCAGGGGAGAGCCAGTCATGACCATTCTAGGTGATGTGAAGGTCCACAAGTGTTTTCTGAGATGTTCCTTTGGGGACCAGTATGGCCCTTGCTCTTCTCTACCGGTTGGGCTTGCAGCTATGAAGTAAGAAGCCCAAATGCAAAGTTCCTGGCCTAGAAAATTATACCTTTCTTCCTTTTGTGAGTTGCCTTTGTAGGAGTTCATTCTACGGCCTTTGGGAGTGGTGGGTGAGGCAGTGGTGGGGCAGGGCTGTGCTTCATCATCCTTGTCTACAGAGAACCTCCCTTGCTGGCTTGTTGATGGTGGAGACACTAGTTGTAGACAGTCAGGTGCTTGTTTTCGTTTCAGTTGGCTCTCCTTGGCAAGTATTCATGGAGTATCAGGCACTGTTGGGTACTGAGGAAAAAGAGATGAATACATTATGGCTACTTGCCTTCCAGGAGCTCACAGTTAAGGAAGTTTTTACTTAAGACTAATGATAATTACCTGAAATACAGCAGACATATTTTGAGACATATGACATGAGACATAATAATGTGAATACCCTGACCACCAGACAGGGCCATCAAGTCCCCTTCTCTGGTTAGCAGATTGGTTAGTACCATGGAAAGAACACAAGAAGAAGAATTAGGAAATTTGGGTGTCTTCTTCCGTCATTAATAATCAATGTGCTCTGAGGAAGCCATGAAAACTACCTTGGTCTTCAGTGTCCTAACTACATTGAGGTGAGGATTAAATCATTTCTTGGATCTCTTTCAGCTTTAAGGAAGGCTTCCTTGCAAACAGTATAATTTTAGTAAGAAAATGGGAAGGAAACATTAAATTATTGTGTTGGGAAAGACAGCTTGCTTCTGATATCATCATGGAAACCCAGAGATAGGAAGAGGAGGAGGAAGTGGAGATAAGGGTTTGGAACCTACATAGAGAGCAGGTAGGGTTGGAAGTAGTAGTTTCCCCCTATCCCCAAGGGGAAGGATGGAAGGCCTGAGGCTCCACTGCAGAAGACCTTCTTGGGAGCACAAGCTTTCCAAAGGGGTCGGCATACTTACAGACATCTGCAAGAGTGAGCCACTGTGGAGTGGGAAAGAACAAACATTTTAAGGTTAGACATAATGTGGTTATAATCACTTCCCACTTCTGGAAGTTTCTCCTGTGGTGAGTGTCCTCTCTCTAGCTCCACCCATCCCACCCTGACCTCGGAACTTGAAGGCACCTTACCACTTTGGCTGCATTTTTAGAAGGAGAGGGGGTGGTGTGGCATAACTAAATTCAGTAACTCCTTGAAGGTTAGAACTGCTTGCCTTAAACTATAGAAACCAGATCCAAAAAAAGAAGTCCTCTTTTCAGACTTCCTCAGGGGCAGTTGTGGGCAGCCCAGGTGTGGCTGAAGAGCACTTGTCATTAAACTGACCCGTGGTGACTCCTACACAAAACCTTCATTCCTGCCCCTTTGAGTGGAGACAGCATCCTTGAGAGTCTTCTCCTTGGCCTTGACCTCTCAAACTGTTACCTGTCCTTGGGTTTCACCTTTGGGACTGGCTAGTGGAGTTTGAATGCTACAGGCACTCGGGCTGAGACAAGTCAGGTGTGTCCTCCCCATGTGTCCCACTCTCTTTTCCCTCTGGGAAATGGAAAGCAAGCATGAAAATAGTGAGGTTGGAAACCTGGTGCTAGTGGCTCCTATCTGTAATCCTTGCTACTTAGAAGGCTGAAATCTGAGGATCACAGTTTGAAGCCAGCCTGGACAGGAAAGCCTGTGTGATTCTTATCTTCAATTAACCACCACAGAGCTGAAAACTGAACTGTGGTTTAAGTGGTAGAGCACCAGCTTTGAATGAAAAAAGCTAAGATAGAGTGCCCAGGCCTTGAGTTCAAGCCCCTGTATTGGTGTGTGCACACACACACACCAAGGTGAAACTGGAGAGAGACTGAGATGGAAGGAAGAGGATAAGAGTAGAAATGAAGAGAACAGTAAGAAAGGGAAAGAACAAGGGTTTGAAGAAAGATAAGTTGGCATCATGGGAAGGAAGGGAGGAATGGATTCCAGGACAGAGCCAGCTAGGGCTGATTCAGGAAAAGAGCAAGTAGCCTGAGGACACCAGAGGGAAGACAAACGGTTGGGGTGGGATTTGAATAGGTGAGCTGGGAGGAAGGAGGCAGGAAAAAACAGAAAAGCAGGAGGATGTGACAAGGTATACACACAACCAGGTGGACACGGGAGCCAGGCAAGAAAAAGGAAATGGCAGAGAGTGAGGTGGGAGAGGGCAAGGGAGCAAAGGAGATAGAGAGGAGAGGGCAGAAAAAGGTACAAGAGGCATGCACGGCTGGTTTAATGAGCCACTCTGCTCTTCCACTGCCCAGGAGATGTCACTGCTAATTATGCCTCCATCCTCCTGGGCAGGAAGAGGTCAAGAAGGGCCCAAGATATGCTCTGTCCAGGTGGAATGGCAGGGGGAGTGGAGGAGGACAGGGTGAGGTGTGGTGGGGGGTTGGTAGGATGCTGAGGAAGTAGGTTGCAGAAGGGGCCTTGCCCTGTATTACTCACTCAGGCCTCTATGAGGCTGGGTCTTCCCACCATCTAGAAACGTAGGGGTTGGTGTTGCTCAGGCATTGTGTTCTTGGATAAATCATGAGAAGATCAGAGGCTGTGTGTGAGAAGTAGGAAAGAGAGTTTCAGGCCAGGTTTTCTTCCCCTGAGCATTTTATTGAACATTTCCCCTTTTCCGTGTCTAGTACGGATACTTTGCCTTTGTTTCCGCATCTTAGAGACACAGACAGCAAAAACAGTAGTAGAAAATCTCCAGCTTTGCCTGTGCGTTTTCCTTCCTGTTTGTTTGTGATCTGCTGTCCCATGAAAGGTTTAGAACCCAGTGCGTGGGACATGGAGGACTGATATACTAAAGAAAAATTTGAAAATGTGACATGGTGAAACCAGAAAGAGCATGTTTTTTATTTTGTTTTTGTTTTTCTTTAGTGCCATAGTGGAGCTTGAACTCAGGACCTTGTACTCTGACTTGGCTTCTTCTGCCCAAGTTTTGGCAATCTACCACTTGAAGATAAGCGGATCTCAGATTTCTATCTGCCCAAATTGGCTTCAAACCTGTGCTCTGCCTCCTGAATAGCTAAGGATTATAGGTGTGAGCCACCAACGCCTTGGAATGAGAGTGCATTTTTGAAATCAGACATACTTGGTTATACTCATTTACTAGAATCTTGGACAGATTTCTGCACTTTAGTTTTCTTTTCTTTTTTCTTTTTTTTGGTTGGTCGTGGGGCTTGAACTCTGGGCCTGGGCACTGTTCCTGTGCTCTTCAGTTCAAGGTGAGCACTCTACCTCTTGAACCACAGCACCACTTCTGGTTTTCTGGTGGTTTATTGGAGATAAGAGTCTCACGGAGTTTCCTGCCTGGGCTGGCTTTGAACCGTGATCCTCAGATCTCAGGCTCCTGAGTAGCTAGTATTACAGGTGTGAGCCACTGGCACCCGGCTTTCGGTTTTCTATTGTACTAACCATGTACCTGTACTTTATTTACTAAGTGGTATTTGTGCATTTTGACCTTCACAGGGATCCTGGGAGATGCATAGTTCACATTTATTATCCATTTTATGGAAGAGTAGTCTGCAGCACAGAGAAGTTAAATCACCTGTTCAAAGTCTCCTAGTTAAGAAGCTGGAAAACAGCTGGGGTTGGAGTCAGAAAGACTAGGCTGGAGACTATGTCTCTAATCCCATGCCCCAAAGCCTGTCTCAAAATGGGAATATTGTAATTAAATGCAAAGGTATGGAGAGAATTAGACCAACTGAAAGTACTTGGCACATAGTAGGCCTTCAACATGTCTGCATTCTCTCTAAGCAAATAAATACTGAATTGCCAAGTGAATAGCATAGTGAATAACTTCCTGGCTAGGAAGTTCAAAGCAAGGTCAGATTACTTTTTTTAGGGTACCTAGAGAAACCTTCAAGAACTCCGAAGGAACCAATGATAAGCTAGAGATCACTTCAAAAAGGACCCTCTTTGTCCCACCCCACTGCCCTCTGTCTCCTACCTTCCCATGAGGATTTTATTACTGCTTTTCTAATATTCCCCTTCCCACCATCAACCCTTTATTCCTAGCATAGGGCCTGGTCACCTCTGCCCCTCTAGACTTGTGTAGACTTTTATTTCTCTCTACCACCAACCCATGATTGGCCTGTTTTCCTACTTAGGCTCTCCTCAGTGCTGGGTCCTCAGACTGAACTCTTGCACGAGTTGGTCTGTTACTCTGTGTGTGTGTGTGTGTGTGTGTGTGTGTGTGTGTGTGTGTGTGTGTGTGTGTGCATGTGTGCATGTGTGCACGTGTGTGCTTATGGGGCTTAAACTCAGGGTCTGGGCACTGTCCCTGAGATTTTTGCTCAATACTAGTGCCCCACCACTTTGAGCTACAACCCCCTCTGGTTTTTTGGTGATTAATTGGAGATAAGAGCCTCAGGGATTTTCCTGCTGGGCTGGCACAGAACCATAATCCTCAGATCTCAGCCTCCCGAATAGCTAGGATTATAGGCATGGACTGGCACCTGGCTCTTTTTTTTCTTTAGTTGTTTCAATAGCTGGGTGAAAATCCCACTTTTACTTGTAGTGAGCAGCTTTCTAAGGATCTCTGGGGTATTCATCCCATTTATTGATGACTCCGTGCCAGGCCTTATGCCAGGCACTCAGGCTGTCGTGAGCAAGACAAGTTCTGTTGTTGGAGATGGAAAGCCTAGGAGGCATTTTGCTTGGGCGCTGTCCCTGCATTCTTCAGCTCAAGGCGAGCGCTCTACCTCTACTGCTTGAGCCACAGCGCCACTTGCGGTTTTTTAGAGGTTTATTAGAGATAAGAGTCTCGTGGACTTTCCTGCCTGGGCTGGCTTTGAACCGGGATCCTCAGATCTCGGCTCCTGAGTAGCTAAGATTACAGGCCTGAGCCACCGGTGCCCGGCTAGTTGTTATTTTTAAATTGCATTTTTCTCTATTGCTGGGCGGGGTGGGGGGGGGTAGGAGTGGAGATAAAGCCCAGGGTTTTGCACATGCTAGGTAAGTGAGCTATACCTTAGGCCCTGTTGTTGTTGTTTCTCAAAACTAACTGATACATAATACTTTACCACTTACTAAGAATTCACAGCTCCTTTGTTTAATTTTCACTACAGACCTGTGAAGTAGATAACATCTCTATCTTGGAGGTGAGCAAACTGATGGTTACTAGAGGCCAGTTGTCTTGCTCTAGATCTAGATAGAGCCAGGTAGAGCCAGGATGTGGACCCTGACCTTTCTGCCATGTTAGTGTGTGTTCCACTGTAATAACACTGATGAAAATTACCCTACCTGGAGGTCTTGTTTCCCTTAAGTTGAAAGAAATGACCTTTATCTTTGTGATCATCAGCTCTGTTTTTGTGAAGCACCTAAGTGTTTCTGATTGTGTGGGGGTACCGTGGGTAGAGATTTGTATAGCCTTGTCCTCTAGAGGCTGCAGTCCAAGCCAGAAGCATAGACATGGATCTGCCAATATAGGGCAGGTAGGCAACACAATAAACAACAACAACAACAACAACAATACCCTAAACATGAATGGACAGCGAAGGATTGACAAGACTGTGCAAGGCCAGGATATATGCATTCTAGAGGTACAACTGTAGCTAAGCTGCCTGAGCAGATCTCCACAGTGACAGACCCCAGGAGTACATTTGCAATAACCATTCTAATTCTCTCTTCCTCTAGCTATAACAAAAGGCTGTGTGTGCATGTGCATGTGCACATGTATATGTATATGTGTGTGTGTATATAAAGTTTGCTTCAGCAGCCAGTGCACAATTGGGTTGTAAGGCAAGTAGTTATGAGAGTCCTATATTTAGATAATGATGGTGAAACTTTTAGCCCTCCTGTAGCAATATACTGCAATTTATTCTCCTCCAGTATACATCAAGTTTATCTCTTTAACACTGGGCTTTTATGAGGTAAAATGAACACCTGTAATATATGAGAGAGAGAAAGTACCAAACAGCAACTATGCAATCAGAAAGAAACAAAGTTTAATCCTAGACCTGCTAAGTCAATTCATGACATCGGAGGGCTTTACCTGAGCTTTCTGAGCCCCACTTGCCTCCTATGCAATTGGGGAAATTATCTCTACCTTGCAGGGCTGTTCAGAGAATTAAATGAGATTGCATTCGTAAAGTACTCTGTAACCTGATGGCTTAATGTGGTTTTTGTTGAATTTTTTAATTTTAAATTTTTTTTTAGAAAGTAATGCAAATGGTATGAAATTCAAATAATGCCAAAGGCTGAGCAGTGAAGATAACTCTTCATTATTGCTGTCTTCTAGCCATATTTCTTTTATATTTTTTTGTATTTTGGACCTCGCAAAATCCTAGTGTTCTAGGCAGGGCAGGGTGATGATCCTTGTCTTTCAGGTATGAAAATTAAAGCCCAGAGAGGGTAAATGGCTTACCCTGAGGTCACCCATCTAGTAGATGAACATGGTGAGATTAGAATTCACATCCTCCTGTCCATACCTCAGCCTGTTAAATTCTACTTCACAGTAGAAGGCAGAACGATGGACCCCATGTTGCTCAGTCTTACTACTTTGAGGCCATAGACTCTTTTGACTTTGTCCTCTACACCTTCCTCACTCCTCCCTTACACATGCTATTCATACTCTTGCACAGAATTTTAGATGATTTGTCTGTGACTAGAAGCCTGGGTCTGAACCATCCCAATGCATTCTTTATACCTTCAGCAGCGTTTTAGCTCCACGGGACTTCCCTGGTGAGCAATGGAATGTGCTCAGTGATCTGCAAGCCTGCACCTGCTCCCCAACAAGCTCTGGGTTCTGAGTCAGAAGATCTGGGAACTGGGCGCTCGTGGCTCACACCTGTAATCTTAAATACTCAGGAGACTGAGATCTGAAGATTGGCGTTTAAGCCAGTTTGGGCAGGAAGGTCTTGAGATTCATACCTCTTAATTAATGAGCAGAAAAGCCAGAAATGGAGCTGTGGCTCAAGTAGTAGAGTGGCAGCCTTTATTTCTAAGAGACCACTCTCAGACCCTCAGTTCAAGCCACAGTAACAGCACTGAAAGAAAAAAAGATCTGGGTTCTACCCGTGGGCATGGCATAGCTTAGCTTTATAACCAGGGTGAATATTTCAATTTCTCTGAGCTTCACCTTCTTTGTCCATTCAGTAGGGTTTGTGTTCTCTGTCCTCAAGAGTTATGAACTCACATTCAGAAAGTCATTTTAGAAAGCAAACAGTGAAAGTATAAACAAATCTATGGTATTATTCCTCCCCATGAGGCCTTATGGGCGGAATGAGGGGGGAGTCCAGAAAGTAGAGTCATACTTGGAATGTCTTCCAGAAGCTAGGAGTATATGACCTTGCCCTGCCTGGGGGAAGCTGTCCAGGTCTGCACCATTTCTCTGGATTTGACATCCAGAATTAAGATCCTTGGCTCTAGCTGTGTGCCAGTGGCTCACAACTGTAATCCTAGCTACTCAGGAGGCTGAGATCTGAGGACCATGGTTCAAGCCAGTCCGGGCAGGAAAGTCAAGACTCTTACCTCCTAACCTCTTAACCACTAGAAAACCAGAAGTGGCACTGAAGTAATAGAGTACTGGTCTTGAGCTGAGGAGCTCAGGGACAGGGCCTAGGCCCAGAGTTCAAGCCCCACAACTCACCAAAAAAAGAAAAAAAAAAAAAAGGTCTTCAGCTCTGGGTATGAGAACTGACTCCTGTACCATTGAGCATTCCATCCATCTCAGCTTCATCTGCTTATTCCAGCCCAAAGTGAGCAATAATCCCATTATGAAGACATCTCTAAGATGGAGCCAGCAAACAGCCTGGAAGACGGGAGGCTGCTGCCTGAGAAAGCTTCCCCTCCCTTCCCCCATTCATTAATGATTATGGGAGTTTTATTCCCCCCAACAAAAGTGTTAATTAGACATCATTCTGAACAGGGATATTACACAAATGAATTAAACTTGAACCAATCAGCAAGCCAGCTCTGTGCTTCAGGTCCCCTGAACAAGAAGGGAATTGAAGGCTGTAATGGGAAACAAATGGTGGGATGATTTCCTAATAATAAGTAGGAAAGTTCCCTTCAGTTCTTCTAGCTTTGCTTCTTTGATGGCATACCTGTATCCTTCTGACTGTTCTGCCTTCTTTCTTTCTGTTTCCTGTCTCCGCTGCACGCCCCCCCCCCCCCAGCTCAAATAGTTAATCTATCAGTTTTTTAAAAAAAAATTTGTGCTAGTCCCTGGGCTTGAACTCAGGGCCTGGATGCCGCCCCTGGGGTTTTTCCTCTATCACTTTAGCCACAGCTCCACTTACACGATTTTTGTAGTTAATTGGACATAATATCAGGGACTTTCCTGCTGGGGCTGACTTTGAACCTTGATCCTCGGATCTCAGCCTCGTGAGTAACTAGGATTACAGGTGTGAGCCACGGGTGCCCAGCAGATTCCTTTTTTTTTTTTTTTTTTGAGGGGGGTCCAGTCGTGGGGTCTGAACTCTGGGCGTGGGTGCTGTCCCTCAGCTCTTCAGCTCAAGGCTAGTGCTCTACCACTTGAGCCACAGCGCCACTTCGGGCTTTTTTCTTTTTGCTTATGTGGTGCTGAGGAATCGAACCCAGGGCCTCATGCATGCAAGGCAAGCACTCTACCACTGAGCCACCTTCCCAGCCCCCTCCTTTTTTTTTTTTTAAACTAAAATGCACTTGTACCTCCTTGTGATACCGCTCCCCCCCCCCAAGTACCCTCAAATTCAATGGTTATTTATCCCTCATCACCTTTTAGGTCCATTTGTTTTTCCATCTGAAAACAGGGTTCAAATCCTGCAAGTATACAGAAGTCTGTTGAGTTTGAATGGTTAGGAGACTTCTGGGAATCTTTGTGGCCTGGCAGTGCACTCCTGCTACTGATAACCCTCTCTGGGCAAAGTGGGAAGACAAGAAATTTTAGTCTTGCCGGGCACTGGTGGTTCACCTCTATAATCCTAGCTACTTAGAAGGCTGAGATCTGAGTATTCCGGTTCAAAGCCAGTCCGAGCAGGAAAGTTTGTGTGAGATTTTTTTTCTTTTTTGGGGGGGGTCTGGTCATGGGGCCTGAACTCTGGGCCTGGGTGCTGTCCCTCAGCTCTTCAGCTCAAGGCCAGCGCTCTACCACTTGAGCCACAGCGCCACTTCCAGCTTTTTTCTTTTTGCTTATGTGGTGCTGAGGAATGGAACCTAGGGCCTCATGCATGCAAGGCAAGCTCTCTACCACTGAGCCACCTTCCCAGCCCCTTGTGTGAGATTCTTATCTCCAATAAACCACCAGAATATGGGAAGTGGTACTGTGGCTCAAGTGGTAGGGTGTTAGCCTTGAGCTGAAGAGCTGAGGGACAGCTCCCAGGCCCAGAGTTTAAGCCCCAGGACCAACAACAACAACAACAACAACAAGAAAGAAAGAAAGAAAGAAAGAAAGAAAGAAAGAAAGAAAGAAAGAAAGAAAGAAAGAAAGAAAGAAAGAAAAGAAAAGAAATTTAAGTATTTTGTGGGCTTCCTGTTGACTTGGAGAGAGATTATATGTTGAAAAGGGTATTTTGTGTGTGTGTGTGTGTGTATATGTATATATATATATATATATATATATATATATATATATATATATATATATATATATATATGTTTGTGTGTGCTTAAATAAGTACAAAAAAGCTGGGTGTGGTAGAATGTGTCTGTAATTCTAGCACTTGGGAGGCTGAGGCAGGGATTGGAAGCTGGCTGAGGCTATGCAGTGAAGACTTATCTCACACACACACACACACATACACACACACACACGAACAAGATAGAACAAAATTAAATTTTAAGTAATAATAACAGGATAGGTCTGCTGAAACTACAGCAGGGTTAAAAAATCAGCAAGACACACAGAGTTAAACAAAAGAAAGGAAAGGTTTTGGCTCACCATTTTGGAGGTTTTAAGTCTGGTTGGTTGGTGCCATTGCTTTTGAGCTTATGGTAAGGAGTTCATCATAGCAGGAGTTCATTGGAGAGGCAGCTGGCCAACTCATGGCATCTGGAAAGAAGAGGGAGGAAGATGAGGAGCCAATATCCCAAAACCCCCTTCAGAGACATAGCCCTTATGACCTAACTTCCTCCTAAACATTCTAGCATTTCCCAGTAACACCACAAACTAGGACAAAGCCTTCAACAAAGGGCTTTTGAGGGACATTTCAAGTTCAAACTATAGCAAGGATCAGATGTGGGCTCAAATTCATAGTTTCTCACCAGGCATGAGACCTTAGGGCAGTCATGGAACTTCTGAGATTCAGTTTCCTACGGCTGAGTTTTCATAGCTCAAAACATAAAGTGGAGGTGAAAGTGGTCTGTGAATTATCTACTCATCAAATGTGAGAAGGAGGGTTAGGGAGCTCTGTGGGTGATTTATCATTTAGGTAGCTAGAGTGAAAATGTTTTGGGATTTGGAACCTGAAATTGAAGCATGCTAAGGAAAGCTAGCATTTAAAATTCAGTATATTAGACTGATTGTATATACCCATGTGAGAATGTGTGTGTACTTGTATTTTTTTTTAACACTATTTTGTTTTTCTTGCCTTCCTTTCTTCTACTTCTTGGGGTATATCCGATTTTGGAATCTTAAGAACTGAAGCAGGAATGGGTTGGAGCCATCCCTTAACTGCCTCCTGGTTAGGTATTTAGGTACCCTTCTGGCCTCTGTTAGGGGCTCAGTTACTTGCCATTCACTTGTTCCTTTTTTTTTTTTTCATATAGAAAGAAAACCCCTTGGGACTGGTGCCCTGGCAGTATCAGTAAGAAGGGAGGTCCAGGTGCTGTATGTTGATATACTGTCACAATTGGACTGGTAGAGTCTGGCAGAGCTTTCTGCCTGCTTCTCTGCCTTCTTCCCTTGTGTGGAGGAGCAAGGGCATTGGGACTGAAACAAAACTCTGCCCTGCATACCAAGAGGGGTGCATAAAGAGTCAAGAAAGAAATGGGGGGGGGGATGAATATATAATGAGTATCTACAATGCTAATTATTCTATTCTACTTACTGTTGACCCACTTAATTCTCATAGAGCTCTGTTAAATAAGAATTACTAACCCCATTTTCTGGGTGAGGTGTTAAGGACCAGAGAAATGAAAAGTAGAGCCAAGATCAAACCAAGGCCTCTGACCCTAAAGTCCTTGTTCTTTGTTTTTAAAAAGTTAGGGGCTGGGAAGGTGGCTCAGTGGTAGAGCGCTTGCCTTGCATGCCAGAGGCCCTGGGTTCCATTCCTCACCACCACATAAGCAAAAAGAAAAAAACTGGAAGTGGCGCTGTGGCTCAAGTGGTAGAGCGCTAGCAGCCTTGAGCTGAAGAGCTGAGGGACAGCACCCAGGCCCAGAGTTCAGGCCCCATGACCGGACCCAAAAAAAAAAAGTTAGTAATCTCTCAGAGAGCCTCTGTCATGATTGAGACTGGCCATGTCCCCCCCAACAAGTTGATCCTATAGCTAATGACACCTTGGCAATTTTAGCCAGTCTAAATTGAAATAGCAGTGATGTCAATAATTTGGAAGAAACATATTTTTGCCCCTTAAAAAGTCCCGGGGGGGGGGGAAGCCTTAAAGAAACACATAGAACCAAGGCACAGATTTATGCATGTGAGTCCTCAGATCCCAGGCAGTGCTGATAGCCAAGGTGTGAACAGATATTTCCCTAAACCAGCCATCAGACTGAGAGATACTAGGGATAATCCTAAAGCCTTATGGTTTGTTTGGTTTTTGATATGGAAGGGATCTTGGGCCTTGACACTACAAATCAAGGGACACCAGTCATGTAGACTACAGTACAAATGGCGCCCCCTAGAGCACAGAGTGAGAGTGAAGAATTTCAGATTGTATATTTATTCATTCCAGTTGTTTATTATTGTTTCAGACTTAGGTTCTGGTTGTGACTCATTCAGATGGGTTCTGTGATGAACTTGTAGCACCAAGCAAGCAGGTCAGCTGGTGTTCTGTGGTCATAGTAGACATTTGGGGGGGGGGTTAATGAACCATTTAGGATGAAGTATACACAGCTTCTTTAGAGACTGGTACATGATGGGACATATTTGATGCTTTAGTGATAGAAGGAAGCCGATTGGGTAGCTTGTCTTTATTATAAAGGGTGAGGGGTATGGAGAGTGGGCACAATCAGGGAGGGATTCTGGATTGCTCAAGATTTAGGCAGGACCTACGTGGAGAGTGACTGAGTCCATGGAAGGGATCTATGAGGCACAGCCTATGAGAGAGAGAGGTGGCTTGATGGAGGGGTGGACTCCACTAACCCAGGATCCTGTGTAGTCTTGGTCAGCCCACTGGGGCTGAGGGCTTTCATTCTCAGAGGAAGGGTTGGGCCAGTGATGTCTGAGGCCTCTTGACAGCTGACAGTTTTCCGATTCCCTGGCTTTTGAGAGAACAAGAGAGGATGATCTGGAGTAGACAGCAAGTTGTCTGGAGGGAAAAAAGGGTCAGCTGGGCATCAGTGGCTCCCGCCTGTAATCCTAGCTATTCAAGAAACTGATATCTGAGGATTGCGGTTCAAAGCCAACTTGGGGAAGGAAACTCCATGCGACTCTTATCTCCCATAAACCACTCAGAAAGCCAGAGGTGGTGCTGTGGTCAAGTGGTAGAATGCTCGCCTTGACCTGAAGAGCTATAAGGGATAGCGCCCAAGCCCAGAGTTCAAGTCCCATGACCCGCCCCCCCCCCCACACACACACCAAAAAAAGACAGTGAGGGCAAGGGGACCCAATGAGGACAGTTAAACTCAGAGCAGGGGTGACTGGCAGCTGGGCTGTGTGGCTTTGCTATAGCTTAGAGGCATTGGCAGGTTTGTCTTGACCATTCCTGAGGCCACCACTGGAGTCGGTCTCAGCTGTGTCCTTGAAAGTGTCCTGTATCTTAATTCTCTATCGTAGATAAATTCCAGAGGATACTAAGAGGCCCATGGGTGTGATGCAGTGACCAGCTCAGCCAGAGTCCTGGATACCTGGGTTCAGGCCCCACTGATGCTGCTGACTAGTTTTGAACCTTGGCCAAACTGCTTCATCTTTCTATACTTTCCATCTGTGGAAGGGCTTCATTGTACAACTTCTCAGGGTTTTCTGAGCATGAAATACATTGATACTCATAAAGTAACGAGCAGAGTATAATAAGTGACCCTCAGCTTCCATATCCCATTTCTCCTTCTAAATGGTACGCAGCCATCCCATGGGGGCACCTTCCAGTGGACCTCACTGCACTCCACATGCTCCCCACACTCAGATAAGCTCTCCTCACCTTACTTTGTGGTTCCCAGGGAGCTGTTGCCTCTGTCATCATGACTGTCTGAGGAAGATGCTTGTTTCTCTTCTCAGATCTTTCTCTGGGAGCCAGAGCAGATGACTGGCTACAGAGCACTAGGCTGAGCCCGGGTGACTCACTGATTGCCCCTCTACAATTCATAATCATTTCTCCTGCAATTCATAATCATTTCTTTATGAGGAAGCAGTCCTTAACTATCAGCTAGACAGGGGAAAGAACTGGTGTGCCAGCTGCTGGTGGCTATAGTTGAGTTAGGACCTGGCTCTGTGTCACAAACCTTCCCCCGGGGCTCTCCTTGGGCCAGCCACTGATCTGCATGGTTGATGAGGGAGGGAGGAGAACCATTTCTGTGCAGAAGGCTCACCCATTCTCTTCAGTGTGAGCTGCATCCTGTATAGTCATCCATTTAGTTCTCATCTCAACATGTGTTCATATACGCTGCACTATTGTAGTCTTTGATATTCCAGCTAGGTTGGAGGTAGAGAGCTTTGCCCTCACGTACCTGGAGGGGGTCAGGGATGTGATGGAAGTGGCAAAGAACCTCTAATTAGGTTGCTTTTATTTTGGTTTAATTTTGATGCCAGAACTGGGGCTTTTCCCTCAAGGCTAGTGCCTTACCAATTGGGCCATATCTCTTCTTCCAACTTTTGGCTGGAATAAGAGTCTTATTTGGGAAATGAAAGTCTTTTAGATTTGTCTGCGTAGGCTTGTTTTGAATCAGGATCCTTAAATCTCAGCCTTCTGAGAAGTTAGGATTACTGACATGAGCCACTGGTGCCTGACAGGAGCCTGTAATTAGGGACATAAGTGGCTTGGATGTAAAAGACAAAATAGCCCTGTGAGTTGTGTGTGTGTGTGTGTGTGTGTGTGTGTGTGTGTGTGCGCGTGCGCGTGTGTGTGCGTGTGCATGCATGCGCGTGCGTGGTACTAGGTCTTGAACTTAGAGACTTGTATTCTTACCTGGCTTTTTATTTTTCCTCTCAAGGCTTGTGCTGTACCACTTGAGTCATAGTTCCACTTACAGTTTTTGTTGGGTTAATTGGAGATAAGAGTCTCTCAGACTTTTCTGCCCCAGGCGAGATTTTTTTTTTTAATATTTCCCAAGTCTTTCCATTTCCTAACAAATGGGGTGATATCATTCTTTCTGATGGAGGCATAGAATTCCATTTTATATATATATATATATATATATATGTATATGTATATATCACATTTTCTTGATCCATTTATCTACTGAGGGACATCTGAGTTGGTTCCATATCTTAGCTATAATAAGTAATGCTACGATAAACATAGTTGTGCTGGTAGTTTTAGTATAGCCTTTTTTGTGATCATTTGGGTAAATGCCCAAAAGTGGGATTGCTGGACCAGGCAAGTTTTTTGTTTTTGTTTTTTGTCTGTCTTGGGACCTGAACTCTGGGCCTAGGCGCTGTCCCTTAGCTCTTCAGCTCAAGGCTAGCGCTCTACCACTTGAGCCACAGTGTCACTTCCAGCTTTTTCTGCTTATGTGGGGCTGAGGAATCGCACCCAGAGCCTTATGAATTCAAGACAAGCACTCTACCACTGAGCCACCTTCCCAGGCCCCCCCACCCCCTCAAATCTCAGCTTCCTTCATAGCTAAGGTTACAGGCATACCCCGCTATAATCTCCAATTTTAGGAAATGTTTTTTTGGTGTACAATAGAAGAAATTATTCCAAATTTTCAGCAATCTCACAAACTGAAGATTGAACACACATAGTAGGCCAACGGTCTGGGCAAGTTCAGAAACTATGATGGACTTTGTTTGGTTCACTGCTACAGACTCTAGAAGACCGTACATAGTAGGACCTCAATAAATAAATAGTCTCTAGTTCCATGGCCTAACCTAGGCTGAATGGATATAGCATTATGGTGATACAGACCCTAGAGACTATAAAGAATGGTTTTGTAATATCAGAGCTGTGGGCAAATTGCAAGTGCTGCTTCATGAGGCAGAAAGTTCTGTTGCCCTGGAGGTTCAGGAAGAGCCTGCAGGGCCCGCATGCTGGGCACAGTGGACAGGACCTTCTGATTGAGAGGGAGGGTGGACAAGGTGACCTCCATTGTCCCTTTCCAACACTGAGAATGTGCCATTTCCCTCGCCACCCCTCCCCAGGCCCAGCCTGCCTGGTCTTGCATCTTAACTGCCCGGACTTTGCTGACAGTGCCTGTGTCTGGCTTGCTGTAGAATTGTCCATGAAGAGGAGCCCTGACGGCTCAGCAGTAAAAAGGAAAATCGCTTGGAAATATACTTCCCTTTACTGACCCTGCAGCTCTGTCCTCATTTTATTTTTCTGTATCAAATTGCCAACAGTAAAATTGCTGGATGCACAGCATGTGCTGTTCGCTTCCTTTATGGCCCCTCGTTCCCACCAGTTGGCCAGTCGAGAAAACAATTAGCAACATTGGCTCGAGGCTCAGGGCAGGAGGACATGAGAGCAGCAAGAGCTGAGTGGGAGATGGGAGCTTGGCGGGCTTCGAGCAGGGCCAGGATGAGTGTGCCTGCACGTCGTCATAGGCCCCACGCTTACACCAGGTCACCCCGCTGGGTTTTCCTCCAGGCTGTCCAGTTGTCCCCACACCTGTTGTCTGGTGGGACCCCAGTGCCAGAGTGTGGTTGTTCCCTGATCCTCCCCACCCCTTCCTGTGTCCTCTTGGACCTCTGATGCGAATACAGTCTGGCCATGGACTGTCAGCGTCTATTTCCAGACCTTCTCTCCAGATGGTCTGGATGTTGCTACCTGTGTTGGTGTGTTGGTCTCAGAGGAAGGTCCCAGAAGACAGCACATGTGTCTGTCTTGTTCTGTACAGGGAACTGTGCTTGTCACCTGTGGATGTTGTTGTTAGGTTTATTTGGTTTGTTTTGATGTGTTTGGCTTTCTGTTTTTTGGCAACCATGCCATCTCCTTGTGGCTGTTGATGCACTTCTAAAGCAGAGCTCCAAAGAGAAGCGACAGTTGGTGCACAGAGAATTCTCCTGCTGAGAGCATGGGACCCGGCCTCCCTGGGGTATTTTCCCTCTGGATAGTTCCCCCATTCCTGCTCAGATCTGGAGGAATGATGTCATCCTTAGTCAGTTCACTCATTCACTTGCTCACTCATGAGTTCGTTCCACTAACCACGGTTACTGAGACCCCATTATCCTGTCTCTGGGTTGGGCCTCTGGGAGTGCAGACACAAAGAAGCATCTTCTAACCCTAAGCTTGAACTCGGGGCCAGGATGTTGTCCCCTAGCTCTTTTGCTCAAGGCTTCCACTGTACCACTTTTAGCCACAGCACCATTTCTGTTTGTGTTTGTTTGTTTGTTTTGTAGTTCATGTAGATAAGAGTCTCATGGGGACTATTTCAGCACAGGCTGGCTTTGAACCATGATCCTCTGATCTCAGCCTCCTGAGTAGCTAGGTGTGAGCCATTGGCACCAGACCCTTTACTAAGTTTTATGACATAACATGACCCAAGGTTTAGTAGAATGGTAATATCCATTATTGTGGAGGGAGCACTAAATTAGATACTATTTAATGGGCACTCTGTAGATAGGACTTCCCCCTCTCTTTTGTGTAGAGTCATGCTGCCCAAATCAGCCAGGAGAGCTTCCAAGAGGAGGTGGTTCCTGCACTTGATCTTAACAACATAGGGAGCATTACAGATGGACGAAAAAATATGCCAGAAATTAGTAGCACATACTTTTAAACATTAGCTTTAGGGAAGAAAAGGCCTGACCTGAATTTGAGGAATATATGGCAGAAGGTAAGGTGGAAAGGGAAGCTGGGAACCTGGATATGAAGTGTATCGAGGATTGTGATTTTTTTTTTTGTCAACAGCAGGGACATAATGGAGGTTTTGAAGCAATGAATTGATTTTGTATTTTAGGATAATCCTTAAGTAGGAGTGAAACAGGAAAGACAGCAAAAGTTGGGTGTGAATTGAAGAGAGACTATATGCAGTCATTCAACAAATGTTTATGGAGCAGTTATTATACAAAGATGAAGTCAGTAGGATCCTTGGGGACGAAAGATGACTAGAGAGCACTGTGGTAAACTGTGGTAAGAGGTCTACAAGGAGGCACAGGTCCTACAGAGGCCTCAGGAAGGATATGAGAAAGGCTGCTCATACATGGATGTGCACATAACTCCTGGGCATGTCATTTACAGAGATCGCTGTGTAAGGTAGTCCCAGCGTTAAAACTGTGAGCTAAGGGAGCTAAGGGAGCGAGACAATTCAGAAGAGAAAGCCTTGAATTCAAAAACATTTTCCACAGTGAGACAAGATTTGGGGTATGCTTTAAAGGAGAGGAAGGGTCCCAAGACCCCATGGGAACAGGCCTCCCAGAGGTCTGGAGTTTCAAGATCATGGGGGAAGGGCATGCTGGCAGATCCACCCCTAGGAGTTCCTCTGCCCCCTGAGCCTCACTTCTTAGAATCCAGAGGGGTGTTTTTTCTTCACCAGCCTGTGTTTTCTCACTCCCTTCTTTGAGTTTGCGCTGTCTCTGTCTCATTCTCTCTTATTCTTTCCTATTCTCTCTTTCTCTGTGTGTGTATATTTTGGTACTGAGGCATGAATTCGGGGCCTAATGCTCTTACTTGACTTTATTGAGCTACACCTCCATTTCCAGCTTTTTGCTGGCTAATTGGTAGTAAAAATCTCACTGATTGATCTGCCCTGCCTGGTTTTGAACCCTAATCCTCAAATCTCAGCCTCCTGGGTGGCTAGGGATTACAATCCTACACCACCAGCCCCTGGGTCCAGTTCTCTCTTTGGAGCCTGATTCAAGCCTCAGTTCCTTACATACAAATGCGTGCACAAGGGCAGTATTCTTCCTCTGGTTTGTGTAGGGTGAGGGCAGGGGAGAGTGCATTACACGCTGGTTACCCTAGGCTGCTGATAGGACATATTGGCTGCCCTCCTTCTGGGATGCTGGCTAACATGGGTAGACTGGAAGGAAATCCATGAGCTGGGCCTAGGAGGTAGGTCTAGATAGTCTGTTTCTGAGCTTCTTTCTGGGGAAGGGGATAAGAAGAACAAAGTGGAGCTCAGAAGTTCAGAGCAGTTGAAGCAGTACTGGATGCTTTCCAGAGTTGGTGATGTTAGGGGAGATGTAAAGTGAGGGCCAGAGAGACCAGAACAGAGCCATCCACAACTCTGAGAACCGAGGCCCAGGACTGTGAGGTGGCCCTTCCCTCCCACCTTCCCTCGGGGCCCAGTGTGTGTTAATTTGGTGAATTAATTAGTTAACAGAATTGTGTAGCCTGCAGGTGGGGCCTCCCCTACCTCCCCTACAAGGAAGTTAAGGCTTGGGTGTGGGTGATCTTTGATCCCTTTCATCACTTGTTTCATAGGAAGAATATTCAGGAAAAAAAACTTCTCTCTCCTGGGTCCACAAGCATTTGCATCTTTGGCTACACTAACACCTCACTCTGTTACCTAAATCCTAGTGTCCGTAGGGTGAAGCTCTCCCCCTCAGGGCTGTTAGGAGACCAGATGAGATTTGGGAAATGAAAGTTCTTGATAATCTGCACGTCTCCACGGGCTTTTACAAAGAGATAGCTGAGTAAGAACAGCACCACACACGTGGTATTCAGGTAAGGAGTTGGTTTATTCATCGTTCTGGCTGGCACCAGGCCATGTTGGCCCTCCACACGGTGGGGAAAGGCCTGGGAAAGAGAGCTGGAAAAGAGAGAGAGCTGGGAAAGAGAGAAAAAAAAGAGCTAGAAGAGAAAAGAGCTAGAAAAGAGTATCTGGGAAAGGTGGGAAAGAGAGTTAGGAAAAAGAAGGGAGCTGGGAAAGAGAAGTGCTGAGAAAGAGCTAGAAAAGAGCAGAGAGAGGACATCTGGGCCTGGGCTAGGCCTTATCTAGAGTATGGGCGGAGAAAGGTGTGGCCACATCAAATTCAGATGTGACCTCAGCGGATGCAGTTGTGACCTCTTCCTGGTGTCCCAGTTGCCTAGGTAACACAGGTACTGGGTGGAGACTTTTGCTGCAAGGAGGGTGGAGTCTGCTAGCCATCCGGGAGCGGACCTTACACTTAGGACTGCTAAGGTTTACTGAGTCTTAAGTGCTAGGTCCTGTCTGTTTGCTCCTTAAGTGACATTATCTTATTAAACCAGTGTGTGCACACACACATATGTGCGTGTGCGTGCATGCATGCACATGTGTGTGTGTGCCTGCCAATAATAAGGCTTGAACTCAAGGCCTGGGCACTGTCCCTGAACTTTTTAGCGCAAGGCTAGCACCCCACCTGTTGAGCCATAACTCTACTTCTGTGTCCCCACCCCCACCCCCCTGCCATAGGTTATTTGGATATGAGTCTCACAGACTTTCCTGCCTGGACTAGTTTCAAACAGAGATATTCAGATCTCAGCCCACTGAGTAGCTAGGATCATAGGCACCCAGCTACTACCTCATTAAATCTTCACAACCACTGGGGGTGGGACTCCCAGCTTTTTACATAAGGAAATGGATGCCACACTGTGCCCTTCGACCCCTGCCATACTGTATGGGGCATTCTAACTTTTGCCTGTCAAGAATTTTTAGTCATTTAGGAGGGGGCAGGCACCCCAACCCAACCTCTACTGTAAAGAAGCATACTAGAAAGCAGCAGAAGCTGCATTCTGAATGGGCCATGAGGTTTACCTCTTGCAGAGGCTAAAAAAGAGAAAAGACAAAGGATAAAAAGCTTCTTAGAAATAAAAATGGTGACCCAGGCCCTGTCTCAGTGCTGGTATCTCCCCCTCCTTTGTTCTGGAGAGAGAGGAATAAGAAGGCAGACTCCCTCCCTCCCTTTCTCCCTCCCTCCTGCATTCCTGCTCAGAAGGTCCTTCCCCTGGCCCTTTCTGCATGTCTCCCTTCCCCCAACCTGTGGCCTCCACCCCAGCCAGGATCAGATATGGCTTTTGTCTTTCTGCCTGGCTGCTCCCTTTCAGGGGATAAAGGCCTCTGTGTCTGTGAATGCTGATAGTCAAGGAGAGCCTGGAGGCAGCTTAGGGACCTTGCCTCAGTGCTCTGTGCCCTTTTCTATCACCTTCCCCTAGCCTGGAGCTCACTGCTGTGACTCTTGGGGCCTTGGAGAAGGAAGGTCCCTGATCAGGGGAGAGAAAGAAGCCAAGAAGAAAAGATGCCCTCCAGAGAGGCAAGGAGGCATGGGGGGGGGCGGGGGATGAGGTCCCCCTCTCCCTTCAAACTTCAGCTAAGACCAGCTATGGCCTATGGCCATGTTTGTTTGTTTTTTGGGAGGGCAGGGTCGGCAATACTGGGGCTTGAACTCAGGGTTTAATGCTCTCTTGGTTTTTCCTTTCCAAGACTGCTGTACTATTGAGCCACAGCTCTACTTCTGTTTTTGTTGTTGTTGTTATTGCTAGTTAATTGGAGATAAGAGGCTCCACGATTTTTTCTGCCCCAGTTGGCTTTGGGATCCTCAAATCTCAGACTCCTGAGAATCTAGTATTATACACCTGAGCTACTAGCTGCCAACTGATAGCCTTGCTTGGGTGATGTAAGGCCCATTCCTGTATGGGGAACAGACCCAGCCCAGTACCTGAGTTACCTAGGCAACTGGGACACCTGGAAGAGGTCACATCTGAATCTGATGTGGCCACACCTTTCTCCCACTAGTCCCACCTCTTACCTGGTCCCACTTCCCTTTACCTGGACACACCTTTCCCCGCCCCCTACCCTATATAAGGCCTAACCCAGGGCCAGCTCCCTTTTGCCAGCCTCGTGGAGTGTCAACCTTGCCTGGTCCCAGCAGGTCTACTAAATAAACCTACTCCTTACCTGAATACCATGTGCGTGGTGCTGTTCTTACTCGGCTACCTCTTTTTAAAAGAGGTGAGACTTGTGCCATGTTAGGTGTTTCTTTGAGATATAGATGACAAAAAGGCAAATGCAAGTTTGTGTCACTTTGTAATCATGATTGTCACTAATTGCTACCATTTACATAGCATATATGATACATGTACATATGATATATTGTTGGAAGGTAAATCATTCCAGAAGCCACATTTTAAAATATAGAATATTGGAATCTTTATTAAACAGTTAACAAGCTGCAGGCCGCAAGTTGTTACAAAGGCCTGCAGCATGCAAATACACATAACACAGCCAGTAAACATGCTAAAGAAGAAAGAAATAACAAGAACAGTACCAACAAGCCAATTCAGCTCCAGTGGAGACGTGAATTGGCTCCATGATGATTGGAGACGAGCCAGGAAACAGGACACAGGACATGATCACAGTGACATGTAGCACGGAGTCCTGGCCGCTAGGCTGGTCCAGGCCTAAATAGAGTTGGTGCAAGGGGCAGATCCTCAGGAAATTCCCAGTCCCAGGCACTGGACTGACAGATTCAGTAACCTATCAGCCAAGTGCCTGCCCCTGCCTCCAGGGGTCCGGGCACGCCCATTACCTGGGGGACAGATGATGGGGGAGGGAGGGGTTGTCCTTCCCCCAGCATGAAGATAAGATGGCAGACCCTACCATCCACCATATGGCCAATATGGCACCGGCCAGACCTCCTCCTTACTTCAAGATGATAGAATACTATAGTTCACGGAAGGTTCGCTCCTGGATGGCAAGCAGACTCCACCCTCCTTACAGCCAAGTTCCACCCAGTACCTGTGTTACCTAGGCAACCTGCACACCTGGAAGAGGTCACACAGCTATCTGCTGAGGTCTCCTGGATTTGATGTGGCCACACCTTTCTCCCACATGGTCCCACCTCTCTTTACATGGCCACACCTTCCTCTACCCCTACCCTAGATAAGGCATGACCAGGGGACTAGACGCCCTCTCTGCCAGCCGCGTAGAGTGAGGAAATGGAGGCTCAGAGGAGTTACTTCACTTGTCCCACGGTGACAGTGGAGAACCTTCGAGCCCATCCCTGGGGTTCTCTCAGGGTCGTTCTCTAAATGGCAGGAAGACCGTCCATGTCATCATGTTTAATAGTGGACAGTTAGGCTTCACTGAGACAGTTCCCTAAAACTATGAACATAATGTCTTGATTAACCGGATACCAGGGACTGTGTTACATGTTAGACATATAAAAGTGAGCAAGGTGGACATAGTCCCTGCCTTTGTGTAAACAAGCCATGTCTCCATATCTGCAAGGCATGGTAAGTGCCATATACAGGAAGCCTTGTATAAAAGGCAGCTATTTCAAAAAGTGGCACAGCAGAAGTGTGGTGTGTACCTATGTGTGTGCACGTGTGTGTGTGTGTGTGTGTGTGTGTGTGTGTGTGTGTGTGTGTGTGTGTGTGTGTGTGTGTGTGTGTGTGTGTGATGGCTTGAACTCAGGACCTGGGCGCTATCCCTGAAGGCTTTTCTGCTCAAGGTTAGCACTGTACCACTTTGAGTCTCAGCTCTACTTCTGATTTTCTGGTGGTTAATTGGAGATAAGAATCTTAAGGACTTTTCTATCTGGGCTGGCTTTGAACCTCAATTTGGGCATCTCAGCTTCCTGAGTAGCTAGGATTATGGCCTGGCTTGTGAGTTGATTTTTGTCTGCCTCCAAACCAGAGCTGGGCTTAGCCTGTTAGTCATCCCCAGGGGAAGGGACAGTCATCAGAATTGTGCCGGGTGTCTTTACCTAGAGAGAACTCCCACTGTTTCTGGATATTTGCTTAAATGGGAAGTGAATGAATTGGACTTGCCTATTAGAAGTTAATGGGATATATTCTAGAAATCACAGCATTTATTTATTCACTCAATATTTTTTAAGTGCCATGGTTTTTTTTTTGTTGTTGTTTTATTTTGTTTTTGTTTTTGTTGTCAGTCATGGGGCTTGAACTCTGGGCCTGGGCGCTGTCCCTCAGCTCTTCAGTTCAAGGTGAGCTCTCTACCACTTGAGCCACAGTGCCACGTCCGGGTTTTCTGTGTTTTTTTGTTTTTTTGTTTTTTTTTTTTTTACTGGAGATAAGAGTGTCTCATGGACTTTCCTGACCAGGCTGGCTTTGAACAGGATCTTCAGATCTTAGCCTCCTTAGCTAGGATTACAGGTGTGAGCCACTGGCGCCCAGCTCTTTTTCTTTCCTTTTTTTTATGCTGACGTTTATAGTAATGAACAAAATGAAAACACAGGATGAAGGACTTCTCCCCTCTTGGCCCAATCTTTTCCCAGGTACATATTGACTTCAGGAAAAACCCTAGGTATGCAGGGACTTGGAAGCAGGCAGGGCAATCTAAGCTTAGCCTGGTCTAAATATTCCATTGTGGGCCTAACCGAAAGGCCCTGCCTCCCCCAGCCCTACTAGCTTTTTTGGTAACCTCTGTCTCCTTGCTTAGACCTTATAAAAGCCTAACTCCAACCCTACCTCCTTGCACAACCTCCATTCCCATGTGAAGGTTGCTTGCCCCTTGCTGCTGTGCCTTAATAAGGAGTCAGTCCCCTCCTATTGAGATTGAGTCTGGCCTGTTCCTTTCTCCTCCAGTTTCCTAATACAGGACCCCTACCTTATGGCCTTATAAGGAAGGGAGAGAATTAGTAGACAAATACTTTGGAGAATAATAAAGCGAGAGAAAGAGAATTCAGAAGGGGGTATTTTAGTAAGGAGAGTGCTTTTCAGATTTGTCTCTAGAAATACCCTAGATAAACAACTTAAAAGATGGAAAGGATTTATTTTGGCTGCTGGTTTCAAAGATTCTGGTCCATGATCCATTGTTTCTGGACCTGTGGCAAAGCAGAATATCATGGTGGAAAACATGTGGCAGAACCATGCTGCTTACCTGATAGCTGTTAGGAGACAGAGAGAAAGCCTGGATCCTCCTTCAAGAGGATGTCCTTCCACGAGGCCCCACTTTTTCTTGTGTTCACCACCCCCTAAGAGCACCATGTGTTGGAGACGAAGCTTTTAGCCTACATATGGGCCTATGACAGACATTTAAAATCTAAACCATAGCAGTGAAGAGCTTACTTAAAGGATAAATGAGAAAAAAACCGAAGGAGATAAGAAAACAGGCATTTATTAATGGGGAATACATTCCAGGGAGAGGAAACCACAAACACAAAGGTCCTGAGTTGGAGATATACATGGTGTATTTGAGGAAAAGCCAATAGGGATGAAGTTAAGGGAAGTACAAGGGAACAGTATGTGAGTGAGTGTGTGTGTGTGTGTGTGTGTGTGTGTGTGTGTGTGTGTGTGTGTGTGTGTATGTGTGTGTTTATGTGTGTATGTGTGTGTTTATCTGTGTACGTACGTACCACGTTCATGTATATACATCAAACAGATCACGAAGGGATACAATACTGAAATACATTTCTAACACTAATAATCACTCACCTAGAGCTAGCATGGACTTCATGGACAGAAGTTACAGTCTCCAGCAAGACTGCTCCTACTTCAAATGCCAGCCTAAAGTTTGAGAGGACACTCTTCTGACCAGTAGATCAAATTCAGTGTCTCCCATGACCCTCTTAGATTTGATAATTTCGTAAGTAACTCACAGAACTCAAGAAAGTGCTATTTTTAGTACAGTTTTATTATGAAGGATGCAAATCAGGACCTCAGTCAAATGAAGGAGACAGATGAGATTTGAATGGGTCTGGAATGTGGAGCTTTCATAGCTTCTTACTTACCTGTGAAGTCAAGATTGTTACACCTGCACATTGGTGCATTCGCCAACCTGGACATCCTCATAATCCTGGGGTCCTGGTTTTTTTTTTTTTTTCAGGGGGTTTCACTATTACTATTAGCCATGTAATTGGATTCAGCCTCCAGCCTTCCTCCCTCTCTAGAGAGTAGCAGATCAGGCTGATATTGACTTCAAACACTCCAGCACTGCCAGCCCACTGCCAGCCCCATTCTGTGGTTCCTGGCTCTACTTGGAGTAACAGACATTCTTACCACTAGGACATGAACCAAACAAATTCTTTATCATGTGACCTGGGCCTTGAAGGAATGCTAAAGACTTGAGCATTTACTTCAAATGATATCAGAAGTCATTGGTAGGTTTTGAGGCAAAGAGGACATGGTGTAGTTTCTGTTTGAACAGGATCACTTCTCGCTGCTATGTTGAGGCCTACTCAACATGTCCGATGTGTGAGGAAGGGGCAGGGGCAGGGAGACCCGTTAAGGCAGCTATTGCAGTTGTGTAGGCACAAGGCGATAAGATGATGGTGCCACAGGACACTCTACAGTCCAAGAAAAGTGGTCTTTCTCTGGAGGAGAAATTAGAACCAGTGGGAATTATGGATGGATAGGATGCAGGGTGAGAGCAAAAGAGGAATGAAGGACCATGCTGGAGTTTAGACGTCTTAAGATCCTGGAGGAGCCGGGCGCTGGTGGCTCACGCCTGTAATCCTAGCTACTCAGGAGGCTGAGATCTGAGGATCGCGGTTCAAAGCCATCCCGGGCAGGAGAGACCGTGAGACTCCTATCTCCAATAAACCACCAGAAAACCAGAAGTGCCGCTGTAGCTCAAGTGGTAGAGTGCTAGCCTTGAACTGAAGAGCTGAGGGACAGTGCCCAGGCCCAGAGTTCAAGCCCCATGACCGACCAAAAAAAAAAAAAAAAAAGATCCTGGAGGAATGAAATGGCCATTTACGGTGAGGTTTGGGGTGGAAGATCAGGAGCTCAATTTTGCTTTTTTTTTGTCTGATGCTTGGATCAAACCCAGGGTCTCATATGTGCAAGCATGTACCCTATTACTGAGCTATACCCCAGCCTAGGAGCTTAGTTTTGGGTATGTTAAGTATAGGATACAAATTAGACACCTCAGTGGAGACAGTAAATAAGCATTTTGACAGCTGCAACTCAGGCTGGAGGGAAGAAATTGAGTTGGATAGATCAGAGGAGAAGGTGTTTGAAACTGTATGGTTGGATGGATTCACCTCCGAAGTGAATGGAGGGAGTACCAGGCCAAAGCAAGACTCTGGGAGCATAGGGCACTCCAACAGAAGAAGGAACAATCAAAGGAAGCTGTGGATGGGGAAGGGCTGGAGAATGGGAGGAAACCCAGAAAAGCAGGGGGTCCTATAAGACCAATGAGGAAAGTCCTTGCAAGAGCTGGGGAGTAGATCTCAGTGGTAGAGTGCTTGCCTAGTGTACATGATATCCTGGGCTGAATTTGCGCAACAACACAAAAGTAAGCAAATACAAATAAAACTTAGGCTAGGGCTGGGAAAGGGCTCAGTGGTAGAGTGCTTGCCTTGCATGCATGAGGCCCTGGGTTCGATTCTTCAGCACCACATAAGCAGAAAAGGCTGGAAGTGGTGCTGTGGCTCAAGTGGTAGAGCGCTAGCCTTGAACTGAAGAGCTGAAGGACAGAGCCCAGGCCCAGAGTTCAGGCACCATGACTGGCAAAAAAAAAAAAATTAGGCTAGGGCACCAGTGGATCCTAGCTACTCAGAAGGCTGAGATCTGAGGATTTCGGTTTGAAGCCAGCCCAAGCAGACAAATCTGAGCTCCAATTATTTCTTAGTTCCAATTAGCCAGTTCAAACACTAGAAATGGGAGTGTGACTCAAGTGGTAAAAGGCCAGCCTTGAGTGAGCAAGAGCACAAGGCCTTGAGTTCAAGCCCTAGTACTGGCACGCATGCGGGCACACACACAGTAGAATTATATATATATATAACTATATATATATATATACACATATACATATAAAACTATAAATAAACTTTTAAAAACGATGAAAACTAAAGTCTTTGGAGGCTCCCTGTGACCTAGATAAGGAAAGTTGTGGTGTGAGTTCATGAGAGACTAGGGTGGTTATGTATACTCCTCTGCCTGAGCATTTTGCTCTAAGGAGAGCAGAAATTAGGGGGATGCCTTTGGAAGTAGCAGTTTAAGAAATGAGGGCTATTTGGTCATGAGTAGAGGAGACTGGGGGCATAACTTTCCTCACATGCTTAAAGGACTGTCATGTTGGAAGAGAATTAGATTCATTTTATGTGGCTCTGGAGAAAATAGCTAGGGCCAGTGATAAAGCAGCTACAAAGAGACGGACTATAGTACAGCCCAAACAAGAATTCCCAAACCCCCATGATTCAACTCATTCAGGACCTCAGTGGTGCATGCCTCCTGAGAGACCTGCACTGGCCTAGGCTCTGCAGAAGTCAGGGCACAAATGCTTCCCCTTCCAGCTAGTGGAAAAACAAGTACACAGTCAAGCAGTGTAATTCAGCAAAGTGCTGAACTGACTAGGGTGTGAAATGGGGGTTCAGGGAAAGGTCAGGCTAAGGGGAGGCGCATAAATTGTTGGCTGAGGCCATTCTACTTTCTGATAACAGAGCCTCTTTGGCCCAAATAAATGAGGCTTAAAAAAAGCACTTGAACTTCAGTTATCAGGTACATTTTCTGGATGACTAGACCATATAGATATATTCTTCGTAAAAATGATGTCTGATCGATGGACACTGCTTTATCATTAATTCCTCACCACAGCCCTGCCAGATTCATTCTTCTGTCCATATCTATAGTTGGGTTAAACAAGGCTCAGAGCGATAAAGCTTTGCTTTAGGTCACATCATTAGGATCAAGATGGCGCTGGGATTAGAACCAAATCCACAAAGGCCTGTCCCAGTAGACACATAGTTACAGATGTTCTGCCCATGCACAGGAATGCTTGGGATCTTGTGTTTGGGATCTTCAGGGAATCGTTCCCTACCTCACTCCACTTCTGCCCAGTCTGGCTCCCAGCAAGAGTCTGTGCTGTTTAAACCAGATTCCTGTTCTCTGCCTGGGACTTTGTCCCCTGCTCCCTTTCTCTCCTGACCCGCCCCTGCTTCCTGACCTTCACTTACATTCTCTTACTTGAAGAAATTCTTTAGAGCTTAATATGGCATTCCCTATACCTTTTGAGCCAGCAGTCCCCAGATTTTTTTTTTTTGTCAGTAGTAGGGCTTGAACTCTGGGCTTGGGCACTATCCCTGAGCTTCTTTTGCTCAAGGCACTCTACCACTTCAGCCATAGTGCCACTTCTGCTTTTTTCTGTTTATGTGATACTGATGAGTCAAGCCTAGGGCTTCCTGTATGCTAGGCAAGGACGACCAGTAAGCCACATTCCCAGCCCCTCATCTTCATTTTCTTAGTGAGGAAACTGAAGCACAGAACTACAAAGCATAGTGTCCCCCAAGTTGACCAGTTGAACCAGCTGCCTTGTGGAATTGCCTGCCCACTGTGTTCAGGTCTCTTCCTTGGGCAGGAAAAGGAGAAAACCAAGACAAGAAAGACTTTGTTTCACATGACTGTTTTGAGCCTTTAGTGTGTGTAGCTTGGGAGGAGAAAGAAATAGGTCTGAACTGATCTGATCCTCTGTGAACTCAGTGCTACAGAATCACAGCCCATCAAAGTGGGATGAGACCTTACTTAGACTTGTCATCCACAGTGGCACACAGAGAGGTGAAGTGAAACACCCACCAGAATAACGTGAAGCATACAAGTCAGCAGTTCCAGGCAACTGGTATAGTGAATATGAGTGCTGGGTCCTGGGTGCTGCTGCTGGTGTGAAGCATAGTCCTTGTCCTCCCAACTGGAGGGAAAGAAAAATCACAAGCAAGAGAGGGGAAAGTATGTAATAGGCTTGAGGAAATCATGATCAGTCCAGTTTGGTAGGAGCTGAGAGCTCACCTCTGAGAGAGGCGTGGAAGGTTAGATGAAGATGCTAGGGAATTTAGCTTAGACATTCCAAGAGGAGCAAGTAGGAGGAGCTTACCATAAAAGGCCTCCTGGAAGAGGAAGTAGTTGTATTTAGGAAAAAGGAAAATTTGGATTTTCAAGGAGACAGAATTAGATACTTGTAGGAAGAAGTGGAAGAGGAGGAAGGGATTTGGATCCTGTTGAGTTGAACAGATATTAGTTGTAGACAGGCATCAGTGAGTTGCTCATGCCTATAATCCTAGCTATTCAGGAGGCTGAGATCTTAGGGTTGAAGTCTAAAGGCAGCTCAGGCAGGATAACCCATGAGACGCTTATCTCTGATTAACTGCCAAGAATCTGGAAGTGGAGCTGTGGCTCAAGTGGTAGTGTACTAGTCTTCAGTGAAGAAGCTAAGGGACAGCACTCAGGTCCTGAATTCAAGTACCAGTACTGCCTCCAAAAAAGAGAGAGAGAGAGAGAGAGAGAGAGAGTTAACCTATTAAGAGCGAGATATCCTGTGTGTGTGTGTGTGTGTGTGTGTGTGTGTGTATGTGTGTGTGTGTGTGTGTGTGTGTGTGTGTGTGTGTGTGTGTGTGTGAATTAAAAACTCAGTGTCTGTCATCAAGTAGCTTCAGGGAGCTTTACGGGGTGACAGGATGTGCAAAGACCATGGTAGCTCAGGCTACAGTTTAGAAGGGCTCCTGAATACCAAGCTCTTGAAGAATGAAAAGGAATTCTTCATGAGCAAGAGATGGGCCAGGAATAGTCTAAGGCAGGGTACTGGGGGTAGGATACTCTGGGCATGGGTGGAACTCTCTGACAGGGCAGAATTTCTTAAAGTTGAAGTACACCTGCATGTTAGAGAGAGCAGGAGAGGATGCTAAAGAGGTAAACAGCAGCTAGTTTGGGCAGGACGTAACCTAATTTGTACTTTGTCTGAAATCAGTGGGGAGCAATTGAAGAGTTTTACACTGGGCGGTGATATCATTAGATTTGTGCTTTAGAAAGATCATTCTGGCAATGGTGTGGAGAATGGATTTAAGAGGAGCAGGCTGGAGGCAGGGGAACCAATTAGAAGGTTATTGCAACAATCCAGGGGAGAGATGAAGACTTCAATGGAGGCAGGGATAAAAATCGAGTCTTCTTCAGGAAGGATATTCAGTGGTACCTGCTAGGAGGTAAGAGAGGACTAGAATCTGGGTTGAGTCCAGGTTTAAATGAGCGTGAGGAGGTAGCATGATTATTGAGCAGAAAGAGTAAAGAAATGAAGCCAAGAATCCCCCTTCACAGCAGCCAGAGCCCCTGAGTGAACTAGGGAGGCCATCAGAGCTAGGTCTACAACTTGTGTGGACTGAGTCCAAGTTCAAGGGATGGTGAGAAATTCCTGGGATTTCCTGGCTGGCAACCAAGGGCCTGGCAGTTCTTCAGATTTAAAGCCAAAATCTGTTCAGAGGTAGGAGAGAGAGAGAGAGAGAGAGAGAGAGAGAGAGAGAGAGAGAGAGAGAGAGAGAGAGAGAGAGAGAGAGAGAGAGAGAGAGAGAGAGAGAGAGAGCCAGTGGCACAGTCCCACATTACAGCCTTCCACTGAGAAAGGATCAATCCATTTGCCTTCATGTCAGAGTTCTACAAGGTGTCAAAGAAATCAGATAAAGGACTTGGAGGCTAATAGGAATACTGGGCAATATTGCCCATTAAAGCTAGAAGTCATTTGCTTGCGAGATCACTGAGTACTTCTGTACACTATGCTTACTGTTCACCCTCATGCTGAAGGGAACAGGAATAAGGGGTCTGTATGTTTGTATATATGTATGTTTGTATGTAAGTATGGTGACAGCACCTGATTTGGAGGAATCCAGAGAGACCAAGTTGCATTTCTGGCTTTGCTATTGATCAACTCTGATTGACATCTGGCTTATTGTGTGCAGTAAAAATAATTGAATTAGATCACAGATATATGTGTGTCTCTAGCACTAAAAAGTGATGATTCTGAAGAATCTAGTCAGATATCTACTCAAAGTTTCATTTAGTTGGCCATTCTCCGGCTGGATCTCGCCAGTTCTAGATTCTTGATAACTTGAGAGCAGGAAATCTTCCTTCATGTCTACCTACTCTTTGTCTTGCTTCAGTATTAGACTTCATTGGAGAAAAGAAGATCTGCTCACCCTGCTGGGGATGAAGGCTCTCTCTTCATCCTTTGGTGTTAACTAACTTGAACCAGCTATAGATAAGGTGGGCCAGGAACACCCAGGCAGCTCAGGCAGGGGGTGCTTCTACTTATATTCAGCTATATGCGGTGCCTCGGTGTCCTGCCTTGGTGCCTAAGCAAATACTGTTTCCTCTACCTGGAAGGGCTTCCTGTGGTCTTGAAACAAGGGGAGACCGAACTACCCTAATCTCCATGCCTGCCTCCAGCCTTTACCATCTGCAAGGACAGCTGATAAAATTATTATTTGTAATGATAACATGGTCACCCAACAGATACCTAAGAATGGCAGAGTTGATATTAATGGAAGAGAAGTAGTGGCCAATCTTTTCAACTTTTCAATGTACAATCTCATTTAATCCTCACAACTACTAATACTGCCAACACAACAACCTGCAGGTATAGTACCACCAATACCAGAGTAGCTGATCCTGCTGTCAACTTCCAGTCATCTTTGGGAGGGACACAGTGAATGGATCCCCACCCTTCTTCCTTTTCCTAATTTATGTGCTTTCTTGCTAATTCTTTGCCTGGAAAGGGTATAAGAGTTAAATTTTAAAAAATCATCCTTCACTGGCCCTGTCATTCTCAGGGTAAAGTTTAAGCTGTTAGAATGATCTCTGTTGCCTTCCAGGACACTTGTCATCCACAACTGCTGTCCACATAGCTGCATTCCTATAGCTCCTTTACCGACTGTCTGGTTACCTGAACCAAAGCCACCTCCCTCCTCCCCGACTTCCCTGAGCGTCTACATTCTTCCAACCATTAAATCCTGTTGCTCTGTCTCATTCACATATTTCATATCCCTCGCATTTCTCTTCATCCTCGGTCTTAGTTTTATATCCTTGTAATTTCTCTCCAGAGCCCGTACAGACACTCCTCGCTGTACCTAGCCTCCCTCCAGCCACTGGCAGAGTAGTCTAGCTAATCACTTCTATCTAACTACTATGATATAATCCAAACTCGTGATCCAAAATATGAGACTCTGTCGCATCTGTCCCAGCCACCTCCTTTGTCCCCTACCCCTTTTCTCTCACTCTCTTGAAATCTAGCTCATCAGAACTACTTGTATATACATGCCGTGGCCCGCCAAACATTGTAGATGCATACCACCAAACATCCCCACTTTGAGCCTTTCCGTACCTTGATCCTGCTTGGAGAAGCTCCCCCCCACCTCCCCCCCCTCCAGCCTCCCCAACCCATATACTCACTCCCCTGTCACCTTGCTACCACCTCCCGCATTTCTAATCTCAGTCTGCATACTGTCTCCTTTGCCCAGTCTGCCTGACCACCAGCCTCACAAGTTTTTGTCTTTGCACCTACAATCCCATGTTACATTTATATGTGGAAGTCTGTATTTGCCTATCATAAGACATGTGAGATTCCACTTCCTTCTCCACCCCCAGCATAGTACATAACAATGTACATTAAAGATTTGGTGAATAAGCCAGGTGGCTCAGATTTGTTATCCTAAACACAGGAAGCTGAGATCTGAGGATTAGGGTTTGAAGCTAGCCTGGAAAGGAAAGTGTGAGTATCTTATCTCCAATTAACCAGAAAAAAGCTGGAAGTGGTGCTGTTGTTCAAGTGGTAGTGCTAGCCTTAAGCACAAAAGTTTAGGGACAGAGTTAAAACCAGGGCACCCTTTCTCTCTCTCTCTCTCTCTCTCTCTCTCTCTCTCACACACACACACACACACACACACACACACACACAGAGTGGGTGAATTCAAGAGCAGCCACGGCTATGATATGATCCCAACCTACTGGTCCTTTCTTATCTTCCATAAACAATAAAAATGCAACTCCCTATAATTGCCGACTACAAGTAGTTTGCAAATGTATTTAAGGGGATTATAATTTTTAATCCTTGCAGTTTTAAACTGCAAATACCCAGTGCCCCAGCCATGCTAGACACACAGCACACGTGTCTGCCTTTGCCCTTCTTGCTCCTTATGTCCAAAAGGAACATGTCTACTTTACTCCCACATCTGCTGGCTCAAGGCTTCACTTGACCCCATGAAATTCTGCTGGCTCAAGGCTTCACTTGACCCCATGTAAACTTTTCAGATTCACCTTGCCTCTTCCCACCATAGAAATTAACCATTTCTTTCCTGCACATAAGAACTGACAGTTGACCTGAGCCTTCTGTTTAACTGGTTGCTTTTTATTGTAAGATACTTATTAATACCTCAAAGGCAAGGTTATGCCTTGTTTTGTTTTTGTTTTTGTTTTTGGTCGGTCGTGAGGCTTGATCTCTGGGCCTGGGTGCTGTCCCTCAGCTCTTCAGCTTAAGGTTAGTGCTCTACCACTTGAGCCACAGCGCCACTTCCAGCCTTTTTTTTTTTTTTTTAATTTATGTGGTGCTGAGGAATTGAACCTAGGGCCTCTTGCATGTGAGGCAAGCGCTCTACCACTGAGCCACCTTCCTAAGGTTATGCCAAGGTTATGCCTTATCCCCTTCTGTTTCATGAAATCTGCACATAGTAGGTCCTTAGTGCTTGGTCTAGTTGATGAGAGTAAAACAGAATTGAACTGATCCAGCTGTTTAGGTTTTAAAGTTCCTCCAGTGTTTGTTGCAACCACAGGCCACAGGGAATGGAGAAAGAGTCGGGGGTGGTGTTTTGGTATTAGGGTGAGTGAGAGTGAGTCTCGAGGGGGATTGGCTTAACGTTGATAGCAACTCAGAGATTCTATAAAAGATGTCTTGTCACTGTTGTCTGTGGGTATTATAGTAGCATCACCATTGCTATCATTCTGATGCTTTTAAATGGCCTACTGAGTTCTTAGTGGTGTGCTCTTGGCAACTTAAACCCATGCCAGGAACTCATCATGACACTTTGCCGTAGTGGTTTTCAGAGCTCCTCCCTGGCCTCAAAGAACCTGTACATATCCAGAGCTGAAAGCCCTTTTCCAGATCTTCTCTCCAGCTTTGCAGATGCATCTCCCTCATAGTAAGTGACAAAGTGTGAGTTCAACCCAGGACTTCTGGTTCCAATAGATGTGGTTGCTACTTTGTTTTGTTTGCAGTGCTGGGGATTGAACCCAGGGCTTTACACATGCTAAAAGCTGCTTGCTTAGCCAGCAAGCTACAGCCACAGCTCCCAGTGGACATTTTTTGCTCTATTAGAACCTGCCCCCAGCAGGTTGTAGGGGTTCTTATGGTGTGCTCACAGGAATGAGAGCATGGGGCTGAGCATCTTCAGGCTTATTTCTGTCCATTTCTTGCCACCTCTTTCTTGGGTGATCCCTCAGTGCCTGTCTTAGCCTGTATGTAGCTAGGACTCAGAGAAGCTGAGCCTACAATTGGTAGAGCCTAAGGCCCAAGTACGCACAATTGTGCTCTGCCTTCTCTGAATGGAGAAAGAAACCTGGGGTTGGCCTACCTAAAGAAGATGGAAGTTAGGAAAGACATTAAGCCAAGGAAAGAGGTAGGGGGCTCTCCTAAGCTCCTGAAGGGAGCCTGACATTTGCTGTCACCACCAACAGCTGTTCACAGCTCAGCAATTCCACCCTACTTGGTCCCCTCAGGCCCCTTCCACTTTCTTCTGGAAGAAACACATCTTAAATCCTTTACTTTTGCAGCTCTAACAGAACTGGGAGTCTTAAGAGATAAGCCAGCATGTCTGGAGAACTTGAATCTAGGATGCCTTTGTGTGTGTGTGTGTGTGTGTGTGTGTGTGTGTGTGTGTGTGTGTGTGTGTGTGTGTGTGTGTGTGTGTCTGTCTGTCTGTCTGTCTGTGTGTCTGTGTGTGTCTGTGTGTGTCTTTCTGTGTCTGTGTGTCTGTCTGTGTCTGTGTATCTGTGTGTGTGTGTCTGTCTGTGTGTCTGTGTGTGTCTATGTGTCTGTGTCTGTGTCTATGTGTCTGTGTGTCTGTCTGTGTGAAGCGGAGAACTGTGCATGGCTTATGTTGATTCCCCCACCCTCAGAGGTAAGAGCAGCAGCCCCTACCCCTCCCTGTGCCCTGGCCATCCAAGCACCGTCTCGGGAATGCCAACCCGCCGTTAATTTGTGTGCCTTGCAAATACTTTATTGGCATCTTGTGGTGTTGAAAGTCATGTAATTATGAGCAGAATTTATATGTCGCCAGGGCCGCCTGGGCGCCCTCCCCATGTCTCCTTCCAGGCACTGCAAATATTGAAGGCTGACTTAGAAGAGAATCAAGCCTACCCGCCTTTATCTGTGCACCCTGTAGATAAGGTTTTAATTGAAAATTGGGTTGTCTCTTCCCTGTGCCTAATTACAAGCTGCCTGAACTACCAACAGAGCACAGGGACAGGAGTAGGAGCCCAACACCCTCAAGGAAGACCTGGGGTTGGGGTCCCAGATGCGATGGCTGTGACTTGGCAGCTTTCCTCTCTTCCGCATCCTCCACCTGAGGCCTTCTGGCTTCTTACCCACGAGCAGGCAGCGGTGTTTGCAGGCAAGGGCTTTCCTTTCCCCTTCTCATCCCTCATCCTCCACACCCCTCCTCCCTGGAGCTGGGCCTTCTCCAGTAAGGACAGGATACGGCTCACTGCCTGCTTCCTCCCTTCTGCCCTGCTTGGAATACAACTCCTCCCACCCCATCCTGCCCACTCCTTCCCTTCCAGCCCAAATGGGCACAGAGTGTTTGTGTATGTTGACACCTTTCCCTTCACACCTCTGGGCTTGCCTAGAAACTCCTTGCCCCCATCCAGCTCTGTGTCCGCCCCCAAGAAGCCCCCTATAATAGCCATGGTAAGTCTGCGCTGTGTCTCCTTGGTGAGAACTTGTCTGTCCCACCAGACCAGAACATCTTCTACCCTCTACAGCAGCTCCTCCCAGGCCAGGACCAGGCTCTGCATCTGGGAGGTGGTTAGCAGTGCCTGTAGATGAGATGGTAGGCCAGCTAGAGCTCTTCTTTCTGCCAACAACCCTTGAAGGTTGATCACCACAAAGGGGAGAAATAGGGTCACGTTGGCTGCAGGGTCTGCATTCATTCAGGCAGAAGAGGAGCACTTAGGAATTGCCTTGGTTAGGTGCTCATGGCCTCTATTCCCAACTGTGAACTCTCACTCTCTTTCTCTTTCTCTCTCTCTCTTTCTTTCTCTCACTCTCTCTCTCTCTCTCTTTCTCTCTTGGCCCTAGTCACATGTCATTGCTACCACATTTGGCTCCAACAATAATTCCCCTGTCAGAGAGCAGGAGGAAGAATTCATTTTCCAGCTCCAGCCGGGCGGCTGTGAAATATGATTTCTAAAGTGTTAATAATGCATCACGTTTAGATAGCACTTTACATCTTCCAGAGCAGCTGGCTGGGCTGGGGGCTGACAGCCTGGGCCTGGGCTTGGGGTTGGGGGGGGATTGACTTCTGAGTTTTATCTCTCTAGATTCCGTCACTGGGATATAGGCCTACACCTTAATGTTTTAGTTTCTCCTATTGAGACAGAGAGGCAACCCTTTAGTCTTGACCTTTGGCTAGGATATGGAGGTGCTTCTGTTTGCCAACCCCAATCCCTTTCTTCCAAACTTGTACTTCTTTATTTGTCTTCTAGAAAGCTCCTAACATTCCTTCCTTTGCTTAAGTACCTATTGTGTGCCAGAGCTTAGAATATAGGTGCTCTTGCTGTTGGAGGTGTCTTGGGCGTGGCTAGATAAGATAGAGGTGTGAGGCTCCTACCCCTAGCATTGTGACCTAAAGTGAAGACAGAGGAGGGTGACACCCCCATTCTGCTTGGGTGGGATGGGGAATTGTGAGATGCTTTCTGCAGGGTACCAGGGCTCCCAGCAGAACCCAGCTTACATCTGTGGGTCCAGAAAGAAAACCCCTGCCATGTCCTGGGTATGGTACTCAGAGCCTCCAAGTCTTTAGTCTTTTACTGACTGAGACCTGGAACCTTTGGAACCTTTGTCAGCCCTTTCAGCACACTCCCACGTGCCTCTCCCATGTGTGTTAAGACCCTCATCTTTTCATTGCTCACTAAGGCTCTTCTTAGATAGATCCAGAATTTCCCCCTCATCCAGGCCTCTGGATTCTTTCCCACCATCACTCCATTTTCCAGCTCACAGCTCTCCCTCCCAGGGTGAGCTGAGAAAGAAAGATGTGTTAATGGCTGTAGATGCCCCAGCTTTACCCACTTTTTCCCACCAAAACCACAGCTGCCTTTGATATGCCACAGTACCCTCTTTGCAGCAGATATATGTTTATATAAGTAAAATCACATTAATTTTTAGATGACCTGGATTTCTCATTTCTAGGAGTCCTGCCTGTGCTACTCACAGTCTGAACCATCTTTAGACCTCGATGTCCTCCTCTGTAAAGCAGGCTTTTGAAAAGGTGGTCATCAGGGGCTTTCTTTGATGACACTGCCACTTCAAACAATTCCATGGTGAATTATTAGGTAAAGAGAAGAAGTCCTTTGATAAGCATGTAATTGCCTTCCAGTTGGTTTATTTCACAGGGCAAGTTGGGGGTGTGGTTGTGTATTGGAGAGGTGTCTTCATAGATTGCCTGTGGGTCTTCAGCCTCATCCATGGCTGAGGAGTCTGGCCTCTGAGTGGTATCTCCCTGAGGGCCAAGCCTGGGGCTCTGTAATTCTGTTTGCACTCTTTGCTGCCCCTCCAGCCAGATGCTAACTGGAAGCTCTGTCATGCCTGGAATGAGGACAATTTCTGTCTGCCCTTAGCCCTCTGACTCCTTTCATTTCCCTGGAAGACAATCCCTCACCAAGTTTTCCCAATGGATTGCGCTGCCGCTGCTGTTCAACTGACACCATAGCTGACGAGTTATTAAAAATCCTTCATTATTATTCTGTACTGTCTCTTCCTCCTCCCTCTCTGCCCTGCCCCAGGCTCCCAAGGCCCATGGCTGTCACTGAGAAATGCCTGGAGGCCCCTAGCCAAAAGCAGAGATGGGCCTTTCCACCATCACTGCCTCACCTCCTTCAGAGTGGCCCCTACAGATATTGGCAGGGGGTCAGAGGCAGTGAGTCCCACCTGGGACTGGGGATTCTGACTTTAGGGGAGTCAGAATATAACTTGGAGAGCTAGTTCAAGTGTACAAGGCTCAGTGGCTTTTATATCAGGAAACAGTTGGAAGCCAGGAGGGATTTTCAGTCTCCCTGGGATCTTGGTTAGGAAGACATCTCTCAGGTATTCAGGTGCCAGACATCTTGGGACCCAATGCTTCATCCCCTGGGGAAAGAGTGACAGCCTAACTCCATCATCCCACTCCCAGAGCTGGGGGTCCAAACCTAGCTCATCCATCACACATCTTGATAATCAGATTTGGCTGCAGCAAGAGCAGAACATAATACTCAGCTTCTCTCCCACCCGCTTCGGGAACAAGTCCTGAGAACAAGCCTTGCTCTCTGGAGATGCCCAAGGGTGGGGGTGGGGGGGATGGGGTGGCAGCCATTCTCTCCCTAGGGAGAGGCCCCTGCTTCAGAGTCATATGACATATAGGAAGAACAGCTCAACAACCTGCCCAGCACCCTCCTCCATCCTTCCCAAGGAGCCCTACAAAACACTCCTTTGGGCCACAGAAGGGATCAGGGCTCTCCTAACCTGGAGTCTACTGCTTAAGCTCGCCAGTGCATACCTATCTCATTTTTACTACTGTATCTCTCAAGCATCAGCTTGCTTTGTCCTGAGCTTCAGGCCCTTAGATCAAGCCTGGGTTCCATTTCAAGTTCTAGGACCCAGCAACTGGGACAGGAAATGGGACAAGAAGACAGAAAGCTTGGGGGGTTTGATGAGAGATAAGTGGGGAGGTATCTATAATTAGCTTGGGAGTCCAGGGGCCTGAATTTCTACCTTGATGTCACCTCCAATTCAGCTGGCACCTTTTGTTTGTCTCTACCTTGATAATTGATTAATTCTGAAGACTCCATCTATCTAGAGGTGTGGTGAAGGGGGCAAAAAAAATTAAAAAAACAGATTATAGAGTTAGAGGACATGAAATGAGGTGTGCTGAGGTCTCAGGGATTCCAATGGGGGAAGAATCAGAGCTGGGATTTGGGACTTACTAGAGCTCCAGTGGGGGTATTGGGGTAACCAGTGAGGGCCTGGACTTCTGAGGCCAGAGTTACTGGCCAGAGGTTATGGCTTAGGTCCTTACTTGTTTAGTGAACATCTGTTGATCCAGGCACCCAGGGGTTTGGTAATGCTTTGCCTTCAAGATGTCCATATTTTACTTAAGATTTTTGGTTAGAGTGGTGTTTTTGTTGTTGCTGTTATTGGAATTAGCGTTGGGGTTCAGGGACTGCTGTGTAGATTTAGGGTTGAAGTGTGAATAAAAGTAGGCAACATGTTTGGTATGAACTAACAAAATGTTTTGTTAGTTCCTTCCTCTAAGGCTCTGTTCCTGTTCCTTAATTCTCTCCTCCCACAGCTTACCCAAGCTTGTCTGTGTTGTCTAAGGCTTCCTGGACTTATTGGAATCCTTTTAATGACAGCGGCCATCTGCCACCCCTCCTAGTGATCAGCCCCTTCCCCTTGGAAGCTCCTGTTGCCTCTTCTGCCTTTCTCAGGGGGAAGTCTGCATCCTTAGACTGGTTGGGGGGGGGGAGGGGACGGTCAGCGCTCCTGTCCTGGGGATTTCTGACCTTTACCCGCCTGGCATCTCTGCCTTTATTTTATTTTTATTTTTTTTTGGGGGGGGTTACAGTCGTGGGGCCTGAACTCTAGGCCTGGGCGCGGTCCCTCAGCTCTAGCGCTCTACCACTTGAGCCACAGTGCCACTTCCGGCTTTTTCTTTTTGCTTATGTGGTGCTGAGGAATCAAACCCAGGGCCTCAGGCATGCAAGGCAAGTGCTCTACCACTGAGCCACCTTCCCAGCCCTGACATCGCTGCCTTTAGTCACTAAGATAACTCATTTGCCCTCACTCCTGCCCTCCTTACCTCTGTATTGACCTTCAAAGCCCCCAACTCTCATAATTCTGTTTCACACAAGTGAGATCCTTCTGTCTTGGGTGAGTTTGAATTTTCACTTGACCAGGGGAACCCTGTCTCTCCTAGTTTCCTCTCTTGCCTTTAGGCAAGAACTTCTTATCTACTCCCTCTGTCCCTTTTCATTCATTTCCCAGGTCTCCTGGAAGTTGTTTTCTGCCTGCCCTACGTCAGCATGGCTGTTCTTTACTGTCTACTCCCTAAAGTCAGCCCTTCCACCCTAACTGCCTCTGGGTCTGGGGAGATTTCCTATCATCTCCCCACCACAGCCAGTGAGGCAGAGCCCATGTAGAATCCCTGCCCAGCAGCCAGGAGCAAGAATTCTGTTAAGAACAGTCATTGTTAAGCAATACTATGTGGGAGAGAAATGGCCAGCACCAGTGGCTATAATCCATACCTATAATCCTAGCTACTCAGGAGGCTGGGAGCTGAGGATAGTTTCAGGGATGGCTCAGGTAGGAAAGTCTCCAATTCATCATCAAAAAGCCAAAAGTGGAGTTGTGGCTCAAGTGGTAGAGCACCACCTTGAGCAAAAAAGCTAAGGGAAGGGACAGTGCTCAGGTCTGGAAGGAAGGGAGGGAGGGAGGAAATTTGGAGGGGAGCATGAAGCAGGGAAATGTCTCTTCTTCTCCCATTCATTCCAAGTAAAGTAGCCTAATTACAGGCTCATCCTTAAGCCCAGAGTGTGGGGATAGCTGGATAAAAATACCAGGATTTCGGGAGGGGTTTGGCAAAGGTCAAACTGCTCCCATCCCCACCTTCCATCCCAGAATTCTTCACGTCCACCCACTGAGAGGCTCGTTCCAGAGGCTTCTCATTGCTCTGCCCTCCTCCCCAGCCCTCCCATTGCTCCCTGAGACCTCCAGTGCTCCCAGGAGGACTCACCCACACCCATCCATTCCAGGACTGTGAGCTTGATTGCCTCTGATGTCAGGAAAGGCACAGGCTGCTCGTTGGAATGCACAGCACCCTGTACCTTACTCCAGGAGATAATCGAGGGGGAATATTGGCTCATCCAGGAAACGAGGTGCTAAATTTGTTGTGAGATTGGTGTCACAAGCAATCAAAGGGAGGCTCTCTTCATGGAGGGCTGGGCAGCTAAATGAGAAATCATTAGGTTATTGCTGAGACCAGGGACAAGAGAGGTGGTGGAAAGAAAAAAAGAGACCCCTTCATCTGTCTCCCTAGGGGGCAACAGTAGGTGATCAAAAAGGGAGGGAGAGATTCAGAGGTGCCAAGATCAAGTGTGGGGGCCGCTTTCTCAAGGTTGCTCCTATAGCTGGGTGTCTGTATTCTCTTTGCCATGGAGCTCCATCAAGCTCCTCTCTGCTCTTTTGTATGAAACATCAATGAAAACCTTCATTAGTAGCATGCTTTTGGCTCCTCCCCTGGTGTCCAGCTGTCCTGAGGCTGGGATGTATGGAGACAGCAGGATTGGGTGTCTCTAGATCAGCAGAGTTTTTAGTGACTATAAAAGTTAAGAAAGGCATTGTGTAGGTACAGGCCAGAGTGATCGCTTTGGAGGAGAGGGATTTGAGGGATGTAGTGGGCTCTGAGTGGGAAGGCAAGCCCAGTGGCTCGCGTGAATCCAAGCAGATTGTTCTTCCTTTTTTGAAATGGTTTGCCTCCTTCATAGAAATAAGGCCCTTGGGCTGGCCTGGCCTTCATATATTTTGAAATCCCAGGAAGAGCCAGCAAAGAGAAAAATCTCGGGGGGGGGGGGAGGGAAGGAGAAGGAAGAGAGGGAGGGAGGGGGAGAGAGGAAGAATGTATATACTGGTAGTGGGGCTTGAACTCAGGGTGTCACACTCTTGCTTAGCTTTTTCCCCTCAAGGCTGGCACTCTACCACTTGAGCCACACCTCCACTTCTACCTTTTTGCTGGTTAATTGAGGATAGGAAAGAGTCTCATGGATTTTTCTGGGCAGGCTTTGAACTGTGATTCTCAGATCTCAGCCTCCAGAGCAGCTAGGGTTATAGGTGTGAGCTACCAGTGCCCAACTCTCTATGGACTCCTGTTATGAACTTGCAGTCTGCAACTACCACCAAGTCTCCATTCATGTCCTGCAAAATGCTGCAAGTGGTAAGATAAATAGGTTATCTTTCCTGGTCCTCCTCTGCTCTTGTACCTTACATACAAACTGACAAACTGAGGGGACGGGACAAAAGAAGAAAGGTCAAGAGTATCCTTAACCCTCAGTCCTACCCCTGGGTCCTCCCTCTCCTGTGCAGGGTTGCTGCCTCTTGAAGGCCTCCATATTGAGCCCCTGCTCTTGCAGCTGTTAATTATGGAGCCTCAACTTCTAGGCTCCCCGAGCTCCCTGCAGCAAATTAACATTCCTTGCTCCTCGCATGTACAGAATGAACCAAGTTAGAGGGATCGATTCAGCAGCCAGTTGGAGCTGCTTTTACTTTATGCAGGATTGATCCAGATGACCCCTCAACTTAGGGCTTCTAGAAACGCCTTTGCGGGAAATCTTTTTAATGGAGATTAATTGGAAAAGCATAGAACGCCCTGGTTATAGGCAGAAAAGTGCCCTGTTCTGCTGTTTGATGACTACATGCTGACAGCAGTATGCAGATGTGCGTTAACACAAGCTTACCTAGACAGGTGGGTGCAAATCAGGACATGTGCACCTCCCCACTTACAAAGTCATACACATATGCCACCAGCCTTGGCCCTTTTGATTCTTCTCAAATCCGTCCCCAAACTTTACCAGGCAGACACATGGCTCTTTGTAACTTGGAAATGTCTAGCGGAAAGGACTGAGAAATGCTCAGAAAGTGTGAAATATCTAAAGATGTCTAATCTTGGTTCCAATTTCTTTATGCGCCTGAATCCCAGCCATTTCCAACTGCTCACCGGACTTTTATGTCTCCATGTTTTGGCTCGTGCTGTTCCCTTTGTCTGTAATGCCCTTCCCCCAGTTTTCTGGCTGTTGAAATCCTCCTCCTATTTGAGGCTCAGTGCAATTTTCATCAGCAAATGTATATTTATGGAATATCTACTGTGTGGCAAGCAAGATCACCTGGCTATAGAAAGGGTCTAGATGAACTAAAAAAGGGGCAATGAGAAGTGAGTCTTAGCTGAAAGGAGGACTAGCTTAGACATATGACATGGGACAAAATGCAGTTTATTTATTCATTCCACAGACATCCATGAAGATGTCCATTCAGTCAGCATCTAAGGCTGGAACACCTGCATGTCTGTGCTGACAGGAGTGTATAGATTATAGAGGTAACCACATCCTTGCTTCCACCAAGCCTACCCTGATTTCATCTGCTCCGCAGTAGCCACTGCTACATAGCATAGCACTGGAGAGCCATTTAGCCCTCACCCCTGGTCATTATCTCATTGGTCTCCCCTGTTAGAATGTGAGAACAGGAACAACTTCTCATTCATCCAGCTGGATCACCTATTCCTAGGATGTTAAATGGCCATGCTTTCCCAACTTTATACTACCTCTTATGCCTTGTGTCTTTGAGGAATACTTGCTTCTTCCTTCCTTTTCTCCCAGATGACCAGGAGAACACCTACTCCTCCATCAGAGCCCAACTAGAGATCACTTTCTTTGGAATATGTTCATTAACCTTGAATACTGTGTCAGTTCTTCATGGCATGTAACACTGCATTGTCTGGGTACTTAGGGGTGTTTATTGGGTGATGACAGGTTGGCATCCCAGGGCTCAGGACAAGGCCTGATAATGTCGTAGGTGCTCAATAAATATTTGTTACATAAATTAATGCATATTGAATATTGAATTGAGTTGACTTCCTTTGTTTGATCCATTAATCATTAATGCAAATAACCAAACAACAAACCTTTATTGAGTACCTATGGTGTGCAAGGCTATATCCTGCCGTTCATTTCAGAAGATACATAATGCACATTATATCTTTTGCCTCAAGGAGTTTACCATCTAATTATCTGCACAAGATGCCAGAATGAAATACAGACTAGATACAGACAAAAGTACACTTCAAAGTCAATATGATTATATGTGAGTATCATCACTATTGTGCTGAAATTTCCTGGTTAATTATTTTGACACAAAGGGTTTATCTCTGACCTTCTTCTCCCACTCGCTTCTGGACTGGAATTGGGGCTTGAGCTCGAGTCTTTGGTGCTATCTGAGCTTTTATACTCAGGCTGGCGCTCTACTACTTGAGCCACAGCTCCACTTCTGGCATTTTGGTGGTTAATTGGAGATAAGAGTCTCATGGACTTATCTGCCCAGGCTGGCTTTAAACCACAGTCTTTAGATCTCAGCCGCCTGAGTAGCTAGGATTACAGGCCTGAGACATCAGCAGCCAGCCATGACTTTATTTTTGACTTCCAGCCTAGACTATTTTGCTTAACCTATTCTTTTCCCTTCAGTTACCTCTGTTCAGAATTCCTTCTTTAAATTCTTAGTCTACCTTAATCAAACTGTCATCAGTTGATTTTTTTTTTTGATGGACAGGTGTCAAAAGAAGAAAATATATGAGCATAGATAGAATCATACAGCATAGATAGAATCATACAGCACCAGAGTGGAAAGGAATCAAATATTACCCAGAGCCCTCTGGAACATTGCTACCAGGGGGTCATTTGGACGTCGATTTTGGACCTGTCTAGTGATGGAAAGCTCATTGTCATGTGCTATTATAAAATTCTTATGTGAATTTTAAAAATCTGCTTCTAGGACTAAGTCATTAATAAGTGGCCTATAGCTTTGCATGAAGTGTGGTCATGGGTTCTAGGCCTATACCTGGGTGGTGGGCATGTTTAGTATCTGTCAGGTCACCTGTTTCTGAAGGCACTAGTAGGGAATCAGGTGGCCCATGTGGAGAACATTAATCGGGGTCCCATGCCTTCCCATACTGGTTGTTTGTTTCATGGACTCAGATGGTCCATCTGAACATGCCAGAGAGCCTGTAAATTCACCTGTGATGCTGGGTTCTAGATTCCAGAAGGGAATAATTTTTTGGGGGGGGTCCGGTCGTGGGGCCTGAACTCTGGACGTGGGCACTGTCCCTCAGCTCTTCAGCTCAAGGCTAGCGCTCTACCACTTGAGCCACAGCGCCACTTCCGGCTTTTTTCTTTTTGCTTATGTGGTGCTGAGGAATCGAACCCAGGGCCTCAGCCATGCAAGGCAAGCGCTCTGCCACTGAGCCAACTTCCCAGCCCAAGAAGGGAATAATTTTTACACCTGGATCTGCTGGTGAGGTGAAGGCCAGGGGATAGGAATGTCAATAAGACTCATTCAACCGAGAAGCAGAGATGGTATCCTCCAGAGCTCTGGCCTGGTGTCTTTCCTTCTGGCTCTTTCCTTTCAGGGGAAAAGGAGAGAAGGCTCTCCTTGCTGCTTGCTGCCCAGCCCTTCTGAATCTGAGCTGAGGCTGTTTATTCAGGAGACTGCTCCTAAAAGTGGTGGGAGATCTCTGTGGAGGGGGTCTGGGACCCAGCCTGCATTTCTTGCTGGGCTTTGAGCCTATTGGGGGGACTCAGAGGTACCATTCTGGCTCTGCTCAGGCTGTACTTTGAAGCTCTGTTCATAATAGCAGTAACTAACAATGTTCAAGCAAGCAGAGGGAGGCTTTCAGAGCAGAACTGGTGCTTGTCTTAATTACGGAGCTGCAGGGGGGCAGCATGCCCATCTGCCTGAGGGAGGGGCTGGAGGGGATGGCTTCCATACGGGAGGAGGGAATGGGTTAGACCCAGGGGGAAAAAGTATGTATCTGCCCAGGCAGAAGCAGAGATGCTAGAGATGAGGGGGTACGTGACTGACCTCCATCCTCAGAGGGCAAGGATCAGAGCCCCTCAAGGACACTTGTGGAGGCAGGAAGGCTCCAGCTGGTCTTTGTGGGAGACATAAGGGCTCTGACCTCTGGCTGTCTTTGAATTGCCTCACATATAGCTAGCTACCTCCTCCTCTTCTCCTTCTCTTCTTTGGCTTAATCCCTCCAGAAGTCCCTCCCATTTCTCAGACTTCACTCCTTTTCTTTCACCTAAAGGCACAAGACCTTCAGATGGGACCAGAAGGTAGCCATCCTGCCATCTACCTTCTCCTCCAGACCTCTACCTTCTCCTCCTCTCCTCCCTGGCCTTCTTTAGTTTCTTCCTTCTTGTAGTGTTGGGGAGCTTTTGGTTATACTTCTCCCCTCCTCCCTTGTCTTGTCCCACCATCTGTGAGGGGCAGCAGGCGTTATGTGTTTCTGCCTCTTCAGAGGGTCCCCTGTTACAGGGAAGTGGCTCAGGAGCCATCAGCAATTTGGAGACATTTCCACTGCTTTGCTTTCCTTCCTCACTGAGCTTCATTGCTTCAAAAAGGGTTTTAGCTGGGTACCAGTAGCTCAGATGTGTATCTTAGAGGCTAAGATTGTTGGGATTGCTATTCAAAGCCAGCTTGGGCAGAGAAAATTTCATGAGACTTCTTCTCAATACCCAGCTGAAAGCAGTGGCACATGCCTGTTTATCCTAGCTATGGGGAAGCCTAAGGTAAGTAGATTGCTCCCAAATGTGTGCCTAGGAAGCAAGCAAGCATTTAAGCCAGGTACTAGTGGCTCATGTCTGTAATTCAGATTACTCAGGAGGCTGAGGATCCTGAGGATCCTGGTCCAAAGTCAGGATAGAAAAAAAAAAGGGGGGGGGGAGGATGGGAAGGGGAAACAAAGGAGGAGGCTACAATGCTTGATAAGAAATGTACTCATTATCTTGCCCATGTAATTGTAACCCCTCTGTACAGTATTTTCACAACTAAAAAAAAAAGCTATGAGCCTCTTATCTCCAATTAACTAGTTAAAAAAAAAAAAGACCTGGAAGTGGATTTTTTTTGGGGGGGTGGCAGTCCTGGGATTGAATTCGGGGCCTGGGCACTGCCCCTGAGCTGCTTTTGCTTAAGGCTACTAGCACTCTACCACTTGAGCCACAACACCACTTCCAGCTTTTTCTGTTTATGTGGTACTAAGGAATTGAACCTAGGGCTTCATGCATGCTAGGCAAGCACTGTAACACTAAGCCACATTCCGAGCCCTGGAAGTGGGATTTAACTCAAGTGGTGGAGGGCCAGCTTTGAAAAAGCCCAGCAAGTGTGTGAAGCCCTAAGTTCAAGCCCCCATAGCAGAGCAAAAATAAAAGAAATAAAACCCCAGTACTGCCCAAATAAATACATAAAATAGGGTTTGGGGTTTGTTTTTACCAAGACCTTTTTCTAATCTTAACGCCGCCCCCCCTTTCTCTCTCTTTCAATTTAACCTTTTTATCTTGCTCTGTCTGTGTTGTTCTCTGTCTCTTTCATACCACAGTGTCATCTTAGGTCCATCCTTCCTTCCTCCTTCCTTCCTTCCTTCCTTTCTTCCTTCCTTCCCTCCCTCCTTCCTTCCTTCCCTCCTTTCCTCCCTCCTTCCCTCCCTCCTTCCTTCCTTCCCTCCCTCTCTCCCTCATCTTGAAATAATCTTTTACACTCCCCCCACTGCCTACTTTATCTCCTTTGCTCTTTTCTTTCTGCCTACAGCTCATTCCTTCCCATCCTTCCCCTGCTCTCCTTTTGTCTTTACATATGGAGGCATCACAAAGAAATGAGATTCTGTTTCTTTGGCTCCCACTCTGGAAGAGACAGGCGTTTGGCACCTGGTGCGTTTATTTGCTTCTGTAGGTTAGAGGCGGTAGAGGCCGGTCTCAGTCTGTCCTTTCCTGTCTGCCCTCCCAGCCCTGTGTGTGCGCCTCCCTCAGCTCTTGCAGCCTGCTCTGGCGCTGTCCTACTTTCTGCTCTTCCTTCTTTCTCTGTCTTTCCTTTAGCCTCTGTCTCCCATCTGAACTCTGCCACCTGTCTCCTCTCTCCCTACCTCCCCTTCCTTGCCCACTGAAGCCAGATGGAAATTTCAGTTTTTCAGCAAACATGTCCACCAGCCCTGCCACCCTTTCTCTGCTCCCCCGCCTGTCATACACTCTGTAGCCAACCCCACTTGGGCTCACCAGGCCTTTGTCCTTCTCATGAAACATTGTCAGGGGGTCCCTGCCAGGTCACATTTGTAGAGAGCTGTCAGAGGAGGCCTGGCCCAGGTGCCTCAGGGGCTGGAAGCCCAAATGGGGCAGGTGGGAGTGTTTCCAGGCACACCTGCCAGCCTTTTTCAGTTGGAGCCCAAAGTCCTTGGGAGTAGGCCTGGACTGACAGGTGGCTCAGGGACCTCGGCTTGCCACCTTCCTGTTCTCCATTTACTTAGGGTGTAAGGAGCTCCGACAGGGACTTCCACATGGAAGCAAACAAAGAATGCCCTCCTCCTCCTCCCTCTCCCTCTCTTCTTCCCCCTGAATTCCCCATTCAACCTGTTGTGGGGGAAAATGCCCCAGACACCCCAGTTCTTCTCAGTCTGAAAGTGACAGAGCCTTGGACTGAGTCCTTGGGAGAATATTGAGGCCCTGTGGGTGAGCAGGAGGCATTGATGGAGTTTTAGGATAGCAAAACTGGGGAAGACCCTTGGAAGGAATTATTCAATTCCTTCTTTGTATAGTTAAGGCAGCCGAGATCCAGATGGGCCAGGCAACAGAGCTGGTTGGTGGCAAAGCCAGGACCTGATGTACCCACTCCTCCTGACTCCTGGCTCAAAGGACCTCCACCTCTTCTGGCAGGGGAGTGCCTGGTCTGTCCTCTTTGCCTTTCAGAAGAGCCATGTTCCTGCCTCTTTAGGTAACTAATCCACTGGGCCAGACCAGTAAACACACTTCCTTTCACATTAAACACCACAGTCTGCCCCTGTTGTCTGCTCTAATGCCAGAATCGAGGCCAGACTGTGGCCACTTGTAAAACCCCATCTGGTCCCTGGAAAGAGTCCCCTTTGGCTGTTCTTCCTGTCCCCCAGCCTTGGAGTTGGACATTGGGGTGCTGTGGCCAAGCCAGATGGGGGAGGAATGACTGGTTCCTTTGCCTGTGGCTTAGGCTTCCTGGGACCAGAAAGACTTGAAAAGGGGAAGATGGTGAAGGAAAGTCTGATGAGGGCACAAGGCCCCTGCTGCCCATTGTCCCAGGGAAATGATGCCAGAGTGTCCTGGTGAGCAGGACTGTGGCCCTGGTAATAGTCCTTGAGTATTTGAACACTTGTCTGGGTTCGCACTCATCATTTGGGACTCTCCATCCCATTTTCTGTAACACCCGACATCTGCTCTGTACCCCTGAGAGTGTCAGTGAAGTTTTCTGACCCCTCAGAGGGCCACTGGAGGGGGTTACCATCCCTGAAGGCAATCCTATCAAATATAGGACTCTGGGGGCTTGCTACGTATTGGGCAAAATCAAAAGACACAGTCTTTCCTGACCAGTCAGGTGAGAGGACACGGCGCTTCTCTCCTGGGAGTTTCATGGCTAAGGGTCTGCCTGTACCTGCTGTCGCTGGCCTTGGTTTCTGTTCTCTCCTGTCTGCCCTTACTCTGTCCAGCCTGCCCTCCATTCCTCTCTCCTTCTCTCCCCCCCCTCACTTTTCCCCTTCTCCATCAGAAGTGCCAATTGCTCTCCCTTTCTTCTCTCCCTCCCCTTTGCTGCACAGAGAATTGAAATCCTCTTTTCTCTAAGAGAGTCTAATGTGAGGGACTGTCTGCTGTATTTTTCATGGAGTAGGAAGGAATAGCTGGGGTGGGGGGAAGAAAGTCCAGTGGGGGTGGGGATAGTGAAGATGTGAGAGCAAGGGAGAGGAGGGAGAGTGGAGAGTAGGGAGATTTAGTTCCATCTGAAAGCTGTCGGTGCGAATCAAAGGCTTCCCTTTGAACCAGCAGCCTGATCTGGAGTGGAGAGCTCGGGGACTGCTCCGGCCCAGGGGGTTCATTACTGCTCGTTTGATAAATCCGGGGAGACAGGGCCCCATCCTTCACCATCCCCCTTTCCTGCTGCCTGCCTCTCTGGCTTCTCATGTACTTGGCCTCACTCCCTCTTTGGTTCTGGGCCTGGGAAACTGATGGTTGAGGACACATGTGTCAGGACAGCAGACGAGTGCCCATGGGCTCAGAGACAGATGTGCTCTTGAATGCGCGTACAGAAGGAATGTATGTGTGGGTGAGAGAGTGAATGTGTGTGCTTTTGTGCCGAAGTACATGTGTGCTCATAAGAAGTGCCTAGCTGCTGGGGACTGGTGACTCATGCTTATAATCCTAGCTGTATCTGAAGATTACAGTTCAAAGCCAGCCTGGGCAGGAAAGTCTGTGAGACTCTTATCTACAATTACCCAGCAAAAAGCTAGAAGTGCAGATGTGGTTCAAGGTTCAACCTTGGGCAAAAAAGCTAAGGGATAGCACCTAGCCCTGAGTTCAAGCCCCAGTGTGTATGCGCACATGCACTCAAACACACACACACACACACACACACACACACACACACACACACACACACACACACACACACACACACACACACACACACACACACACACACAGTGCATCACTGCGAGAAGCTCTATTTACATTCTATGATGGATTTAGAGGTCACTTTTTAGTTCTCAGAAAGGGGATTTGAGGGCTGGGAGCAGCTCAGTGGTAGAGTACTTACCTTGCATGTGTGAGGTCCTGGGTCCAATCTCCAGCACTGCAAAAATAAACAAAAAGTGGAATTTGACCTCTCTGTCCTTGCTTGGCTCAGTGGGAAAAGGAGAGGTTCATACACAAAGACTGGGCTGGGCTCTGGACCCAGGTGGTAAGGATGGAGGAGAGATGCAAAACAGAGGTGGAAGGCTAGTACCACAGCAAGGTTGTCCTTGAGAAGAGAAGGTGGAATGACACTGAGAAGGTGTGTTCCAGGTGAGGGGCAGCAGCAAGAGCACTCTGAGACACTCTGGGACAGGTTTGCGTAATGACTTAAGAATCTGAGCTGGTTGGTCCCAGAAGACAGCAGTATCTACTAAAACATCATTCCAAGAAGAGCTTGGTCCTCATTGTAGTTACCGCATCTGTCCCTTATTGTGCTTCTCAATTCGGATATGTACCAGCTGAAATGACTAGAAGGAAGGCGCGTGATGCCGCTGAGCCATGGTTTCCTTATTAGAGTAATAATTGCTCTAACCTTATTGGGTTGTGGCATCCATTAAGTGAAATCCTATCAGTGAGGTATTTAGCACAGCAATGGGCACTTCATAAGTAGAAGCTGTTGGTTGTTACTTCCTCTCCTGCTGGCAACCATTGGTGGCTTAAAGATGGGTACTTCATTAGTCACGGAAGCCTCCCTGGATGCCTTTGACAGGTGTCTTATCCTTGACTAGCACTCCTCCCTCCTTGTCAGGATATTTGCATCAAGGGCCACAGGCCCTTGGCCAGCCCCAAAGGAGTGTAGAATTTGGAAGTCTAAGCTGTAGAGGTTACAAATGGGCACCAATGCTGTCTTTGGGACAGAAGTCACGAATCTAGTTCATTGAGAAGACGGAACCTTTTCAGAATGTAGCCTAATGCCAGGAGCAGCAAGTAAGGAGCTAAAAGAATTCAGTTCAAGCCCCTTCTGGCATGGTTGGCTATACCTTCAGCGTCTTAGTTTTATTTCTGTTTTCTTTAAAATGGAGGTTGTGGCTGGGTGCTGGTGGCTCACACTTGTAATCCTGGCCACTCAGGAGGCTGAGATCTGAGGACTACGGTTTACAGTGCAGGCCAAAAAAAAAATTGAGAATTTTATTTCCAATTAACTCATCAAAAAACCTGAAGTGGAGCTGTGGATCAAATGGTAGAATGCAGCCTTGAGTGAAAAAGCTAAGTGACAGTGCCCTTAAATAAACAAATACACAAATACTCAAATGAAATATAAAATGGTGGTAGTAACTGCCACTGTGTAGTAGTTTATAATACTAGAAATAATATCTGTAGCACACTGTCTGGTGCACAGTCAGCATCTTATCAATAAGAATATTTATTTATTATTAAGTGGTATTGCTGGGGCTGAAGAGACAAGAAAGGTAAATCAAAGCATCTGTGTTCTCAGGGGCTCCCACAGGAGTAGGGGAGACAGAAATGCACACATGAGTAACTTTTAATCCTGGGCAGGCTGTGATAAGTGCTGTAACCAGCAGCCCAAACAGTGCAGTAGAGAATAGGGGAGGGAACTATTCCAAGTCTGAGGCTAAAAGAGCTTTGTGTTTTGGGGGTGATGGTGAGGAAGGCGTGGGTTAACCTGAAAGGAAGGAAATCTGGAAGAGAAGTAGAGAGACCCACTGGTAGGAGTTCTGGGTTCCCCAGCTCCTACCTCTCCCCATTTTGTCAAAGATCTTGGAGCTCTGCAGTGCCCACCTCCCCCATCCCTTCCCACTCAGGACCTCTCTTCTGCTCCCTGTACTCCATGGGCTCAGCTAGTAACCTGCCTGAAAACCCTGGCAAACCTTAGGGAATCTAGTGGGAAAGACAAAGGATCCAACACCAGAGCAGCATCAGAGTCACAGCACTCCAGTGTGACCCCAGTGTCACACCATGGGCCTGGGTATCATGTTTTAAAGAAAAGGCTGAGCAAGATTTGCCCCACAAAGCACATACACCTCCCTGCCTGCCTCTCTTGGTCTCTCTTAGTCTTTGTCTCTGCCCACCTCATCTACAGTGGACGGACTCCATGAATATAATTGTCTTGCCAGCCTTTCTTGGTGTCCTGTTGAACATACCTTATGCATCCTGAGCTGTTTCTAACAAGAACTTCTTTCTCTCCTCTAGTCCCTGTGTGGGTGTCTGTCTTTGTCTCTAGTTCACAGCATCATTTGTGCCTCCATCAGCCTGCCGTGTGTGTGTGTGTGTGTGTGTGTGTGTGTGTGTGTGTGTGTGTGTGTGTGTGTGTGTGTGTGTGTGTGTGTGTGTACAAGCTCATGTATTCCTGCATATGTGTGTATGTCCTTCTGCCTGACTTCACAGTGGCTGCTTAAGAGTTTGTCCCTTCTGTGGTAGTGTCTGAAGACTTGATGGCCCAAAGTAGGTGAGAATTCACTTTAAAAGCCCAGATCAGAAGTGCCTGGCTCTGAGGTCAGGCTGCTGATTTCAGGCTGCAAGGGAAGCTAGTCCGTTTTCACTTGCTGTCTGTGTCCAGGCCCGTACTGGTTCCCTCCCACCTGACTCCAGGCTCCACAGCTAGCAGTTTCCCTGCATTGCTGGACATGGGTTCAGGTTCAGGGGAGGGACTGAGCTGTCACTTCCAGTTCAGGATGGGCTCAGTTCAGCATTTATGGCGGAAGGCTAGGCACTTAGGAACTCAGAAATGTGCTCCAGTGCATATGTTGCTGCTTGCTAGGCCTACCCTGTTGTGGTTGTAAGTGCCTTCTTGACTCAGGACATTCCAATATTTCCTTTGTGTCTGCCCTTCCTGCTAATGAGCTGTTGTGACTTGTTGCCTTGTCTGACACGTGCACCCTCTGTTCATCTTCTAGGTGGCCTGTGCGCTCTCACTTTCCCCCACCATTCCCCACAATTGAATCAGAACCTTCCAGAATCAGCTTGTACTCCCTTTCCCAGCTCTGTTCCTCTCCCCTTTTTCAGGGAGCTTCCCAAGACTGAATCCATGTCCTGCTTACCCCACTGTCCCTCCTCCTGCTCTGTCTCTGCCTGTGCTGAAGTGATTGGTGGGGGGTGGGGGGGGGAGGCTCTGCCTTCCTGGTAGGGGTTTTATAAGACATGACTGTCGACTTAGGCATTAGTTCATTCGCACTCCGTCCATCAGCAGACTGGCATGTAACATCTGTGGTCAGTCAGGCCCTGTGCCAGTCTGCCCCTGGACCCAGTAGGGAGGAGTGGGGAGTGCACCACAGTCCCTATTAGGGCAGAAGTAAGAAGTGGGTAGATGGGCCTATGAGGGAATGCAGGCGAGTCATGGAAGACCTCCCAAAGGAGTCTAGTCCACACTTGTCATTGTCCAGGTGAGCAAGTAAAGACCCACAAGAGGAAGTCATGCACCCAAGGTCACCCCATCCCTCAGTCAGGCCAGATCATGATCTCCTGACTCTCTCACCAAGTGCTTTCCACCCCCACCCTGTCACAGCCTCCCCCTCACTCCAAGTAGACAAGGAGCCTGCTGCTCACTGCCCTCTGGAGACTTCAGCCAGAGACCAGGGTGTCCAGGCTCCATGCAGGAAAGCTATGAATATAAATTGCATCTCTGGGCCAGGCTCAATGGCCACCTCACTCTCAAGCCCTTGACTTGGGCTCAGGAGGCTGTGGGAAGGAGAAACGTGAGTGTGGAGGGCTTGCAGCTTGTAACTGCACTTGAGAAATGCGCAAGGATATGAATAAATTTGAATAATAATGAAGGCAATGCTTGAATTAATAATGCTGGCTGCTCACCTGACCCACCCATCCCCCCTCAGGATCTCAGCACCTGTCACATAGTCACTTGAATGTGGGTGAGCCTTATCCTTTCCTTCTTTAGGAGGTATGGATGGAAAGTCAAGTCTGTAAAGTTGGGGAGCCACTCACAAGTATGGGATTGGGACCCTGTTTGCAACTTCTTGTCTACCCTACCCCTCTCCCCCTGCAGACTCAGGGCAGAATTGGTACAAGCCACATATAAAAAGGCTGTGTCATGTTATGTCATATCTCACCATCAGTCCACTCCTGGACAACTTCTCAGCTCCTTTTGAGTGCTAACCCATTATGGATAGATGTCGAACTTGCAGGAAGACTCAGAAGGAAGAGGGAGCACTCCCCCCCCACTCCCCCCTCCCCACCAAGCACACCCTGGCCAAAAGGAAAAGGTATCTATTCCAGTGGAAAGGCTAGAGCAAGCCCCCGCTCCTGCAGGCTGCCTTCTGTTTCCTGACAAACAAATGTGGGTATACGCTGTGGTAGCTTCAGACAGGAAGTCCCAGGGATTGTACTGTCTTGGTAGGGCTGAGTGATGCTTGCCTCAGGGAGCAGAGATCAGTCTAAGAGGGCTTCCTGGAGGAGAGGAATCTGGAGTCTGGAAGAGATAAAAGAAGGAGGGAGAGGTGAGGGCCTGGATGTCCGTACTGTGATGGAGCTCTGTGGTAGACAGTGCTTGCCTAGCACAGTCTTCAGTTCCATCCCCAGTACCAAGAGAGGGAAGAGACTAGAAAGAAGCCTCTGCAGTAGTAGTTGATGGAGAGAGGTCCTGGAATAGAGAAAAGGAATACTCTCTTCACTGGTAGGGGTCAGAGAAATTTTGGAGAGCTAGATTTGGGAAAAGGTTGAATTTGGAGATTGTGGTCTCTGCAAAGATTCAGGAACCTGGGCTGAAAAGAAGAGTAAAGGACTCGGGTTCTGGGGAGAGGTGATTTTGATTACCTGGGTATGATCGACGTGGAAGCCCCAGCCCTCTCCCCTTTCCTGTCCCCCAGCTACTCCACCTCCTCCCTTCCCTTTCCTCAGAGCTCAACAAAGGGAGCTGATAACCACAGCTCCTGGGCTCTGCGAGGTGCCCAGGCCTGCCCCACCTCTGGGGCCAACCAGTGATGGAATAAGCGGGTGGGTGGGAGCAGTGGGAAAGAAGAAACCCGCAATCCAATTCCCTGCTCCATTTAGGCTCCACAATTAAAGGCAATTACACTGCAGTTCTCTAATCAAATGCTCCCGGCCAAGCTGCCAGCCGGGCAGCCATGTGTAGCTTCCCACAGCCGGAGGGAAAGTGGAACAAAGTCATGTGGCCTTTCCGTTCCCAAGGTGTAGGCGGCTGAGTGTGTGCAGGTGTGTTCATGTGCACACACCCCACTCCCATGCCCTCCACACTTAGATCCAGAGGCAAAACTCACTGAGTAAGACAGTGGGCCAGGAAGCTTCTATAGTTACGTGCAGCCAAGTTGGGCATACTGGCCCATAGAATCTGTCCTGCTGCTCCTGCTGGGAACTGTAGCTGTGTCCTGTGTTCATGATGTGGGTATCAGCCTGAGCTGCAAGGACGGGGCGAGGATCACGGCCATCTTTGCTGAGGAGGCAATAGGTGGGCATAGAGAAACAACTCAGAACTGCAGGGCAGGGGGTTGGGCTCTAATCCTCGGGTAAGATCTTCTTCTCCCTGAACCTAAGTGTGTGTGCTCCACAAAATGAGTGGAGTGAGCCAGACCCATCTCCAAAGGCCTTTACGTAACACTGCACCATTCCTGTGATTGCTGAGCACTCCAGCTCCTGAAGCCCATTCCCCTGAGCCAAGACACAGAGGGAGTATGGAGCCAAGGGCGAGAATGTGCTACCTTGGAGGGGAGGGCTTGGCACTCAACTGGAGGGCCCTCTCCCCAGCCCGAGGCGGTACCCTTGCCACCTCAGGGAGTAAGGGCCTGTAGGGACTCCACAGTGGAGCCCCTCCTCACTCATATTCTTGCCTAATGCCACCTTTGGCTTTGCCAGGCACCCAGACCCGCTTCAGCCAGGAACCAGCAGACCAGACTGTGGTGGCCGGACAGCGAGCTGTGCTCCCCTGTGTGCTCCTCAACTACTCTGGGATTGTTCAATGGACCAAGGATGGGCTGGCCCTGGGTATGGGCCAGGGCCTCAAAGGTGAGTGGGGGCTTAGAGGTGTGGCTCAGTGGTACACACAGACACACACAGACACACACAGACACAGACACACACAGACACAGACACACACAGACACAGACACACACAGACACAGACACACACAGACACACACACACACACACACACACACACACACACACACACACACACACACACACACACACACACACACACACACACACACACACACACACACACACACACACACACACACAGTTGCCTAGCCAGGCAACGTCCAGATGGTCCCATTTTCATACCTAATCCACATTCCCAGGTTAGAGTCTTGGACTTGCCTGCCTTAATTCCTTAGCACACATACTCCCCAGTACTCCAGCCTCCACTTTGCTCCTGAGCTCTGTCTCTCCCACCCAGCAGCTCTGTACTTCCATATGACTGGATAGGCTCAAGAAAGGCTATAGGAACCTGGTTGATCAAGGGAAACAGACCTTTGCATAAGAGAACTGCAGAGAGACAGGCAAACAGACAGAACCAGGTGCTGCAGGCAGACGGATCACTCAGGAAGCCCTGGGACAGCACAGCCCCCCTGCAGGGGGTGGGGGTGGGGAACTCAGGCACTTGTGTCCCAGGATGCTTCAGACTGGCTTCACGTGGGCTGACTCTGCTCTGCCCTGTTGCAGACTCTTTCCTCCCCCTGCACAGGCTATATCTGCTCTAAGGCCAGAAACGTATTTTAACATCATCTTAAGCACTTGTTTATTCATTCAACAAGCATTTATTAAACCTAGGTTGATGTAGCTGGTGTTGAAGAAGACATAGTGATTTTTCTGAATAAACAAAAAATTCCAGCCTCCTGTATTCCAAAGCAAGCAGAGAGACCTTGGAACAACTGCCTAGCAGGGTGGGTGAGGAATCAGGACACCTAGTGTTCATCGTCCTTCTACCTTCTGCCCACCTGGTGATATGGGGAGAGTCAGTTCCTTCTTTGGGCCTTGGTTTGCTGATCCATCTAACAGGTGCAACATGCTGGGGCCTGCCCACCTTACCTGAGCCCCTGTGAGTTCTGCACTGAAGGGGAGTGTACACTCTGTGAAAACACACACACATTAGCTTGAAAGCACGGGGATAGTGTAGAACACAACAGGCTGTGTAGAGTTCCAGCCTTAGTATATTTGAGGCAGTTGAGATTATTTGCTCTGGGGTCCACGTATTAGAGCTGGTAGGGGAAATCTGCATAGAATAATCTGTTGAAAGGGAAGAGATGGGTCTGGTGGATCTATTGATGATGGAGAGAGAAAGAAACTGGGAGAGAGGGAGATCAATAGATATGGAGTGAGAAGAATCGATAGCCTCTGGACAGAGGGAGATAATGGGGAACGGGAGGGAGGAGGGCAGGGGAGTGGGCGGAAGCCTGGAGAAGGACAAGAGAGACTGAATTGAGAAGGCCAGAGGCCCACCCCCTCTGCCATCTGCTGTGGTTGTGAAGGGAACTCAGACTGGTTTAGGGGCTCCTTAAGGGAACCAGCAGACCCTTCTCATCTGCCTCCTGTGCTGAGTGGGGCCGAGGCCTTGGCCTCCCTTGATTTCCCCCTCTCCTTTGCCAGTCCCACAGAGACGCCCCAGTGAGCTCATGTCTGTGCTGAGCTGCCCTATATATTTCCCAGCGCCCACACGCTCTCCCTCTCTCCACCCCCCCCTTCTCTCCACCCTGCTGGCTGCCTCCCCCCACCCCTTCCTTTGCTATCATTATGAGAGACATTTGTCTGCAAACAGCTTCAGAGATTTCATCTGCTCCTGCTTCTGCCTGGCCTGTCTGCCCCTCCCGCTTCAGTCTCGCAATGGAGGTGGAGTCTGAGTCTAGGTCCCCCTGGTCTCACCTGCTAATGATACCCAGGAGAGGGTAGGAGGGCAGGGGTAGGAGTACTGGGCTGTTGTGGATGTCAGGCCCTGGCACAGTGATGACCTGGGGTGAGGATGCATCCTCTGGGGCAGAGTGGTCTCAGCTGTAAGATAAGACCCATGGTAAACCTCACCCTTTTCTGTCTCTGCAGCCTGGCCACGATACCGGGTCGTGGGCTCTGCAGATGCCGGGCAGTACAACCTGGAGATCACTGACGCGGAACTCTCTGATGATGCTTCCTACGAGTGCCAGGCCACAGAGGCTGCCCTGCGCTCCCGACGGGCCAAACTCACCGTGCTCAGTAATGACCCAATGCCCTGCAGTGCTCCCAGGCCCTGTCTCTCCAGCTCTCCAACTCCCTCTCTAATTCCCTGGCTTGTCCCCTCTATTCCTGAGCCCCCAAACAGCCTTGGCTCACACCCCTTCACCCCTTCCTCGGGCCCAGCCCTCCTGCCTGGCTGCGCCTCTCTCTCAGCACTCACCCCTCCTCCTCTCAGATTCAGGGGGCCTCCTTAGGGAGCAGGGTAACAAGGCTGGAAGGAATGGGCATGAGAGGACTGGGGCTGGGTCCTGCTGTGTCTGCTCCCAGCTTGTGTCTCAGAAGCCATGCTCCCCGAAGCCCACAGGGGCACAGAGCAGATGTCCCTCTGTAGTAACCCCCAGGCTATCTGCATAATGAAGGGACTCTTCTGCACACTGAGGTGAAGCCAGCTCTGCCCTACCCCTCTCCTCTCTCTCCTCAGCCCTTGGTCTTTCTGTCTCTCCAGTTCTGTGGTTTCCAGGAGCCTTGGCCTCAAGTGTCCTGCCTGCTTGCCTCTCTCCCTCCCTCCCTCCCTCTCTCCATCCCTCCCTCCCTCCTTTCCTTCCTCCCTCCTTTCCTCCCTCCCTCCATCCCTCCCTTCCTTCCTTCTTCCTGCTTGCCTATACTGAGGCTTGAACTCAGGGATTGAACTCAGTAGCTTTTTCCACTCAAGACTTACGCTCTACCACTTGAGCCGCAGCTCCACTTCCAGATTTTGATGGTTGATTGGAGATCAGAGTTTCATGGACTTTCCTACCTGGACTGCTTGGAACTACAATCCTCAGATCTTAGACTCCTTAATAGTTAGGATTACAGGCATGAGCCACCAGCCCCTGGCTTCAGTTGTTCTCTCTCTGTCTGGCTCCCTGCAAACCCATCTTCTCTTTTATCATTACTCTATTTCTATCTCTTTCCTGTCTTCATTTGACCTATTCTGTTCTGCCTATTTGCCTTTTCTCTCACTTGACCCAAAGAATTGGGGAACAGGAGAGGAGGAGGAAAGATTCATGAGCTTAGATTGTATATGCTTTGCATTTGTGGGGGGAAGTAGGAATGGATAAGTTGTTCAGCTGTAGCAGAGACTCCTTAGCTTCTGAGGGTCCAGAGGGCTGGGCTGTGGTTGTACCTTGGCCATTTGGGTAAAAGGTCACACCCCAGGCACACGTTTCCTCCCTGGTTATGGTAAAGTGACATAATGCTGCCAGCCTTTTCTTAGCAACGGCCACCTTGTGCTCATGCACAGTGAATTGCAAACTGTGAAGATCTGGGCAAATGTGAAGTGTCAGAATAAGTGCGAACGGGAGGGCCCCAGCAGCTGGTGTCTCTGGATGTGAAGGCGCCAAGGGACTAAATGATTCAGGGATGGTGGGGGACTTTGTTTTTCTTCTTTGGGACTACAATGGGAAGGCTAGCCAGGAGCAGGACTGAGGTCAGAAAGCAAGAATTAAGAGACAGCACAGGATACCAGGAACTCCTCTCCGTCCCTTGCCCAGAGTGTGTGAGCCTCGCTGGTAGGCGAGCAATGTTTGAGAGACATGAAACCTAGGAGAACTCCTCCCTTTTTTTTCTTCCTCGCTGCCTCTATTTTGGGTGCTATTTGTGTCCTGCAGAACTTCCACCTTCACAAAATGCCCTGAGTTTCTTCCTTTCTCTCTCTTACCTCAGTATAGAGCAAAGAGGTGACTGGGGGGTGGGGGGTGGGGAGATGAAAAGCCTGCTCAATGCCAAGTGTGTCAGGAGTAAGGCCTTGTAGTCCATGGCCTGGAACAGTCAGAGAAGGCTTCTTGGAGGAGGAGACGCCAATGGGAACACTGGCTAGGGAAGTGCATTGTTAGAAAGCCTGAAGATGAATGAAGCAGAGCTACGGGCATGGGGGAAATGACTAACATGTGGGAAGACATTGTCAGTGTTGTGATGGGGCCTTCCTGCTCCGTCTTGATGATTTGAATTGAGTGGAGCAGGAGAGACCACAGAGCTGAAAGGAAGCCAGGAATGCTTAGTTCAGCTGCCCTTCTTCCCTTGTCTCTTTGTCCTATTTTTTTTTCTTGAGCACTCAAATACCCCTGCCACCTCCACCCAAGTCACCTGAATACTACCTGAATACCCCATGTTGGTAATAAGAAGGCATGATGTAGCTGGGCACCAGTGGCTCATGCCTGTAATCCTAGCTACTCAGGAGCCTGAGATCTGAAGATCAGCCCAGGCAGGAAAATCCATGAGACTCTTATCTCCAATAAACCACTCAGAAAACTGGAAGTGGCACTGTGGCTCAAGTGATAGAGTGTTAGCCTTGAGCTGAAGAGCTGAGGGACAGCACTCACATCCAGAGTTCAAGCCCCATGACCGACCAAAAAAAAGGAAGGCCTGATATTCCTGCACCCCTCCTGCCTACTGCCTGCCCTCAGCCTTGGCCCACAACAGTCTGGGGCCCAGATAACCAGGCAGGGCAGAAATGAGCAGTGGATCCTGGGACCTGTCTCTCTGCCCAGGCCAATCTCATGAACTTCCCTCCATCCTCACAAGTCTTCCTGGCTCCATGTCTCAGGCCAGCCTTCTTCACAGAGTGGCCTCTTTCATTTTGCTCCATGTGACTGGCTTTGAGAGGAGGCTTCTGCCACCTGCAGACCCAGATGTAGACGTAATATAGATCTGTAGACTTATGGCTTTGAGGTCAGGAGGACATGGTCTTCCTCATCCCACCCCTTTGCCACTTAACACACTCTCATTGCTGGGCATGTGGGCAGATACATCCCAGAGCCTTGGTTCCTTGTCTATGAATTCGTGATACTCCCATGAAAGGATTAGTAAATGTACTTTGTGGTCAGGATAAAATGCAATCACATTCCCAAGGCATTTTAGCTGACCGAGGTAAACCTTCATGGGAATGGTAAGGGTGATTGACTATCTCTAGATAGCTCACAGTTGGCTTCACCTCCTGGATCTTGCTTTTATCTCCACAATAACAGCCTTGGGGATTAAGTGTCAATGTAACTTTTGACTTTTTTTTTTTTTTCAAAACCGAGCCCACAGACATGTAGGCATATTGATATACAGATTTAAGTCACCAATCATAAATATTTGTTCATAAACACATAGACTCACACTCTCTAACTGTGGCTGAACTGACATTTCTACCCCCTTTCTTCCCTTTGGTCACATATGGAGGGTGGTGATAGGCTCGTGGAGCGTGGGCAGAGAGTTTGGAAAATTCTAAAGAACCTTATATTCAGCCCGGCACTGGTGGCTCATACCTGTAATCCTAGCTGTTCAGGAGCCTGATATCCAAGGATTGCAGTTCAAAGCCAGTGCAGGCAGGAAACTCTGTGAGACTCTTATCTCCAAGTAACCACTGGAATTCCAGAAGTGGAGCTGTGGCTCAAAGTGGTAGAGTGCTAACCTTGAGCAAAAGAGCTCAGGGACAGTGCCCAGGCCCTGAGTTCAAGCCCCATGACTGACCAAAACAGAACAATACTTACGTTCCAGGTGGCAGCAAGGGATGACTTTAGAGGGACCCAGGCAGGTCAGGAGACCCTGAGTGTCCTCTCCTTCCCTATTTGTCTGCTTCTCACATCGCCTCCCACCTCCATCCTCATACCTGGCCCCTTCTGGCATTGGAACCAGATACACCAGGGAGTAAGGAGGAGGAGCAGGGGATTCAGAGGGTAATTACCCAGGCAGGAGCTAGAGCCACTGCTGGTTTTCTTCAGGGAGAAAAGCTAACAGATTTTACACTTCACAAGTGCCCGGCATGGTACAATCTATATCCAGTACTTCACTGACCTTCACAAGGGCCCAGGGAACAGGCATTGTTAAATCTCTGGTGAAGAAACAGAGACTCTGTATAGGGACTCACTGCACATCACACAACAGGTAAATAAATTTGTCAGTGTTTGAAACCAGGGCAGCTGATTCCAAATTCCATTCTTTCCCCACCAATACCAGTCAGTGTCCTTGAGCTGGATAGTGGAGGACAATTGTAGGCAGCTTCTTTCTACTGGAGACCCTGGGATAGAAATTTCTCTTCACTCCTCAAACTCTAGGACAGGCCTATACCATCCCCGCCTCCAAGGGCCTCCCAGTGTCTGACTGCCTGTTGTCTCTGGAAATCTCCCTCCAAGTCTTCCTCATCTTTATCAAGATATTTTTATTGTTGGTGTTTTAAATTTTGCTTGGTCATGGGGCTTGAACTCTGGGCCTGCACGTTGTCCCTGAGCTCTTCATCTCAAGGCAAGTGCTGTACCACTTGAGCCATAGCACCACTTCTGGTTTTCTGGTGGTTAATTGGAGATAAGTCTCACGGACTTTACTGCCTGGGCTGGCTTTGAACCACCATCCTCAAATCTCAGCCTCCTTAGTAGCTAGAATAACAGGCATGAGCCACTGGCTCTTTTTTTTTTTTTTTTTTTTGGTCATGGGGCCTGAACTCTGGCCCTGTGCACTCTCCCTCAGCTCTTCAGCTCAAGGCTAGTACTCTACCACTTAAGCCACAGTGCCACTTCCAGCTTTTTCTGTTTATGTGGTGCTAAGAAATTGAACCCAGAGCCTCATGCATGCGAGGCAAGCACTCTACCACTGAGCCACCTTCCTAGCCCTCTTCTTGGTTTTATCCCATCAATTAGTTGCTCATAAATTGACTCAGGAAGTCCTGTTCTCCACCAAGCTCTGGCTGGACTCTGCGGTTCTAAGAATAGCCCCTGCCTGCAGGAAACTTAGAGTTGGGTTCACCTGTGTGAGTGCTGCAGAATGAGATCCAGAATTTGTTAGCTCGAGACATTTGATTAGTTCAATTCCTTAAGCATTTAGCAAGGGCCTACTTTAGCCACCTATTAGGCACTGGAGACTACATACAAATGTTAATTTGAGAACACCTGGCCTGCTTTTCCAAGGAGTATCAGTTGTGGTGGGGGTGGAGATTTGTAAATACAGTTGATGCTAAACGCTCTGGATAACTGGTGAGGGATGCGCATGGCAGGCCTTGTGCATCACCTGGGCTGTGAACCAGGATGCTAACAGTACAAAAGCCATCGGTGAGACAGAAATGTGCCACAAAGTGAGATGATGAGAACCGGCAGGGCTTGGCCTGAGGACCTCAGAACAGAACGCCAGTGTGCTTACAATGAATGTCCCGAGCAGTTGTAGCCATTAAAGGTGTTTGATCTGGAGAATGGCATAGTTTTAACTGTGTCTTGGAGAAAACCCGAGGAGGGTGTGTGTGATGGATAGAGCTGGTGATGTGGGAGTGCCCATCTGGCTGGTGTAGGGCGGCGCAAATAGGATGGGGTGGATGTAAGAAGCCCTGTGGAGGTAGACATTCTTCCCCAGGATGACTCAGACCTTGAGATAGCCCAGTACTTTCCACTTGGATAGTGGCTAGGAAGAGATGCACAGGGGCTGGAAAGTTTCTGGTCTGAGGTCCTTGGGTGAAGCCACTGTGGAAGCAATAGACATAGTGATTGTGTGTAGAGAGAGAAGGGCAGATGGAAGGAGGCCTTCCCAGCAAGGTGTTTGCCACACCTGGGGCTGACTTTGCCCTCCTTCCCTCCACAGTCCCCCCAGAGGACACCAGGATCGATGGAGGGCCTGTGATTCTGCTGCAGGCAGGCACGCCCCACAACCTCACATGCCGCGCCTTCAACGCCAAGCCCGCAGCCACCATCATCTGGTTCCGGGATGGGACCCAGCAGGAAGGGGCTGTGGCCAGCACGGTGAGACCCTGCCTGATCCTCTGGCTCATCTTAAGTCTAGCACCCGGGTCACCTTTTCCTTTCCCACAGGGGTCTGATCACAGACTCCAGGGGCCCAGGTGTGAGGAAGGCCCTTCAGAGGTTATCTGGTCCAACTCCTGATTAAACAGTTGGGAACACTGAGGCCTAGAAGTAAGTTTCTAACTCTACTGTACCCTTCAGTAGTGGAACTGAAACAAAACAAAAAAGCTATACAATCTAGGCTCAGGTCACTCAGGCCTGTAATCCTAGCCACTCAGGAGGTTGAGATCTGAGGATCACAGTTTGAAGCCAGCCTGGGTAGGAAAGGCCACAAGACTCTAGAAGTGGAGACAGCTAGAAGTGGAGATGTGGCTCAAGTGGTAGAGGGGAGGAAAAAGCCAGTCTTGAGAGAAAAAAATAGGGATCACACCCAGGCCGGAGTTCAATCCCCAGTACCAACAGAAGAAGGAAAGGAAAAGAAAGGGGAACAGGGAAAAGAGAGGAAGGAAGGAAAGGGAGGGAGGGAAGAAGGAAACTGGCTACATGTCTTAAAATATTTTAGTGGTCAAACAAGTGGACTTGCTAATGTCATGCTAAGACTGGTGACACTTTCACTGCTGTCCCCCAAAGACAGGGGCATGGCTGTCTAACTGTAGGACCATACTTTGGTTCACGCTTTCTCTTAGGCTATTTGCCATGTGGGAAATGGCTTGAAGATTCCTATGATCGCTTTTGGGAATCTCAGCCTAAGAGTCACTGGGCCTCTCTGAATTCTTGAGACTATCTTTGTCCTTATCCTGGAAGAGTCTGTGGTCTAGCTGGAGAGAGTCAAGAGACACTCGTGATTGCTGTGAGCAGGGCTGGGTGAGCTTGGAGGTCAGAGGGGCAGTCTTTGTGAGGGACTAGGAGAGCACCCTGAAGGCTGGGCTGTCCCAAGGAGGCTTCCTAGAATGGGAGGACTTGTGAACTCTGAGAATTCCCGGAATGAAGCTCAATCCCATCCCTTGGGGGAAAACTGCTGAACACAAAAGAGTGTAGCCAGAAGATTCCATTAATAATAATAAATCAGTATGATATGTCTGGTGTAGTAAGTTCATCACTTTAATGCGAGGATAACAAGGAAGAAAACTTGAGGTGAGGAAAAGAATATATGGAGACTTGTATTTTCTGTTCTGTTTTTCTGCAGACTTAAAACTGCTTAAAAAACCAAATCTAAGCCTGGCACTTGTGGCTCAATATCTGTAAAACTAGCTACTTGAGGAGAGATCTGAGGATCGTGATTTGAAGCCAGCCAGGAAGGAAAAGTCCATGAGACTCTTAATCTCCAATTAGCCACAAAATGCCAGAAGTAGAGTTTGTGGTTCAAGTTGTAGAATGCTAGACTTGAACAAAAGAGCTTGGGGACATATGCGCGCATGCGAGCACACACACACACACACACACACACACACACATATAAATAAATAACTGAAAGCCCACTTTATTTTTGTGCCAGACCTAGGGCTTGAACTCGGGGCCTGGGCAGTCTCTGAGCTTCTTTGGCTCAAGACTAGTGCTCTACCATTTGACCTATAGCTCCACTTCCAGCTTTTTTGTTCTCTTAATTGGACATAAGAGTCTCATGGACTTTCCTGCTCAGGTTTAGCTTTGAACTGCCATCCTCAGACCTCAGTTTCCTGAGTAGCTAGGATTACAGGTGTGAGCCACCAGTGCCCCAGCTCTAAAGTCTACTTTAAAGGAAACGTGGAAAGGAAATTGAGAGAAGAGATTTTTTAGTTGGACCACATCATTTCTGTCTTTGTCCTACTCTAGGAGTTGCTAAAGGATGGAAAGAGGGAGACTACGGTTAGCCAGCTGCTCATTAACCCCACAGACCTGGACATTGGACGCGTCTTCACGTGCCGCAGCATGAATGAGGCCATCCCCAGCGGCAAGGAGACATCGATAGAGCTGGATGTGCATCGTGAGTGGGGCCTTGGGAGGGGACAATCTTGGCTGGTGGAGGTGGTGAGGGGAAGATGAGATATGGGCAGCCTTTGAGAAGCATAGAATGAGTGTGGCTCTCTTCATCCCTGTCTGTCCTGGTTTGGACCGTGAGTACTGAGGGTAGAAGTACTGGATATGGAGAAAGGAAGTCTTCCTCCATTTCTAAACCAGTGTGTGACTTGGGAGGATGGTGAATCCTTCTGGGTCTCCATTTTGAATTGTGATTCGTTGCAGTAAGTAAGATGTGGGCCATCATGATTCTTTATCTATAATTCCAAACTGAAGTGATTGGGTGGCAGCACCTGAGCCCAGGCACTTTGTAGATTTATTTAACCTGACATTCATACCTTTCACTGTAGCTGTGTTCATGTAGTCACTGTGTAGTGTTGCCCAGAGGCTGCTGGGGGTCTCCTACAGTAGAGAGGCTGTGGAAAATGTAGAAATGCATAGTCTTTAAGGTTCACAAGGGATTGTAGACCTATACCTGCTTCTTGGGATTGTCAGTGTTAAATCTAGTGTGGATGGTGCATGCTTACCTGATAAATGCTCAATCAATATCCTCTGCCCAGGGAACCATGAGAGGCTGGAGGCAGAGGGGGTGGTAGGCAGCAATTTGGGGGATGCTCCAGCCCCGTGGTTTTCAGTGAACCAAATGAGTCCACACCGACGCCTAGTGGCCACAGTTGGTTACTGCAGCCCTTGAATAATTTGTTCCTTGGTGATTGGTCAGCTGGGGATTGCTTATTTATTAGACACTGTATACTGTAAACCCTGATCCCCATAGTGGAGAAGTCTGAGTGTACGTGCTAGGCGAGGAAAAGGAAACTTTAGGAACAGAAAAGATCCTGACTTCCTGTCCCGTCACTTGGCAGACCCTCCTACAGTGACCCTGTCCATCGAGCCCCAGACGGTGCAGGAGGGAGAGCGCGTAGTCTTCACATGCCAGGCCACGGCCAACCCTGAGATCCTAGGCTACAGGTGAAATGGTTGGCGGGGGGCTTACTCTGGGAATGCTGCTGGAGAGTCCCAGAGACCTGAGGGGTAGAGAGGGGACAGGAGCAATCAGCGTCCCTGGCACAGTGGAGAGGGTCCTGAGTTCTGATCCCATCTTTATGTTTCTTCCAACACGCCACCCCCCAGGTGGGCCAAAGGGGGTTTCCTGATAGAAGATGCCCATGAGAGCCGCTATGAGACAAATGTGGATTACTCCTTCTTCACGGAGCCTGTGTCTTGTGAGGTCCACAACAAAGTGGGGAGCACCAACGTCAGCACTTTAGTAAATGTCCACTGTGAGTAGCTGGAGGGGCAGGGACAGGAGACAGAACGGGGCCTTTGAAGACCTCAGGTGGAAGGTTAGGGGGAAAAGCACCATGCAGCTGATAGAGTTGGGGCAGGGGGCACGATAACTATGAGGGGTAGCAGGGCAGAAGAAGGAAGAGAGGGAAGAAGAAGGAAGAGAGTTGGCTTGCTAGGAGAGACCCTGATAAGTTACTTCTGTCTCCTTCAGTTGCTCCCCGGATTGTAGTTGATCCCAAGCCCACAACCACAGACATTGGCTCTGATGTGACCCTCACCTGTGTCTGGGTTGGAAATCCCCCCCTCACCCTCACGTGGACCAAGAAGGATTCAAACATGGTAAGCCTCTCCCTGCCTGTCCTGGGTGCTGGGAAGAAGGGCTCTGGCTATGGGTGGGGGTGGCAGTATTATTTTCCACCTTGAATCTGGGCTATTTCTAAGGTCTTGGGATTTAGAGAAGAACATTATATGGGATCAGTCGCAACCTCTTCACCAGCCTCTGCAAGGTGGGGTGGGAGATTGGAAAAGGGTCCAAAGAGATGCTGCTACAGTGGCCAGAGATCTGGTAAAGCAATGTTGAACAGGAAGCTACCGAGGAGAGATGGTTGGATCCCACAGCTCTAGAGATGCGCATTAGACAGTAGGAGCCAAAATTGTAGGGAAAGGAATTTCTAAACAAAACGTCTGGCCTGCTTTGGCAATAAAAACACTAGAACAGATCATCAGAAGGAACTGTATCCTCTTTTATTTGTGTGTATATGGGCTGCTGGTATTGAGACTTGAACTCAGGGCTTGGGTGCTGTCCCTTAGTTTCTTTTGCTCAAGGCTAGCAACTCTATTTCCAGCTTATTGGTGATTAATTGGAGATAAGGGTCTCAAAGACTTTCCTGCCTTGAAAGGCCTCAAAACGGCAATCCTCAGATCTCAGCCTCCTGAGTAACTAGGATTCTAAATGGGAGAAAGCGGCTTCTGGCTAGGAACTGTACCCTCTTAAAATTACTGTAGCCATTGCCTGCCCTCTCTCACCACCCCCCCTCCCTGCCCACCCTTGTAAAGTTGGTACCTTCAAATGCCTGGCTACCTAAAGACAGGGATGGATGAATCATCCGGACTCGGGAACCTGCTTTCTTTCCTCTGGCAATTCACTTGTGGCCCTTCCTGCTTTCTTTCCCATGCCTCCAATGCGGGGCCCTCATGGACCTAGGGGCCCAGGCCTCCTGGCTCCCCACCCGAGGCTGCTCTCTCTGCCCAGGTCCTGAGTAACAGCAACCAGCTACTACTGAAGTCGGTGACCCAAGCAGATGCGGGCACCTACACCTGCCGGGCCATCGTGCCTCGGATTGGAGTGGCTGAGCGGGAGGTGCCGCTTTATGTGAACGGTGAGTGGCCTGAGTGATGGAGGCCCTGCTGGACAAGGGCTGCAGCTCCTGACTGGCCTGCCTGTGTCTCCTCGCTTTGTAGGGCCTCCCATTATCTCCAGCGAGGCAGTGCAGTACGCCGTCAGGGGCGACGGTGGCAAGGTGGAATGCTTCATCGGGAGCACACCACCCCCGGACCGCATTGTGAGTATGGGGATGAGTCTCAGAACAGCCGTGTGGGCCCCCCTCCCCTTGTCCAGCCTCCTCAGCTCATGCCATTTCCCCATCCCTTTTCTGGTAGTCTCATCTTGTGCCTTGTCTGTGCCAATCACAACTCATCCTTCATTTGTGTGACCCTGAGAAATTAGTGCCTTGTTGTGTGTGTGTGCACATGCACATGCACGTGTGCACCAGTACTAAGACTTGAACTCAGGGCCTAGGTGCTGTCCCTCAGCTTTTTTTCCATTCCAGACTTGCACTATCCTACTTGAGCCACAGCTACCTTTTAGCTTTTTGGTGGTTAATTGGAGATAAGAATCTCAGGGATGGGGTGAGCTGGGAAGGTGGCTCAGTGGTAGAGCGCTTGCCTTGCATGCATGAGAACCTGGGTTCGATTCCACCAGCACCACATAAGCAAAAAGAAAAAAAACGCCGGAAGTGGCGCTGTGGCTCAAGTGGTAGAGTGCTAGCCTTGAGCTTAAGAGCTGAGAGACAGCGCCCAGGCACAGAGTTCAGGCCCCACGACCGGACCCCCCCCCCCAAAAAAAAAAAAATCTCAGGGATGGGGCTGAGAAGGTGGCTCAGTGGTAGAGCGCTTGCCTTGCATGCATGAGGCCCTGAGTTCCATTCCTCAGCACCACATAAGCAAAAAGAAAAAAGCTGGAAATGGCGCTGTGGCTCAAGTGGTAGAGCGCTAGCCTTGAGCTGAAGAACTGAGGGACAGCACCCAGGCCCAGAGTTCAGGCCCCATGACTGGGCCCCCCCCCCAAAAAAAAAAATAAAAAGAATCTGAGGGATTTTCCTGACTGGGTTGGCTTCAAATCACAATCCTTAGATCTCAGCCTCCTGAGTAGCAAGGTACAGGTATGAGCCATGGGTTGCCTGCATCTCAGTTTCCTCATCTGTAAAATCAGAGGTCATAACCCCTACCTGTAGGATTTCCTTGAGGAGTCATGGTAGCTCTCCTCTCGCCTTCCTGGCACAGGTGCTTGCCTAGCCTTTTCTTTCCTCCCTCCTCCCCTCACCCTGCCCCTGCCTCCCTCTCCATCAATTCTTTGCCTCCCTGTTCCACTTTGCTCTCTTCTCCTGCCTTTTTTCCCACTAGCCCTTCTCCACACACCCATCCCCGCCCCATCTCCTCTCCCCCATGCTATGAGCCATTAATTCCTTCCGTGACCATTAACCGTCAAACCCCTCATCACATTTAATGACCATTTGGCTAACTCTAGGGCTGCCCAGGGACGTTTCATTACCACGGCTGCCCAGGCAGCAGGCGGCCGGGTTCCCGGGGGGCTTTCCCTACAGAGCTGAGAGAATTGATCTCTGGCAAGGAGCCAATGCTGGGCTGATAGCCCTCCTTAGCCTGTGTCTTGGGTGAAGGCACGCAGGGGGATGTGTTGGCATGGAGGGCAGGGACGGGGTCCTGCAGGATGCTCCTCTCTGGTTCCTGGATGGGCCTCCAGAGCCAGCCAGGCAGACTTGTGTGGGTTTGGTTAAAGGTAGGATTGAAGGTGGAATTATGCCTGGTTAGAATTGCAGCTCTAGCTGGAGGAAACCTTGACCATGTGCCACCCTGCTTCTCTCATTTTACCCAAGGAAAAACTGGGATTCAGAGATGGAAAGAGGAGGGATAGAAGAGCCAGGACTGGAGCGTGGTGGGGGGGGGACACTACTGGGCACTGTCCCTGAGCTCTTTTGTTCAAAGCTAGTGCTCTACCTCTTTGAGCCACAGCATCAATTTCCAGTTTTCTAGTGGTTAATTGGAGTTAAGAGCCTCACAGACTTTCCTGCCCAGTCCGGTTTTGATAGGTGATCCTCAGATCTCAGCCTCCTGAGTAACTAAGAATACAGGCAGGCATGAGCCACCAGCTCCTGGCTGGTGTCTTAATCCAGAACATTCTTTGCAACGTATGGGGTTCCCAAATGTCAGCTGCATCCATCATGGAATCATTATAAAAACAGAATCCTGGAACCCTTCCCTGGACATTTCTATTTAGGACATAAGTCCCAAGAATCTACCTTTGTAGAATATCTCTTTGAGAGCCACAGCTTGTCCTAGACCAGAGGTCCAGTGCCAAGGGTTTGAGGTTGTGGCTGCGACACAGATGGTTACAGGGTGAACAGGGTGAGTGCAGGACGGCTTAGGGGACATATCAGAGGTGTCTTAAGGGTTCAGGTGACAGACACCTGGGAACTTCTGCCACCTGCCCCTTCCTTATCTGCTTCCTGTCCTCCTCACCCCAGGCCTGGGCATGGAAGGAGAACTTCCTGGAGGTGGGGACCTTGGAACGCTATACGGTGGAAAGGACCAACTCTGGCAGCGGGGTGCTGTCCACGCTTACCATCAACAATGTCATGGAGGCTGACTTCCAGACCCACTACAACTGCACTGCCTGGAACAGCTTTGGACCCGGCACAGCCATCATCCAACTGGAGGAGCGAGGTGACTGGTTCTGCTGGTGCCCAGCTGGGGCTCAGGGCAGGCTGAGACACACACTGAGATTCAGAGATGAGCCAGGACTGGAATGCAAGGTTCTGGAGTCTTTTCCCCCCTCCCCGCAACCCTCCCTTAACTCCTGGTGCTGTTCCTGAGCTCTTTCACTCAAGGCTAGTGCTCTACCACTTTGAGCCAGTTTTCTGGTGCTTATTTGGAGATATGAGTCTCACAGACTTTCCTGCCTGGGCTAGCTTTGAACTGTAATCCTCATATCTCAGCCTCCTGAGTAGCTGGGAATTCAGGCATGAGTCATCAGGACAGAGTATGGAGGGAGAGACTCCTCTGGGGCCTCCCATCCAGAACCTGCCTTCATGTTCAGCTAGGGAAATTCACTCACATTGTGAACATTGATTGATCATCTTTATGTGCCAGGCTCTGTAGTAGGAGCTACAGGGACATCCAAGAATACGATATAGTTTCTGTTCACAAGAAACTCAGCTTAGTATAGGAACTTTTAGCATGGAAGCAAATGAACTCAGATGGAGAAAAATCTAATGATCAGGATAAAGAATACTTGTTGAGTTGTAAGGATTAAATGAAAGAATATGTATAAATACTGGGCACATAATAGGTGTTCAGTAAGTTCGAGTTCCCCCTCACTTCTTCAAGAACCAGTAATCTGAGAGACAATTCTCTCCTTTCAGCACCTCTGGCAGAATGAAGTCCTAAGTCTGATAAGGGAAAGACAACATTTGTTTGTTGCTGGTATTTTCCTTTTTTTTTTTTTTTTTTTTTTTTTTGCTTTTTGAGAACCATTCAGTCAGGGGGGATTTGGGGAAGCCATCTGGTCAAGTTTAGCTGAAGATGCCTGCGGGGTGAGGTATGACAGGTAGAGAGTACTTAGGGGCTCTGTGGGGAAGGTTGTCAGAGGGAAAAAGTCATTTAGTGGATCTGGAGGCAACTGGGACTGCCTGGTAGAGAAGGCCAGAAGTGGGATTCCTGTGCACCTCAGTTCTAGAAGCAGGAGGGGAAGTGGAGCTGGGGCTCAAGTGGTAGCATGCTAGCCTTTAGCAAAAAAGCTCAGGGATAATGACGAGGCCCTGGGTTCAAGCTCCAGGACCAGCAGAAAAGGAAGAAAAGAAAAAAGGGGGACTTGGGAGGAACGTTGGAGTCCCAGGAGATTAGTACAGATGGAGCAGACACAGCACGAAGCTGGAGAATTTGGAGGCAGCAGACTTCAAACAAGTGCTCAGCCCAAGAAGGAAGGGGCCAAACCTTCCAGCAGGTAGGACAAAAGAGACCTGACAGACAACAAGCCAGGATCAAGCCAGAGCCCTGCTACAGTAAGGATAGGGCCTAATCATGACCTCAGCTTTGGTCAGGCTGGAACACAGACCCAATCCAACCACACTCCAACCTAGACTTACACATCATAAGGTCCACAAGCCATGCCAGAACTGGGCCTTGTACACAGCCCAGGGCTGCCATTGTAGCTTGTGGGGAACCATCAGGCAATACTAAGCTCAGATCCATTGTGGCTTCCTCCTCACCGCTCCTCCTTTTCCTTTCCCCATCCAAAGAGGTGTTGCCCGTGGGCATCATCGCCGGGGCCACCATCGGCGCAGGCATCCTGCTCATCTTCTTCTTCATCGCCTTGGTGTTCTTCCTCTACCGGCGCCGAAAAGGCAGTAAGTCTGGGACCTGTATAAGCACCATTTCTGTCTGCCTCCCCCCTACCCTAATCCCCAGTCCAGGAGGGGCTGGAAGCAACCACTGCAGAGGCCATCAGCAAAAACATCTGGCCCAGCTGCATCTATGTCCCCGTCCCAGGTCGCAAGGATGTCACCTTGAGGAAGCTGGACATCAAAGTGGAGACCGTGAACCGAGAGCCACTGACCATGCACTCCGACCGTGAGGACGACACTGCCAGCGTCTCCACGGCAACCCGGGTCATGAAGGCCATCTACTCAGTGAGGGTCCTGCTCTCCCTAGCCTAATGCGTTCTCCACACTCCTAGATCCGGCCCCATCTGCTCTCATATCATAGCTGCAGCCCTCTCCTCCCTCAGTGAGCCCACCCCCGTCTTCTGTGTACACGCATGCACACACACACACACACACACACACACACACTCGTGCCAAGCTAATTTCCCTCCAGCAGAGTACAGGTAGGGGAAAATTCTCCTTAGGCTTCCTCTGCCCTGTCCTTCCCCACAAAGGCAACATTGGAAGCCCTTAGATCTTCGCTGGCCTAACCTTCCCCCCCACCCCCCACCCCCTTAGGCTAGGATGAGGAAATCATCCTCAGAGAGCAGCAGTCATCCAGTCACGGTCACATTCATGTTAGCAACAAAATGAGTGCCAGAACCCAGGCCCCTGGCTTCCTCCCAGCACACCCTAGAGCCTGGGCAGGAAAACAGTATAGACGCAGGTCTGCCCCTGACCCAGACCCTTCCCTTAGCAGTGGCCTTGGGGCATGGGGTTGTGGAAGGAAGACAAAAGCAAAGTCCTCATCTCCTGCCTCTTCCTGCTCTGCAGCCCTTTAAGGATGACGTGGACCTGAAACAGGACCTGCGCTGTGACACCATCGACACCCGGGAAGAGTATGAGATGAAGGTAGGGAAAGCAGGGACTGGCTGGGAAATGGAGCCCAGGCCCTGCCGTGGGGAGGCGGGAGGCTGGGAGAGGGGTCAGGCTGAAGAAACAGAGGAGGTGGAATGGCACAGGGTGCTGTCGGGGAAGGGCCCAGAAAGTTGTGATAAGACCCCCATCCTCTTCAAGAGGAAACTTAATGGTCTCCATCCTCTTCCGCTGTCCCCCAGGACCCCACCAACGGTTACTACAATGTGCGAGCCCACGAAGACCGCCCGGCCTCTAGGGCAGTGCTGTATGCTGACTACCGAGCCCCTGGCCCCACACGCTTCGATGGTCGCCCCTCATCCCGGCTCTCTCACTCCAGTGGCTACGCCCAGCTCAATACTTACAGCCGGGCACCTGCCTCTGACTATGTCCCTGAGCCTACACCCTCCGGCCCTGCTGCCCCAGCCGGCACCGACACCACCAGCCAGCTGTCCTATGAAAACTATGAAAAGTTCAACTCCCACCCCTTCCCCGGGCCAACTGGGTACCCCACCTACCGACTGGGCTATCCCCAGGCCCCACCCTCTGGCCTAGAGCGGACCCCATACGAGGCGTATGACCCCATTGGCAAGTACGCCACAGCCACCCGATTCTCCTACACTTCCCAGCACTCGGACTACGGCCAGCGGTTCCAGCAGCGCATGCAGACTCACGTGTAGGGGCCAGCACCCCGCTTGGGCATCTCTGCGGGGCAGAGGAGAAGGCTTTCACAGCTGTTCCCTGATATTCAGGGGCGTTGCTCGTTGCTCCCTTCTCAGACCAGCCTTCCTCCTCCCGCTATGGCAGGTAGGGAGCAGGTCTCCCAGAAACACCCCCCCCCCTTCCCCAATCCCGAGGATGGTGCTCTGCGCATGCCCCAGCGTCTTGGGCCTGCCCTTCCCTCTTCTTCGGGAGGAGGTGTCTCTTCTGACCTGCGTGCTTGCTTGAGACCCCAGCATGGGGAACAGGGAAAGTGAAGGTGGGGAGAGCAGAGTGGGCACTTTTTAGCATTCCCTTTCGATCCCACCCCTCTGTTTTCCCATGAGTAGACGGAGCAGTGGAGTAAAATGGACTGGGCAGGCTTTGGCCTGGGGACCATGACGTATGGGAGTCAGTGGCTCTGGCACAGTTTCTGTGGTCTGTTTTTATATCCTGGGTACATTGCTTTCCTCTTCGGAGGCCTGCAGATGGGACCTTGGATTTATTTTAGTTGTTGTCTTCAGAACAGCTCTGACAGTTGAGTTCACATCCAAGCCCCTATTCTGCTGAAATCAAAATGCCAGTCGTCCTGGCTGCTACTGTGGGCATCGGTCTGTCAGCTGCAGAGGGATCCAGAGATTACCCGTAGCACCGCTCCCTTCCCTTCTCTGCTGAGTGGGCCAGATAAGTTCAGATTGTGGTAGAGAAAGGATGGTCAGGACCTTAACCTTAATTGACCAGAGACCACTGTGCCCTATGTGGCACTTCCCAGATCTAACACTAGAGATAGCCATTAAGCCCTCTTTCCCCTTACCTACCCCACTTCTTGGCCTTGGCAAGTGGTATAGTGGGGTCAGAGTGCAAAGGCAAGAGCAACAAAAACAGTGATAGGCTCGTTTGGAAAGGAAGCTTGCAGGAGTTCCCACACACAAATACAAATGTCAGTAGAAAGGAAGGGGGCGCCTGTTCTCCATCAGATTCCTAACCCACCATTACATGTCAGATTCCAAGCACTTTGAGTCCATATTTATACATCCAGGTGGTGAGACCTGTCACACCAGCAGGTGGGCTTTGATGCCTTCCAGACTGCTGTCCTACCCGAGGTCCTACCGGCTGGTCAGAGATTGCCATCCAGGAGGCCTGGATGATGTTCTCTCCGAGTTTTAGTTTTGTTTCTTTTCCTTGAACCAATCAGATTCCTTCTACTTTTAGTGCCTTGAGTATTGAGCTTTGGGTGACAGCCCTAGTGTGTGTGGTTGCATACAGAGCAGGTACTCATGAGCCTCAGAGAGATAGGTGAGGGGCAGAGGGCCTGGAAATAGCCCTGAAGGAGAGCTCATGCTGATCCAAAGGAGACAGTAGCATGGAAGGGCACTGTAGGCATTCCATGGCACATGCTTTCCCATCCTCTACTTAATACATACCCCCCTCCATATTCCATGCCACTGCTTCTCAACCGCCACCTTCTGACCAAAGAGAATAGGCATTCCAAAGAATCTGTACCTCTGCCTCAGCCTCCCCAAGAAGTCGCATCTGGAGTTGGCTGTTCTCCACCTGCCCATCGCAGCCAGCCTGGTGGGCGCACACCCTCCCCCTGCACCCTTCTCCCTGCCCTGTACAATTTCCAGAATGCTCCTTGCCCTTTCTCGGTGGTCACCATCCATTAGTCATGTTCACGTTAATGAGTTACATGCTCATCAGCCACGGGCCATCACCACCCTTACAGATGGGCCTGTGGGGTGACATTCCCAGCCATCCCCTTGCTGATAAAGACCAGATAATATCCAGGAAAATGAGTAGCTTCAGTTCAGACTTGACAGTTTCTGAGATCTCTTGCACTTGAGACTTGAGGCAGTTTCTGCAGAGTGGTCCCTATTGGGGCATTACGAGTGTCCAGCTGTATTCCATCCCTAAAGACTCCCACCTCCCCCAGAGGCTTTCTGATAGCGGTGAGATCTGTTAAGAATGTAGGTTCCAGTGCAGATAAATTCATACAAATTTGTATTTTCATAGATACCAGAAACCATGGGTAATCCAAACATTTTTAAATAGCAACTTTTTAAAAAAAAATAGTCATTTTTTTGTTTTGAGTTTGGCCAAGTTTTCTTATTTCCCCATTTTGTTTCAGTAGTAGGTCCTCTTGTGTTGAAATGGTAAGAACACAGGTCATGAGGTACCTCAGCACTGCTGGGAAATGGTTGAGAAAGGACGCCTGGTCCAGACAGCTGTGCCACTGTTCCCCACTTCCCATCGCCAGGGCCACTTCCCATTCCCCAATGCCAGTGCCCCATGGCATCATGCACTGCGCAAAGTACCGACAACCAAAGCAGTCTGTGTCCTCTGTAACTTAGACTCTGCATGATCAGAATCAAAGTTGGGGACCCATCTGTTAGGGCCTCTGGAGAGTTGAGGGTGCTCTTGGTCTCGAGCCTTTCTCCTCTTCAGCATGGTGATGCCAGCATGGGTGATCTTGATCACCCGTGATGTTATTGTTTTAGTAGAAAGAGCAGAAGGTTGGGGGTCAGGAGATCCAGGACCCTGTTCTGCAGCTGCTATTTGCTGAGTGACCTTGGCTTAGCCTCTTCACATTCACTGCCTCCAATTTTCTGGCCTGTGAAATGCAGAGAAAAGGTTGCACCAACCTAAAGCTATTGTTCTATTTTTACCATGTTCATTTAGAGAAGGGGGTGGGGGGAACTTCCCATCTCTGGCAGGGAGCAGGGAGTAGGGAGCAGTAAGCAATCAAGGGAGGGCCAAGGAGAAGGAAGGTTCTCTCCCATTGTAAGAAAGTCTTCCCCTTGGCCTAATGGATTTTTTGTCAGCCACCTCCAAACCTAAGTCTGACTTTGCGGTTGGCTACTTGATTCTGACAGGTCCACAAAGGTGTTTTTGGCCAGGACAGGACATGGTGAATTTATCATGTGCCTATATTACTTGTTGCGTAGGAATCAAGAGCAGCCATTTTTCCACCTGGTCCTAAGGAACGTTAACCTGTCCTAGAGACAGCTCCCTTCTTACTAAGCCAGGCTATGCCTGCAGACGAGGTGACTTGAGTTGGAGGGCAGGGGTGAGTACAGCTGATCTCTTCAGCAAGGAGAAGATCTAAAGGGGGAAGAGGGCGACAGCAGTTTTAACAGAAGCTCTGGGTCCCAAAGAGATTTTTATGGCTCTGGGTGACTTTGTGGTCTCTGTTAGTGGTGGGTCCAACCTACATACTCAGTTTTGGATCTCCCAAAGGCCATCCATAGAGTTGACATGAAGCAAAACCTATCCTAAGTGAGAAAGGAGGAGGCAAGGGTGGATCAGAGCCAGGCTGACACAAATGAGGAAATGTTAGCTCATCTATGCCTTCTCTGGATGATGGGCTGTCTCCTTAGACAGCAATTGCTGCTGTCCTTGCGGTTCTGAAGGGCCATCTTCCTGCCCTGTGGATGAAGCACATGGTGGGGAGTCTGACTGCCCTCATGCCCTATTGTTAACATGGGAGCCGTGCATACCAGACCCTCTGTAATAGAATTGGATGGTCTCCCTGTACCCTCAACCTTCAAACAGCAAGGTCAGGCCATTTGGCTTGCGTCACTGCCTCACTACTCTGTGGACATCTCTGTTCCTGCAGCGGAACTCTAGGACCTCTGAAGACCACTCCAGGCTCAGAAACCCTCACCTCTGACCATTTTGTTCTATGTGATCTGAGTCCAGGCACTGTTCTCTGCCTGTGCAGGTCCTTCTGCATGTCAAGCGAGTTTCCAGAACTAAGTGAAGCTCCTGGCCCTGAGGAGCCCCAGGAGGAGCACAGGAAGGTGCATAGACCAAGAGATGTCCTTGGAGAGGCATTTATTTTGTGAAGAGCCTATAAAATTAGCATATAAATATCTCATTCCCTTCTCCCTGTCCCTTCCCCCTACTCCTGTGGTCTTTTCTCCTTAAGGCCCAACTGTTTTTGAGCCATCCGTGGCTCACATCTAACAGCCTAGATCTGAAATTCCACCTCTAGGTTGGTGGGGAGAGGACTAAGATATATGGCCCCAGATATTTTGATTTCTGGGGTTGGGGATTGGAAAGGGAGGGAAGAACCCCATTTTTGTGCATCACTGTGAGGGAGCTCCAGGCCCTGTCCCTGGAGAGTTAATTGCTGTGCAGGAGTCACAGGCCATACTGGGCAGCTCTGATTCAAGCCTGCCCTTAATGAGATAACTCTATGATGTGCATAGAACTATCATTCCCACCAGTCTGCTGTTTCCCCCACCCCTCACACACACCAATTCCTGGTTTTTTGGAAGCCCTTACTACTGGCCTATGAGAGTTGATGGCCAGGACTCCTGTTGGCTTCTGGAGCTCTTTTAGATACAACCACCTGAACTCTGGGGAGTGAGCCAACTTTGCCAACACAAACTCTTGACACAATGTCTTTAGCAATAGTAACCCAGAAGATTTTGCTGCCTCTTATTTTATCAGGAAGAGGCCCCAGGGTTCCTTGTGGTTACATTTTTCTGTGCCCAACTATTCTTGGAATTACAACCTCTATTTCTGGCTCCAGTTCAGTTTTCTCTAATTCCAAATTCCGATAATAAATGGATCCATGATGATAATTAAGAGAAAAAAATTATATATATATATATTATTTTTGTTAGGACAAACCATCGTAGATTTTTAGCAATGTGTATCTGTGTCCCTCACACTTTTTCCTATTCTGCCTTTTTTTCCTTTTTTTTAAATATTATGTACTATATTTTTAGTCTCAAACACACTATATATTATATATATTTAATTTTTTATATATATAAATATAAATGTTTTAAAAAGTGCAATGTTCTGTGTCGTTTAATGCACGAGTAACCTAAAAGCCTGCCTGGTTTGAGGTAAAATGGTCTATCTAGGTTTGGAACAAAAGAAGCTTGGGACTGAGACTGCAGAAGTTATGTTTGTGTCACCTCATGGCTGTATTTCAAACACATTCACTCGTTTGTGATTGTTACAGAAACCTTAGGCCAATTACAACAGTTCAGGAACACATAGCCTGGAGGCGTGTGTGTGTGTGTGTGTGTGTGTGTGTGTGTGTGTGTGTGTGTGTGTGTGTGTGTGTGTGTGTGTGTGTGTGTGTGTGTGTGTGTACGCGCATGCGCCAACTATCATTTAGGAAGTTTTTCTGCTTAGGCTTGCATTCCCCCCACCCCCATTTATTCTTGTTTTAGAGGTGATATATAGCATGGTTACCTTTACATACATCCAAAAATAAGTACATTTGGGCTGGGAAGGTGGCTAAGTGGTAAAGTGCTTGCCTTGCATGCATGAGGCCCTGGGTTCGATTCCCCAGCACCACATAAGCAAAAAGAAAAAAAAAAAACAGAAGTGGCACTGTGGCTCAAGTGGTAGAGCGCTAGCCTTGAGCTGAAGAGCTGAGGGACAGCGCCCAGGCCCAGAGTTCAGGCCCCACAACTGGACCCCCCCCCCAAAAAAAAAGTACATTTCCCCTCACATAGTGCCCTCTGTTCCTTTATTCTCTCCCATTCCCTCCCTCCTATCTCCACCCACAAGTAGCATAGTTCACTTTCATCAATGTCCAGTATAGCCAGGGCACTTCACTGCTGTACTTTTTTACCCTTTTTCTCTGATTCTGTGACTTCCTCCCACCCTCAGATGTGGATGTGAATGCACTGTATATGAGGTAGAGTCAACAAAAAAAGAAAAATCAAATTAAGTAAAAAGTCTTTTGTCGGGCACTGGTGGCTCACACCTATAATCCTAGCTACTCAGGAGGCTGAGATCTGAGGGTCGCAGTTCAAAGCAGGCAGAGCAGGAAAGTCTGAGAAACTCTTATCTCCAATAAACCACCAGAAAACCAGAAGTGGCGCTGTGGCTCAAGTGGTAGAGTGCTAGCCTTGAACTGAAGAGCTGAGGGACAGTGTCCAGGCCCAGAGTTCAAGCCCCATCACTGATGGAAAAAAAAAAAAAAGTCCTTTGCTCAAGGATGAATTCTTACCATTTGAGCCACAACTCCACTTCTGTCTTTGTGATAGATCAATGTCTCAGGGATTTTCCTGCCCTGGCTGGCCTTGAGCTACCAACTAGTAGTTCCATGTTTTGGAACATAGCACCCACATATCTGTGCAGGGAGGAGGAAGGGCTTTGAATCTGGGGTCCAGACTCCCAAGGAGTTGGAACTGCATACACAGAAGACTGGTTTCACTGA